>NC_081856.1:43544442-43869358 GCF_963259705.1 Myotis daubentonii
TACACTAGAATCTTAGGAGAATGAGTCCTTTTGTGTGCAAAGTAATTATTGCTCCTTATTTAGTGTGTTTCCCATAGAGTGAGATTGAGTTCTAAGTATATTTCTCACATGCCTCTTAACATTCCAAGCCATATCATTAACGTGACCATGCACTGTAGGATTAGACCCTTAGTTTCTCATAGCAATCATGTGCCATGTCTTAATCTCTGATTAAATACATCTTAATACATCACGCTCCATCACATCTTTTCTAAATCCTTTGATTGGATTATACACACTTTTCTTTATGATTTTGTGCACATTACAACACAGTTCTTCCAATAGTCTTTCTCTTCTTCTACCTTAACTAAGTAAATTAAGCTTACAAAGGCATTTCGTTGGCTTCCCTTATTGGTACGCTGCCCAGTCTTCACCTTAGTTGCTATTCTTCTTGGCATTTCTCCCAGTCCTACTTCTTTTTCGTCAGTCAAGCCCACTTTCATGCACTTTATTTTTAAATTGTATGTTCTTCTCCTGGCAGACTGCCTGTCATTGCCTGATCCTTAGCACACCCTGGCAGTGGTCATTTGGAGCAATGTGGTTTAGTGGAGAGACTCCTGGATGTGGAACCAGAAGAGCAAGTGTCAGTTCCTGGGTTGTTACTTAGTAGCTTTGTGACCCTGGGTACATTGTGTAACCCCTCTAAATTTCAGATACCTAATCCTAAAATGGACCTAATATCATATTACTTTCCTAACCTACCTCAGTGTTTTCTTGTGAGGAACAAAGATGAGTGTCAGAGCAGTTTGTAACCTGTACAAATGTAAATTGCGATTTTATTACTGTTAAAGCTAAAACTTTAAAAAGTGGTATTTAGTTTTTAATTAGTAGTGATCTAAGAATTTTATATTTGTGGAAATAGTGGATCTTCTCTAGTATTAGAAAAACATATTAAAAATCATTGTTTTATCCAGTAAAGTCCTGTTTAATCTTAGAAAATTAAGAAATATGTGTAAGTTAATTTTATAGATAATGGAAATTTAGCTCTTTAGGTGTGGCAGGTCTCCAGTTTTAACAATTTTAGATGGAAGTCTTTGAAAATTATTTCACACAATTCTCTATACATTTTAACCAGAATATATAAACCCCTCTCCCTTTCATTTATATAAAGTAAGGAAAAAATAAAAGTAGTAAGAGCACATTGTAAAAATTCCAAATGGTACAGAAGAGGAACTTAGTGTCTCCACTCATTTCTAAATTTTACTTCCTTTGGGTAATGTGAGTTAACAGTTTCCTGTGGCTTCTTTCAGCACACATGTATGCATATCTTGTTTTATACAAGGGATTTATACTATATGTGGCGTTCTATTCTTTGCCTTTTAAAAAAACTTCTGCTATATCTTAGCTGTCTTCCCATTCAATATATACAAGTCTCTGTCTGTGTGTACATAATGTATTTTTTTTTAGTACTTTGGAAAAAATAATTCCAACTTTTCAGTTTTTGTTTTTATAATCAATGCAGAACACTTTTGTGCATATGTATTGGCATATTTGTGTTGTTTTGGTCATTGCATATATTGTGAAAAATTATTGGGTTAGAGGGCCTAAGCCAGCCGTGGGCAAACTACGGCCCGCGGGCCAGATCCGGCCCGTTTGAAATAAATAAAACTAAAAAAAAAAAGACCGTACCCTTTTATGTAATGATGTTTACTTTGAATTTATATTAGTTCACACAAACACTCCATCCATGCTTTTGTTCCGGCCCTCCGGTCCAGTTTAAGAACCCATTGTGGCCCTCGAGTCAAAAAGTTTGCCCACCCCTGGCCTAAGCCGTATGTTTTTTTGTTTGTTTTTTAGTGCTGGGGCAACTTCAGTTTGAACAATGAAAGAAGTATGGAATTTCCTTTGGTGTCTTTCTTCTTCACTACATGCTCTGACTCTGCTTCATCTTCTCTAATTTTGCTTAAGATGTTTATTATTAATTCCACCACAGAAATCTCCATTGGGATTTTGGGCATAGTTACAAAATGTTAGCTGCTATGACAACTGGCTGCTGCTTCTGCTACTACTATTACTACTACGGCTACTACTGCCGGGAGCCGGTCCATCCTTGCTGTTTCAAGGGACCTGGCATATATGGCATACGGTTCTTAATATGTTTGCTCACCTTCTTGGTGCTGTGTTTTAACCAAGGTCACCTCTCCGAGAAAGGTTGAATCCCCAGGTAGGGATTTTCCCCTGAAGTTAGGGAGGGAATAAAACCCCTCAACTAAGTGCCAGGCGGGTAATTAATCCCTTTAACTACGAACAATCATGCTTAAACTACATAATCTTTTCTCCCTGGAATGGAGATAAGAAACGCCCTAACCTTTGTAATAGAGATTGATAGGATTAAAATCAACTGGTATAAATACGGATGTAACAAGACAATAAACAGCAGAGCCTCTCTGGAGATCCAGACCAGAATTTGGCTGGAGATCCGGGCTGGAGATCCTGGCTAGGCTGCTGATCAACTGAACGCTGTCTCCGTGTCATTCCTTATTCGCCGACTCCGTCTACGCCTTTGGGAACCCCTGGACCCGCTGGGGTTGGACCCTGGCATCTGGCGCCCGAACAGGGACCCCTAGGTAAGCGCCCCGCACTCGGGACGGATAGGACTCCACCTTAGGAAGAGGGTGGATAGTCTTCGCCGACTCCGTCCACACCTTTGGGAACCCCTGGAACAGGATTCCCCTAGGTAAGCCCCACCCCCCATTGAGAACCCCCACACTCGGGATGGATCGGACTCCACCGTAGGAAGAAGGTGGATAGTCTTCGCCGACTCCGTCTACACCTTTGGGGACCCCTGGACCCGCTGGGGCTGGACCCCGGCATATGGCGCCCGATGATTTCATTATTATATCCTCCATATTGGCCTTACTAATTCTGGTCTCTGGCTGAGAGTCTGCAGTCAGAGTTTTTCCTCTAAAAGTTCAGATATGATCATATCTTAGGTATAGACAGCAGAATTTGGCCCTAATCTACCTTCACATTTTGCACTATTTTCCCATATTCAAAGAACTATTCATTAGCACTGGATTTCATACATTTTTATGCCCATTGCCTTTACACATTCCTAGTATTTTCTTTCCTCTTTAGTCACCTGATAAACTTTGTTCTTCTTCAAGACTCAGCTCAAAAGTCCCCTCCTCTGTGAAGGCTTCCTAGAGTCGGGGAGAATTGGTGGTGAGATCATCAAGGCTGGCAGGAACTGCATCATTCAAGCCTGAGGGTTACATTAGATGGCTTGAACTTTATTTTAAGAATACTAGTTCTGGTGCGTAATCAGCTTTAGGAACTGCTGTCCTGGCGTGTCCTATAGCTAATCCTGCTGTTGTAGTATCACTCAGTATTGTAATGTTTTGTTCCTGTGCCCTTCTCTTTCTACTAAATTCTGAGTACCACAAAGGCAAGGGCAGTGTACAGGCTTTCAGAAAATTCTTGTTACTGCCTACTTCCCACGGTTGTATTCAGGTGTTAAATGAAATGACACCTGTAATGTGGCAGATATAGTAAAAACCCAATAAATGTAAGCTGTTGTTGATGTTATCATTAGCATCACTGATAGGTAAACCCTGACTCGGGGAATATACAGGTTGTTTTCTTGAAAGAGGCAAGATCTTATCTAGGCCTTAAAAGACTGTGTAAGGATTGTATTATTGAATTTTGATTAAATGGTTTTCAAGACTTTATGAAAAGTCATTATGAAAGTTGAAACTTAAAATTTTATAGTGAAATATCCATTGTTATCTATCTGTCTTTGGCACTTGAAAAGGTGAAATATGTCTCAGTTTTTTTGTTTCCTTGATATATAATAGATACAAGCATAGAATTAATGCATTACTTTATATGCAGAAATAATGTCAAAAGCTAAGTTTAGCTAAGATTGTCAAATATTCATTTTTAGAAAGTGAAAGTTTTAAATTTTGTATGAACTTATAAAACATCAATTTGTTTTTACTGACATAAGAACATTAGGGCAGTATGTGTATTTTAAAATAGCTTGTGCTTGTGCCCTTGAGACAAGTTGGTGGGTCCATTTTTATCAAAACCATATACACAGAGACATATTAAATGTATCATATTATTATACTAATCACATGACTCTAGAAACAAAAGTAACCAGAGGACTAAAGCCTATCAAAACCATCTTTTTGTTTTTGTACAATGAGATTCTTTTTAAATTTGCCAGTGAATTCATACCAGTATTGGAACCAGATGTAGACTTCCGTCTTTTAATATATTAGCTCAGCTATAAAGTCTCATTTTTATCCCTGATTACTGAGTGTTTTTCATTCATGGTTTATTATCTCTTTCTCACCCTCTTTTACTTATTTATTTATTTTGTTAAGACTATAAAATGTGATTCAAATTATTTTAAAATGACATTACCCTATGTGCACAGTGAAAGAAGTAAAGTGAAACCTGTAATATATTGAAGATAACCTAATTAAACACACAAATGAAATACTTTGTTGTTAAAATTTTTCATTGGAAAGGAATCTTGATAGATATCATTAAAAGAAGTGTTAGCTGTGGGTTGAGAATGGATCTAGTTTTTCATCTTAGAACTGAAAACTTACATTCTATATAAAGCAGAACCTCTTTCCTGTGTTTTTTTCTTTTTCTCTCCCCTAAATGTTTTCAGTATAAACTTGACCATTTTGATATGGTTGGATATGGGTCTATCTGAAGTGATGAAAAGTCTTAATTATAGAAATGAAAAAGATACTCCTTTAAATTTTATATACATTATTGAGTATAAGTAGTTCTTTCTATTGCAAAATAGAAATCAAGCCACTTTTGGTAACTGGCTGTGTTTATATGTAAATAAATTTTTAAAAACATTTAAAGGTTGTTTGAGAAATAAAACTGTATTTAGGAAAATGATGGTCAGCTGACTACACAAACTTTGCTCCCTTCCTCCTTTCCCTCCTTTCTTTAAAACAAGAAAGTGTCTAAAAGATATGCAATAAACATCAAGATCCAGGCCTACTGTGTCCTGTCCAATACAAATTCCTATCTCCTTCCTTTCTCATTCTTCTCCATTTGTCATACAAAATACTTGTAAGGTGGCTTAAATGTTGATATAGATATTGCTTTTTTCCGAAGTTCATTTGAAGCCATTGATATTTCAGAGAGACCAGGTAAACATTTATTTCTCCAAATTTGATAAGATTTATCTGCATTTTGGCACTTAGAAGGCTGAAATTTGGTCCATCATTTTTATCATTTTTCTTATTTTAAAGAAAATGGGCTTTACTTGATTTCTGAGTACAATTCCTAACTGTTATATTTGTACTCTTCAGTTAATTATTTGTATTACTCTATTGGTAGTTTTTCCTTTTTCTGGACAGCGAACTACTTTTTTTTTTTTTAAATATATTTTATTGATTTTTTACAGAGAGGAAGGGAGAGAGATAGAGAGTTAGAAACATCGATGAGAGAGAAACATCGATCAGCTGCCTCCTGCACATCTCCTACTGGGGATGTGCCCGCAACCCAGGTACATGCCCTTGACCGGAATCGAACCTGGGACCTTTCAGTCCGCAGGCCGACGCTCTATCCACTGAGCCAAACCGGTTTCGGTGCGAACTACTTTTTTTATTCAAAGCCCAATTTTAATGCCACTCCTTTTTCCTTCCCAAATTAATTGCTCTCAGCTGTGGTTCATGCTAGTTTACTAGAGATTTTTTTTTTAATTGAATGTAGATCAGGTACTCAATAAATGCTTCTTTCAGTGATGAATGTTATCTAGAGCTTTTGGAAAATAATTCTGCATTCTTAGATCATTTTTACACATGGCTTATCCTCTTCCTGTCTGCCACATGTGCTGTTAATACTCAGCATCATTGTGACCCATATGGGATAATTTTATAATTGATCCCTCATTGTTTTAATTTGCTTTTCTTTGATAATTAGTGCAGTTTAATGTTTTCCATGTATGTTACCCAGCTCTATTTTTAGTTTGGTGAATTGTGTATTCATTTTTTGCCTATTTACTTATTGGTATTTGATTATTTTTCTGAAGAATTATGTGAACTCTTTATAGTCTAACTAATTCTATACACTAAATATCTTACTATATTTGCTCTGAATACTTTTCTGTTATCTAAGCTTATAGTTTTTATATAGACAAAGCTTATAAATCCTCATAATTCTTTGTTTGCTTTTTAAGTTATAAACTATTCTTCCTGCCTACTGATTTGATACTTTGATTTTTTTCTTTTTTTATTTAAATATTTTTACAATATTTAAGTCATTGATCTGTGTTTATTCTAGTGGGATTAAATATGTGTTTTCAATAAAATACTCAGAAAGCCACCTATAATGTCCTCAGTTAAGGTTATTTTTTGGGCCAGGTGGGTCTTCTTACTTGTAGAGTTCATTAACCAGTATACTTGTTTTGTTTGACTGGCACACAGTTTAAAATAATGTAAATTTGAATGCTGAGATGAAATAAGCACCCTGCCTGATATTGTTTTACTGCTTGTTTATGGCTGGTATCCATTTTTACTGGTTTTGACCAATGGTAGCTGTTCTGATTGATTAGTATTATGGCTGGCTAATGTTCTTATTAGACATTGCCTTTACTGATTGCCAGATATTTTGAATATCACTCTTGGACAACTCCCTATTTTCTTATATTGAGACCACCAATTCACATATTTATGTTTGTGACATCTGGCAAATAGATGTATAGATTGTAGAGCCAGAAAACATGTGGGCTTTGTCACTTAACAGTTGTGTGACATTTGATAGAGCACTTAATTTCTCTAAATTGTTTCCTTATCTATAAAAAGGGATGATAATGTTTCTGTTTACTTAATTGAGTTGTGAGTCACATAAAATACCCTTTATAAGTGTAAAGTAATATAAAAATTTAAGCTGTTATATCTATGTTGTAGAAAATATTTTCTTCATTTGATTATTGTTGTTTAAATTATTTTATTGAGGCATAGAAACCTTTCATTTAATAATTGAAGTTAAAAGTCTTAAAGTACAGATACCAGATTTGAGCCTTAATATTCAAGTGGATTGTTAAAATACTACTATCGCACAAATAATTTTCAATTAAGACATATCCATGTATTAGTATGAATGACTGGATGGATGTTGCATCATTTTTTGATTAGGGCAGAATATTAAGTGACCTCTGTAAGAGGCACTTCTGTAACTCTAGCAGCCCTCTGTCTCACTCAGCCACAATCTCTGCTGGTTCCAGAGCCAGAAGTTATGGGACCTTCTCTTCCTGCCACTGGAACCCTGGGATGGAGGGCCTGGTGTGGGCTGGGAATCTCCTCTTCTCAGAGGGCACCTCGGCAGCTAAGATACCTCTTCCTATTTTTAACTGTCACATGTGAATGTGGGACTAGCCCGTTCCGTGCCTGTGCCCCTCCTACCAGTCTTGATGTGGTTCTTTATGTCCTTAGTTGTAGGACTTCTGTTTAGCTAGACTTCAGGCAGTTCTGAATGATAGTTCTTAGTTTTATTGTAATTTTGATGTGGTTCTGGCCATCTTGAATGGAAGCTTGTATTATACTCTTTTCTATCAAATTATCATCAAATTATCCCTTCCCCTATAGAATATTAGCTCCATGAGAGCAAGGACTCTTCTTGTTTTGTTCACTACCTTATCCCCAGCAAATGTTGTAATTTCTGGCATGTAGATAGTGCTTGGTAAATATTTATTGAATGGGTAACTGGCATTCTGGATTAGTTATCAAGTAAGATTTTTAGGTTATCACTGATGAGTATGATTAAGAGATGGCTTGGAATTATCTTAAGATGTTTTAATTTGAAAAGGGAGAGGGAGATTGACTCTTTAGGAGTTAACAAGAGGAGGTCCAGGTTGTTTGTTTGTTTGTTTCTTCTTTTTTTTTTCAATGAAGAAAGCACATTTATCCAAAGCGAACACATTATTCAAAAGTACTGCATACACATAGACATGTATAATATAGTTATGATATTATATATTTAAGCCATCTTCCAATTTGCTTAGGGATTTTAATATGGTCAGGGTTTTAAAAAATTGAAGTGAAATTAACACAACATAAAATTAATCTTCTAAAAGTGAACAATTCAGTGGTATTAGTGCATTGACAATGTTGTGTAATCACCACCTGTATTTAGTTCTAAAATATTTTCATCCTTTAAGCACTTGCTTCCCATTTCCCCAGCCCCTGGCAGCCACTACTCAGCTTTTTTTCCTGTGGACTTACCTATTCTGAATATTTCATGTAAATGGAATCATACAATACATGCCCTTTTATATTTGGCTTCTTTCACTTAGCATAATGTCTTTGAGGTCAATTCATAGTGTAGCACATGTCAGTACTTTATTCATGTTTTATGGCTGAATAGTACACTGTATGTATATATTATTTTTGTTTATTCATTCATCTGTTGGTAGACATTACAGTTGTTACTAACCTTTTGGCCATTGTGAAGAGTACTGCTATGAACATTGATGTTTGAGAACCAGTTTTCCATTCTTTTGAGTGTATAACTAGAAATAGAATTGCTGGGTCATATGGTAATTCTATGTTTAACTTTTCAGTGTTTTGACTAACTAAATATTGTTTTCCATAGTGCTGTACCATATTGCATTCCCACCAGCAATGTATGAGAGTTTTAATTTCTTCACATGCTTGCTAACACAGCTTTATTTTTTATTATAGCCATCCTTGTGGGCATGAAGTGGTACCTTGTTGGAGTTTCGATTTGCATTTCTTAATGGCAAATGATGATGATGTTTAACATCTATCTTTTCATGTGTGGCCATGGGTATATTTTTGGAGAAATGTCTATTCAAGTTTGTGTTTCCATTTTCCTAGTTGGTCTCTGACGTGTTCATTTTTCAGTTCTCATTATTAGGGTCAGAAATCCATGGTGTGGGTGGGTGAGAAATGCCCTGGCTACAAGCAGGAGGAGCGTTTTTGGTGCTTCATGCAAGAGTCTCTTGGCAGTCCACCCTTCACCTTTCCTCTGCTCTATGTAAAACTGTTGTTTTTTATTTTCATCAAGAATGGGTTTGTGCCCTGGTGGGTATGGCTCAGTTGGTTGGGTGTGGTCTTCTCTTGCAAGGAAATGTTGCTGTTCAGTTCCTGGTCAGGGCATGTTCCCTTCCTCTCTCTCTAAAAATCAACACTAATTTATCAAAAAGTACCCTATTTTTAAAAAGAAAGAATAGGAGGCACCAGAGGGAAGAGTGTCTGAATTTACTTTTTCAGGGCAGATAGCTATAGTATTGCTACCTCATTCTTAAAAGATGTGGAAAACACTGATTTCTTTTTTTTGTTGTTAATATATTTTATTGATTTTTTACAGAGAGAAAGGGAGAGAGATAGAGAGTTAGAAACATCGATGAGAGAGAAACATCGATCAGCTGCCTCCTGCACATCTCCTACTGGGGATGTGCCCGCAACCCAGGTACATGCCCTTGACCGGAATCGAACCTGGGACCTCTCAGTCTGCAGGCCGACGCTCTATCCACTGAGCCAAACCGGTTTCGGCGAAAACATTGATTTCTTAGGGTCCTATTGATTTTTGGGATGTTACGTGCTTTAGGAATGACATGTATAATGTTAAAGAAAGGAGAAATTTAATGATGACATTTTCTTTCATTAGTAAAGTGTGTAATTAGAGTGACAAAGATTATCAAAGAACTAGAAGAGGTTCTCAGAGTTTTACCTTGTAGCCTTTTCCTAGAGCAGTGATGGTGAACCTTTTGAGCTCGGCGTGTCAGCATTTTGAAAAACCCTAACTTAACTCCGGTGCCGTGTCACATATAGAAATTTTTTGATATTTGCAACCATAGTAAAACAAAGACTTATATTTTTGATATTTATTTTATATATTTAAATGCCATTTAACAAAGGAAAATCAACCAAAAAATGAGTTCGTGTGTCACCTCTGACACGCGTGTCATAGGTTCGCCATCACTGTCCTACAGGTTCCATGGTCATCACAAAGAAGTGCTTATTACCCTGCTCTCTTGTAAGAGTTTACCTAACATGTTATTTCAATCAAGTTTTTAAAATATTTCTTTCCAGTTAACAGAAGATGAAATTGCAACTATTCTTAAATCTACTTTGAAAGGACTAGAATATTTACACTTTATGAGAAAAATACACAGAGATATAAAAGCTGGAAATATTCTTCTCAATACAGAAGGACATGCAAAATTGGCTGATTTTGGCGTGGCTGGTCAGTTAACAGTAAGTATAATAATTTTGGAAATACTTTTGGCTTGTATGTCTAGGTTTGATTGTGTCTCAACTTTAATAACTTTTTGGGGTTATGGAAAGAAATGTGTAAGTTCATTGTACTTGGGTAGAAGGAGCCATAATTAGAGTATCATTTATTAGTTTTATTTACAACTTAAGAAACGTTGAGTAAATATGAAAATATATGTAGTCATTGAAATGCTTAAGTGGTCGAAAAGGAAAGCTACATGAGTTAATTTGTGTAACTTTCCTTGTTATTGTACTGTCTTTAATGACGATAGTGGAGATAAGTTACTTGGGGACTCAGTTACTTTAGAAATCAAAATTCCTAAATATGCCATGTTATAACTAGTTGAAATTTTAGGAAAATAGTCAATTTCATCTGTAATCTGTAGTATTGAGGTTCTCACATACATAATTTTAAGAGTATGCTGGCAAACAGATTCCTCAGTATTTTTGTACTAGTATTTATGACTATATAATGTTTTTGTAGGACACAATGGCAAAACGCAATACTGTGATAGGAACTCCATTTTGGATGGCTCCTGAGGTAATTCAAGAAATAGGCTACAACTGTGTGGCTGACATTTGGTCTCTTGGCATTACTTCTATAGAGATGGCTGAAGGAAAACCTCCTTATGCTGATATTCATCCAATGAGGGTAAGAAAACGATGGTATTTCTAAAAATGTCAATGTTGTTAAGCATTGCAGTGTTGTAATGTCAGTGTAAGTAAATATAAAGTAAATTAAATACGTTCATCTGAATTTAGGTTCTGTGCAAAAATGGTAAAATTATCTGTCAAAGAATAGTGACAGTTAACTTCCCCCCTCTAAATACTTAATTGTGAGAAAAGAAGTGAAAGCTATATATGCTCTCTACAATCACTGGTTCATATATCTGTAAAAATTTCCCTGGCTTTTCAATAGAAAAAAGAGTTGGTAAGTTCACTACATTCCTTAATCCATTGTTTTCTCCATGTTGCAATGGAGGCATTGGAAGAAATCAGTTATTTTTTTTTCTACTCACCCTACAAATTCTGCCTTTCTGTGTTTTTGTTTATTTGTTGTTGTTTTTAAATCCTCACATTAGAATATATTTATTTATTCGGGTTGGGGGGTGAGGGGAGAGAAACATTGCCTCCCATACGTACTCCAACCAGAATCAAACCCACAACGTTTTGATTCATGGGATGACGCTCCAAACAACTGAGCCTCCCGGGGCCAGGGCTGCCTGTCTTGTGTTTTTGTTTCTCCCCTTTTTCTTCTATTATCTGAGGCTAATACAGTATTTTTAAAATTCTGATTTCTAATATCGCTGTGTACTTGTTAGCAAATTAATCTTATTTCTTTAGTTAGTGCTTAGTAAGAAAATGTACTGTCTTTTTTATTGGATGTTATATGCTCTATGAACACCATTTCCAGGATAATTTTTGAATTTGAAGTACATACTTTGCATATTCAAGTCAAATTGCTTATGCTTTAGGGTTTGTGATGATACAGTTTTTACATTTATTAGTATATGAATCTCAATTTATTATAGATCAGCATATTTATCTTTGTAAACTTATTGCCCTCTAGTGGCTGTAGTCACCTCAAGTAGGGATATAAGAATGAAGGGCAAAGAGAAAGAAAGGGAGAGAGGAGTGTGTGTGTGTGTGTATGTGTGTGTGTGTAAAGAGAGAAGATGGTATCCGGGTGACTGGAGAAATGTGTGAAGTAAATAGGAGGAAAAATAATGCAGTATTTTAGAATATCTGGAGAAGAATAAATTGTAATTATTTCTGATGTTGCAATGTTGTTATGGATTGAATTTCAGTAATAAAGGTACAGCGCACTATGCCTAAAATATTAATAAATTTGCTTGCCACTTTACAGAGAGTTTTTTGAGTAATACAGTGGTGTAGAATATGTATTATCCTCTTCTGCTTATGAATTCCTTTGCTAAAATGAAAAATAAAAACAACATGAATTTGTTGGGTAATAACTTGAAAAATATGTACAAGGTCAGCATAATATCAGTAACACAGATTCTCATTTCTTATCTGATTATTTTATATTAGTTATCTTTGGTACTTTTAGTTAGAATGTTTTTAGGGTGATCCTCCAACTAGGTGTATTTGACTTTGGCTTTGTGAGGTAAACGAAATTACCCAAGGTAACCTAGCTAAATCAGTGCCAGAGCTGGGACTTGTCCCAGGACTTAGACTATTACTGTCTGCTTCCTCCTTGTGTAAATTTATTTTCCTATTCAAATAGTCTCTCTAGCAGATAGCAAAGAATTATAATATATGGCCCTACTTTCCAAGATCTTAAAATATCACTTGACAGTTTGATTTAACAATATGAAATAGTAAGAATATACTTGAAGATATTATATCTCTTTAAATTCTGTCTATCTAATCTATCTTTTAATTAGACTTTCTAGGATGCCTTCCTCACTTTTTTCTACCAATTGAAATTCTACCCATTTTTTAAGTCCCATCTCAGTTTTTATTTCAGTAGACTCTTCCTTGATAGTTACTATCTAAGTTGATTTCTCTTGTCCTTTATAATTTGTGTATAGGCAACCCTTGACTCCACAGTTCTTTGGGTATTTTATCAAGTGTTGCCTTACGCATTTCTAAGCACCATATGGTTTTAAGTTGCTATTTAAATTATCATTATTTAACTTATGTTTGTGAACTACCTTACAAATTAGAGCATGAACTGCAAGTCTTGGGAAACTATCCAGATCGTGTTGCAGTTAGAAGTTTTCCAAAAGTTGAATCTTGACTTGAAAGCTCAGATTTTATCATTGTAAATAAATACTACAGTTTTTCTTGAAATGATAGATTCACTTGGTTCATTTTTGAGAAGATGTCTTGTCAAATAACCAAGTTTGAATAGCTGTGGTTTTCCTGTCAGTTATTTTTTCAAGCAAAATTGGTGTTCCTTGAAAAAAATAGTTGCAGCTTGTGTAGCTTGCCGTTCAGTCACACAAATGCTTTTCCTTAAGATAAGCATTGTTCTGCATGGAGCACATGTGCATTATGTGTATTTCCCATTTTGTCACAAAGAATATTAAAAAGATATCAGTAAATTTAACAATATTTACTGCTTCATCAAGGTTTGAATAGTTGGGTGGGGGTGGGGTGGGTGGGATGGGAAGATAAAAGAAAGCTGTCCAAGAGAGAAACAAGATGTTGAAGTCCCAGCTAAAGATGGAAAGTGGAGGTTGTAGTGTTATCAATCTTGGTTTGTGGGCTTTCCTCTGGGAATGCTCAGCCATGGAATGGAGTGCATTATGGCCTTGATCCCAGGTTTGGGTTAAAATGAATGCGTATCTTAGAAGGACAGGGCTGCAGTGCATTTAAGAATACTGTTCAGAGGATACTTCAGGGTTACCAATGGGGTACAGTCTGGAAAGAGAGGAGAGAGTATAAGGAAATGCAGGGATCAAGGAGCAAGACAATGTTCTTCACTTTTGCTGCATAGCAGTTCCCTGGGGAGCTTTGAAAAATTTCTGATGTCTGAGTCCTACCCCAAACCAATTAATTTAGAGTATCAGTCTTCTCAGTGAGGTTAGAGAGCAGATAAAGTGGTAGTTAAGGTATGAGAAAGCTGGTAGGATATAAAACTCTGATCAGTGAGTGAAATACTGAAGTTTTCTTTTTAAATTAGAATTTCTTCTTTAACAGCTCAGTAAAATAAATATTTTAATCCTGATTTAATGAGTGGGTTGGATGAAATGGATATTTAAAGGATTCTGTTTATTTGTTAAGACGATACAACTTGTAAGTGGCAGCACTGAGATATGAACTCAAGCTAGTCCATGTTCTTGCCTAGATACCAAAGAAATACCTTCTGTGTTCGCAGGTGACCCTGGAACAATGTGGGGTTAGCTGTGCCGACCCCCCGAGTAGTTGAAAATCTGTGATTCTTTCTAAACTTAACTACTAATAGGTATTGTTGATTAACACATATAAATAAATAGTTGATTAACATATTTTATGTTATAGTTTTTATACTGTATCTTTTTAAAATACTGAATCTTAACAATAAAGTAAGCTAAAGAAAAGAAAATGTTGAAGAAAATCATAAGGAAGAGAAAATACATTTCACGTATTGAGAAAAATCCACATGCAGTTGAAACCTGTGCTGTTCAAGGGTCAACTGTGTATCACATCTGTATACAATTGGAGGAGTGGCCAGCAAAACTAAGAAATCTACCAACCGTATTATGTCATCATTATAATTATTAATTTAAAATATGAGCCTTCTGAGATCATTCCAGGGGGGGCAGGAAATATAGACAGATTTAATTTTTGTGTTTTGTTCCCCACCCACTTTTTGGTAGCAATATAGGCTTATGAGATAACCAGTAGTTGACAAAGTTGTCACAATAAAATGAAGAGGTGATTGATGGAAAGACCACTACAACTGATGGAGGTAAAGAAAGCTAGTTCTGTTAATACAACTAAAGGATATCATACAATTTACTGCATAGAGATGGCTATGTAGAACAGGAGGCTAAGTTAGGATGTTGGGGGGCAGCTTCACTCGCCTCCACATCCTGGGGTCAGGGTGGGGTGTCCAGCCACTGTTGATATTGCCTGATTGGAGTAAGGATCCTAACTAGTCTATCTGAAATTACCTTTGGCCATTCTCACCAGGATGTACCTCTTTCTGCGACGCCTGTCCTCTAGATGCATATAAACAGGAACAACTCCAGAACAGTGATGCTGACTCCAAGACTGAATGAACTAGGAGTTGGTTTCCTAGTATTGTTTTCAGACATACCACCCCTTGAGTATGTCCATTTCCAGGCCTGCTTGAGAACCATGCTTGCTTAGGTCATCCAGAATTAGGGACAAGAGGAGGTGTATCTACTTGGATAATTTAGAGTGCTCCCGCCTGAATAGTCACTAGTTAATATTGTGCTTTTTACTGACTAAGCTTTTGAAAGACATATATTTCAAGTGTCATAGCCAGAAGGATGTGAAAACTTAAAGATGGTGCTAAATTAGAAAAGGAAAGTAATTATATTAAATTGGAACTTGGCAGTTAATTGGGAATGGGTCTTTTGAAGGTGTTAAGGCTGAGGTAATTTGTTTTACATGCCTTTAGTATATCATTTTGTCAATTATTGGTACTTTAATCATTCCTGAGAGAGAATAAGAGATATTTAGAGTATCAGTATTCAAGGAGGAATTTCCTAATAAAAAGCTATTAAAAACACTGGATTTGTTTGATGGCAAGGGATGAACTAAATTTTTTGGTTTTGATAGAACTTTTTCTTTAAAATAAATATTTGTAGTTTATGCAAATCAAGTCTTTACTGTGGTAGATAGTAATAATTTTCGGTGTAGTAAAGGACAGTGATGAAGTACACACTAAAATATGTAAAACTTTCTAAACAGAGGACTGAAAATGGCCTTAAATTTTTTTCCAGTTGTTAGATTAAGATTAATGAGTAATGGCAAATGGAAGTAAATCTACCTGCTCAAAATGTTAACTGAAACAAATTTTATTAAAACCTAGTTTATTTTTAAAAGTTAAATATGAAGTCACCAGTTAATTTTAGTAAGTTAAATAAATAAAATATTTAAAAAATTTAATTTTGAATTCAGTTAACCACAGACTTCTGTGGAGAGCAATTTCCTCACCCCTTTAGGAAATATAATTATTAAAAAAATCAGGAAATGAGTGAATAGCATCCTTTTCCTAAATATCTATCACTGTATCCCTCCATCAAACCTAAGCACCCCAATTCTAATACTAAGTCTCCTTGTAAATTCTTCCTTGGTAGTCAGTCCTTTGGGAGGCCTTTGGTTCAGATAATTTTCACTCTCTGTTTATAACTTGCAGGTCTACAAATAGAGGATTACTCATTTGTAGTTAATTATATACTAAAGGGTGGGCAAGAGCAGGTTTACAGTTGTGTGTAAACCTATTCTTGTATTATATATTATTCCATACAAACAACTATAAACCTACTTTTGCTCACCCATATATTACTTTGTTTTATGCAATAAATGTGTTCTGAACTTGTATAAATATTTAATAGTTATAAATCAGCATTTTAAATTCTTTGGATAGTATTTAAAAATATAATTTTAATGACACCTTAGTAATGAGACTAACACTCTTGAAACTTATGTGCCATGTAATTGTGTACATTTTTTATGGTAGGATATAACTGTTATCACTCACACAAAATTTAGTCATTAATATTTAAAATATTACTGATTTAGTATTAATGTTAAAAATGGAAGAAATGCATATTTTAATGTGGAGGTAGAGAAGTCAAACCGGATCAGTTGGGGTGTCTCTGCTGTTCTGCACTGGTTACTTCACGTTAGAGAAAGTAAATGTCGTTTAACTATGGATGTTTGATTTTTGAGTTCAAGTACCCTGAAATTTTCTTTCTGTATTCTTTTACTCCTCTTCCTCTTTCCTTTGTTTCTTTCTACAAACCTTTAGTGCACATTTATTATGCACTAGTTGGACTTTGAGGATGTAGTGGTAAGCAAAGAGACGTTTCCTGTTCTCTTGGAACTTTTGAGTCCGGTGATAACTAGAATTCTAATGTTAGAATTCTGTGGCTTAATAGGGATGGATATACATTCTATTCTTTGGAATATAAGACCATACATACCCTGTTACAACTTTTATTCAATTATATGTACGTATGTTACAGATTACATAGGATCATGTGGCTATAGGTGAGAATTTTATTTGTCATTTCATATATCAGTTGTTTTTCTCCCTTGAATGTATCCTCATCTTCCTTTTTTTCTCTTCTTCTCATTCCTGCCTTTACTTTCTTTGTTCCTTCCACTGGCAACACGTGGACATGAATGCTTACATACTCTCCTTCCCACCTTAGCTTTCCTTTCTTTGTGCTTTCTTTTATTTCATATTGCCTTTTTGCTTACCTGTATATTTCCTACATTTTTCTACTGGATTCTTTTAGGCGATAACCTGATTCTACTAACCACACTTTCAGATCAGAAATAGCCAAGGATCTAGAGGAGTAGGACAAATTGGATCATTGGAGAATCTCAGTACTACTTCCAGGACATACAGTTTTTCACTCTTATTTGAAAGTTAGAGTTTTCTGCCCTGCGGTCCTAATACATGTGGGAGTACTAAGCATTCCAACCCTAAATTGGGGATTAAAGTTTATTACAGAGACAGTTTCAACATATTTCTGTCCAGTTGGAATTACTATTTTTGAAGAGAGGAACAAGAAGGCGAACAGAATAAATAGATCTCAGCTTCTCTTGGTTGAGCGTGCTGAGGTCACCCTGGAGGGTTTCACAGGGAAGATAAATTCCCACTGCTAATTTATATTCAAACTTTACTATTGATATTGCCAAGTGCTTTGTAAATGTGATTAGTTTGGTAACTATTGAGGAAACAATCATCATTTTCCTACTGACATAGAAATTACATGAATATAAATTGTAGTTTTGGAGACATTTTTATTAAGTACTGTATTGCTTACAGTAAGAATCATTGAGAAAGAATTACACTAAAATACATCTTTTTAAGATTTTAATATGGGATGCTGACAGAGACAATATTTCTCTATATTTGTGTGGGAGCATTTACAGGAGACAATTTAAGTTGATTTATTAATGATTATAAGGTGGCATTTCATTTCAGGCTCTTTTGATTGTGATTCACAGTATGAAATATATTTCACTCTGTGACCCATTTTTGTGTGTGCACACACTGGTACATAATACATAAAACAGTATTATCTTTACTTTGTGATTCACCTTGATTTCTGTTCTATCAGAGTCATGTTTCATTGTCTTTCTTTTTATTCTGTTTCATCTTTTTATTAAAAAATACAGGTGGTTCAAATCTGTTCAATTGATTTCATGATCAGTATTAGTTTGTAACTTGCATTAGAGAAAAAAAAAAATCACTGAATCAGGCTTTGGAAGTCTTACGTCAAGTCCTGAAACAATTTTGTTATCTATGAGTTAGTTTTAAAGCATTTTCATATGTCCATTTCTGAGAGTTATGTAAATGACCAATAAATGTAAAATGATAACTACATAGATATATTAAGTAGCCTTATTAAGTTACTTTTCAAATCTCACATTGCGACAATAATTTTTTTTTAATTTGTTTTATTGCTTAAGGTATTAAAAAGAGTTGCGACAATAATGTAGTTCAAGTTCTTGTAGAGAGTTCCTAGTTAATAATATTTACCATCATCACTTAAGGAGCTTTTGGGTATGGAAAGGATCAGTTGCTTTAGCATCATCTGACATTGTTTTAGGGTATCCAATAGACTTGGAGATAGTGGGATTTTACACAGTACCCAAAGGAGGCTAATGCCAGCCAAGGGAGGTTGCTGACAGCTTTTAAGCCCTTCTTGTGGCTGCTGAGATGACTTTTTCAGCCTTTATTTAAAAAATATGGAAATAATGAGCCCATGAGGACAGAGATACAAGTGGACTGATTCTCTTTTCTAACCTCAGGTCAGACTGATATACAGATGTTTTCTTCTACTTTTCACTATATGCTGGCCCAGTGATAGAAACCATAATTCAAAGGAGAGTAGCATGAGCTTTCTCTGGGGCAAAGAATTCAGAGTTAGTGGACCCCCAGAAGTTGCATTTAAATATTAGCGTTTGTGCAGTTGTGCATTTTTCTGGTACTAGAGCTCATAATTTTTATCAAATAAAAATAGGGACTCCTTGAAACAAGGGTTTTTTGACTCAAAAGATTGAAAACTGTGACTCTCAAAATCAATGACCCTCAAAAGAGTTTCTTATTATGTTGCATATTTAGGATACGGTTTTGTTTACTGTGTACTTGATCACTGCACATCACTGTTCTGTGTTTTAATCTGGAAACAGATTAAATATGTATGATTATGGCGTCTATGATTCCCTTCCCCCCAATATTCTTTTACTTCTGGAAAGGATAGTTTTAGGTCTGCTAGTTACTGTCCGAAGTTCCTCATTCTACTGATTTAAAAAAATCTGAATTCTCACATCACCTTTTCTTTGACTTTCTTATGGCAATTTTATTTTTTATTTTTATTTTTTTTAATTAAATCTTTATTGTTCAGATTATTACATTTGTTCCTCTTTTTTCCCCCCCATAACTCCCCTCCTCCCAGTTCCCGCCCCACCCTCCACCCTCACTCCCCACCCACTGTCCTCATCCATAGGTGCACGATTTTTGTCCAGTCTCTTCCCGAATCTCCCACACCCCTTTCCCCCCCAAGAATAGTCAGTCCATTCCCTTTCTATGTCCCTGATTCTATTATAATCACCAGTTCATTCTGTTCATCAGATTATTTATTCACTTGATTCTTAGATTCACTTGTTGATAGATGCATATTTGTTGTTCATAATTTGTATCTTTACCTTTTTCTTCCTCTTCCTCTTCTTAAAGGATACCTTTCAGCATTTCATATAATCCTGGTTTGGTGGTGATGAACTCCTTTAGCTTTTCCTTATCTGTGAAGCTCTTTATCTGACCTTCAATTCTGAATGATAGCTTTGCTAGATAAAGTAATCTTGGTTGTAGGTTCTTGGTATTCATCACTTTGAATATTTCTTGCCATTCCCTTCTGGCCTGCAAAGTTTCTGTTGAGAAATCAGCTGACAGTCGTATGGGTATTCCCTTGTAGGTAACTCGGTTTCTTTCTCTTGCTGCTTTTAAGATTCTCTCTTTGTCTTTTGCTCTTGGCATTTTAATTATGATGTGTCTTGGTGTGGTCCTCTTTGGATTCCTTTTGTTTGGGGTTCTCCGCGTTTCTTGGACCTGTGAGTCCATTTCTTTCACCAGGTGGGGGAAGTTTTCTGTCATTATTTCTTCAAATAGGTTTTCAATATCTTGCTCTCTCTCATCTTCTGGCACCCCTATAATTCTGATGTTGGTACGCTTGAAGCTGTCCCAGAGGCTCCTTACACTATCCTCGCATTTTTGGATTCTTTTTTCATTTTGCTTTTCCCGTTGGGTGTTTTTTGCCTCCTCGCATTTCAAATCATTGAGTTGATTCTTGCGCTCCTCTGGTCTGCTGTCGGGAGTCTGTATAATATTCGTTATTTCAGTCTGTGTATGCTTAATTTCTAGTTGGTTCCCCAATATAACATCGAGGGTCTCATTAGTTTTCTTGTAGATCTCATAAAGTTTATTGGCGGCTTCTAAACAGTTCTTGAGAGACCTTAAAAGTGTGGTTCTGAACTCTATATCTTCCATTGACAATTTTGTCCTGTTTCTTTGTCTCCGCATTTTGTTATGCTTCCTTGGTGCACCCCCTAGTGGTCTTTGTTCGCAGTCTTATAGTTAAACCTTGATTGTTGTAGCTAATCCCAGGGAGGGTTTGACCTCCAGGCCAAGTGGCTATGAGACTTCTTATGGCAATTTTAAACTTACTGTGTATTATCTTAGTTATTATGTAGTCTTATTTCCCCTACTAAATCTAAGTTTTAAATACAAGTGTGTTTCATTTCAACTTTGTGTGTCTAATTGAACTTAGCAGAGTGACTTATACATAAGAGCATCCAATAAATATTTCTGTTCAATATGTGTTCAATTCCCTTTCCTATCTCAAAGATACTTCTTGGGTGTTAATATTGAACTCTGGCAAGCTTACATTCTTCTTTCTTAAAATAATAAATTTTGTATTTATAACAGATTAAGAGTTAGTAAAATAAACTAAGAAATATAAGTAAGTAAATACTAGCCAAATACAACGTGAAAGGCCTGTCTTTTAAATTTATATAATTCATTTACTTTTTTTCTGATCCTGTTCCCGTGTTGAAGGAGATCAGAAAGACTAGTGTGAGCACTGTATAGTGTTGGCTTCTGGACAGTAGCTTTGGTTTTGCTAATCCTATCTAATAAAGAGGTAATATGCAACTTGACCCTCACTCCATCACACCATCACAAGATGGCTGCACCTTCAGTGGAGGCAGGGTTTCCGTAACACAAGATGGCTGTGCCCACAGTGGAGGCAGGGTTCCTGTAACAAGTGATCAGCAGGGACCTGAAGCTGCTTGGCGCTGGGCCAGGGCGGGGGACCTGAGCCTGTGCCCCCTGCCCAATGGGGCTTGACGAGGGACCTCAGGCCGTGCCCCCCACATGGCGGGGTTTGACGGGGGATCTGTGGCTGTGCTCCCTGCCTGGCGGGGCTTGACGGGGGTGGGGCTGGCCAGGTCTGGATCTCTCCCAATGGGGTGGGGGCCAGCTGGGTCTGGGTCTCACGTGATTTCGAGGTGCATGCAGGTGGGTGGGGACTTGACTCTGGGTCCTGTGGCATGCCCTAGACTGGTGGTGGCAAACCTATGACACGTGTGTCAGAGGCGACACGCGAACTCATTTTTTTGGTTGATTTTTCTTTGTTAAATGGCATTTAAATATATAAAATAAATATCAAAAATATAAGTCTTTGTTTTACTATGGTTGCAAATATCAAAAAATTTCTATATGTGACATGGCACCAGAGTTAAGTTAGGGTTTTTCAAAATGCTGACACGCCAAGCTCAAAAGGTTCGCCATCACTGCCCTAGACTCTGACAGGAGGAAGATTTTCATATGCATTTTACTAATTTTCTTTCAGATACTTCTATTATAGAGAAAGGGCAAATAGCAATATTAAAATATATCCTCTAATTCCCTTTTTTTTTCTAATTCCCTTTTAATGTGCACAAATTTCATGCACTGGACCACTAGTCTATATATATAAAAGGCTAAGCAACAATCCAACTGTCCAACCAGTAGCTATGACGTGCACTGGCCAGAAGGGGGCAGACGCTCAACACAGGGGCTGCCAAGCTGCAGTGACTTGGCAGCAGCGGTTCTTGGGTGACGCATTCCGAAACCAGAAAGGAGGGAGCCTGATTCCAGGTTGTGTCTCCTGAGAACCACCCTCTCACACTCCGGAAGCCCTCAGGGGATGTTGGAAAGCCAGTTTCGGCCAATCCTGCATTCGCTCACTCCACAGATGCCCTTCAAGCTGCGGTGCAGCCCCAGGTGCAGCCAGCTGGGGAGGGACTGTGGGAGGTTGGCTCCAGGGCATGTCCAGTCCATCTCACCCAGTCCTGCCCCTCCGGCCACCTTCTAATTAATTTCCTTTCAATGTGCATGAATCCATGCACCAGGTCACTAGTGGGATATAATTGTTAAGTCTTGTTGAAGATATATTTTTAAACAAATAAGACATATATTGATCTTAGTTAAGTTTTGTTTTGTTTTTAAACCAGCCTTAGAAGCTGTTTAGGCTTAGCTGGCATTTATTTTAGAAAACAAATATTTACAGAGTGTGTGGGGGGAGGTTGGAAGGTATCTGAAGGCAGTTTATGACTGTAATTTCAAGTGTATAACATTTAAAAATTTAAAATATTTGGAGAAATGCTATCTATAGCAAATTTGACTTTTGAAATTATGGCTGGACAGACATTTAAAAAAACGAAGGTTGATAAGGCTGACTTTAAAATATATGAATATTAGTTAAATTCTTGCAGAATAGAATTCTCTAGCTGTCTTAGAGGACTATATTAATCACAGATTAATGATTTAATTATGTTAACTTAGTTTTCAATAAACTTTTACATAAATAGAATCATCTTTATTACATCTGTGATCATTTAAATAGCCTAATTATATGTAGTTCTGCTATGTAATGAAAGGTAAAGGATAAATGATCAGAGGTGACTATAAGTATTGCAGTAAGTGACTTACATACTGAAGGTCAGCATTTTAATTGGAAGGTTTGTGAATCACTTAAATTCTGTAATCAAATGAATGATATCAAAGGGAGAAGTAATTTAACATAACAATTGTGGCTTATACTGAACATATGTTCCTGTTAATAAGTTGCATTATGGTCTTTAAGGAATTGTACGTAGTTAGTACATTTTGGTTCATTTGATACCCACAGTTTTTCTTAATTTTTATTAGTGAGTTGTTACAGTGGTTAACAAGAAATACACAGATTTAAGTTGCAATAGTTTTCCCAGGGTTATATGATCTAACTTCACAAGCTTCTTGGACATATGTAGATGCTTTTCTATTTTGCTTTAGTTATGACATACAATTGATATAGGCAAGCATGAAAGCTTGGTCAAATTTTCCCATTGCTTTTTCTGGATCTTGCTCAGGTTCTGTGGTATTTATGTAGAGCACAATTTTGTTATTTGGGAATGCATGTTGAAATTATCATGTGCACTATTTTGCTGTAGGCCTGTTGGCATTGCCACAAAGGTAATACATTGCCAGTAGGCCATTTCCTTGTCGGCTGCATTTACAATTTAATAGAAATATTACATGACTTTTTAAACAAGTGTTTTGGCAGGGAGGAAATGGCAGATTCCATACAAACAAGCATAGCTTCCTTTCCTTAACCACACTCCAGCTACTTAAGAAATTGTACTTAGTTTCAAGTTTGGGGGTTTAGGGGTTGAATGGGAAGTCAGGTTGAAACAGGAATGACATTGATATTTACTATAAAATAGTTATGTTTTTTAACTGCTGGGTTTTATTATTATTATATAGTTTCAGAGAGTGACAACCAATATATTTCTGGATTAGAGCTGAAGTTATATTTATGCATTTCACCTGACTGGGAATATCTGGTTTTGATTGCTTGAAAAGATCAGGGCCACCAGATAGGTTCTAAGATGATAGTATTGGTTTTTGTAGTTTTTTTTTTTTTTTATAGTTTTTGGCTTTCCTGTGTAAATTGGCCCTTCATGACCTTTGCCTAAGCGCTGCTTTTATATCAACTATGAAATCATTTTGGGAACTAGAGAATATGGAAAGAAAATTTGTAGACTTGACGTAAAGTGTAATGGGTTCCCAGGTTTCCCAAAAGATGGTCAGTTTGTTTTTGTTCTCTATTATATATTTCAAACATGAAAGGTCATGTTTGCAGTTTCTAAAACTTGGATGTTCATTCTATTCCTCTCTGCTTACAGAATTTAGTTCTTCGGATATTAAATCATTTGTACTTTTAGATAAAATGCTGACCTCCTTAATTCTAAAGTACTTTATAGTTTTGGAAACTTAAAAAAAAAGTGCTTTACATTTCAGCCTTTATTGTGGTCACATTCTACTTTCTAGTGCAGATCCCAGCTTTTTTTTTTTTTTTATGTAGGGAAATAGAACCGTTTCTAGTTAGCCCTTTCCCCTCTTCTTTTCTTATTGCTTCTGACTTCTTAGCCAACTTACCTGGCAGCTGCAGTAAGCTATGCTGCTGTGGTGTGGTAGAGACTGGCATTGGGTGTGTTCTTATAGCCATCACAGCATTGGCTTTTGTTATTTTCCATGTTTTAGTTTGTTGGTAATGGACATATGGACATCATATGTTCCACAGAGTACTGTATGAAGCCAATTTGAACTGTTTCCATTTGCCTCAAGTCCAATCATGATATTTATTTTTCCATGGCACTTACCCAGATTATCCATACCTCCTGCTTAGCTGTGTCCCTGCCACCATGGACTGTGTTTCTTCTGATTGCCTTCATTTTTTCACAGTATCTAATTGCCCAGTCCCTCTTAGCTTTCTTTGCACAGCATTGATTGATGTTTATAAAATATCCCCAGATCTCTTAGATAACAGATACTCAGGTGCATAGTAGTATGAGATTCAGCTTGTTTTTTTTTTTTTGTTTATACATAAGGAAAGTTTTATATCCAGCTTCATAGACTAGAATTGAATGTTCTAGTGGAAAACTTAGAAGAGTAGCAGTATGGTTTTAGACATTATTGCATGCTTTTTATTATCAACAATAATGGCAATGTGATCTATATTCCAGAGTCCCTTTGATATGTCAAATCAGGTCATAATTTTATTCCTAAATTTTGGAGGGAAGATCCTAGATGCTTCCCTTTAGGCTTGAAAACTATGACTACATTATTGTTAGCCACAGCTGTTGAACCTTCTGTAAAGTCATTTTAGGTACTGATTTTAGGAATAGATGAGTTGCTGTCATTTTATGATTTTCAGTGAGTCAATTATTACTGTGACTGGGAAGCTTTGGCTCTACACAGCAATGCATTTATTCATTCTTTCAGCAGATATCACTGAGCATCTACTATGTGTTAAGGACTATTCCAGGTGCTGAGGATGCAACAATAAAAAGTTTTTGTTTTTTTTAAATTGTGCTTATAGGCTAATAAGGAGAGAGATACTACCATGTTAGATAGGAATAAGTCCTACAGAAGAAAAAATAAAGTAGGGAAGCAAGTTAGAAAATCTAAAGGGTGGGATGGAATGGTTGATGTATATTGTTCTTGGATTGCCATTGAAGGCCTCACTGACAAGATGACACTTCCATAAAAACTTGAAGGAAATGAGGCTATCTGGATGCAGAATATACTAGGTAGTGGCAACTGATTGGAGCTTGATGGGCTTGAAGTTGGAGTGTGCAGATTATGGAGGCTTGTAGGTTACAGTCAATGCTTAGGCTTTTATTTTCAACTAGGGGCCCGGTGCACGAAATTCGTGCACGGGGTGTGTGGTGGGGGGGAGTGTCCCTCAGCCCAGCCTGCCCCCTCTCACATACTGGGAGTCCTCAGGCGTTGACCCCCATCACCCTCCAATCGCAGGATCGGCCCCTTGCCCAGGCCTGACGCCTCTGATAGAGGCGTCAGGCCTGGGCAGGGGACCCTCATTTCCCCCCATCACTGGTTCTGCCCCCAGCCCAGGCTTGATGCCTCTGGCCCAGGCATCAGGCCTGGGCAGGGGACCCCCAGACCCCTCCAATTGCTGGCTCTGCCCCTTGCCCAGGCCTGATACCTCGGCCAGAGGCGTAGACCCCCATCACCCTCCGATCGCCTGTTCGGCCCCTTGCCCAGGCCTGACGCCTCCACCAGAGGTGTCAGGCTTGGAAAGGGGACCCCCATCTCCCCCCGATCACTGGCTCTGACCCCTACCCAGGCCTGAGGCCTCTGGCCCAGGAATCATGCCTGGGCAGGGGACCCCCATCTCCCTCTGATCGCTTGCTCCACCCCCCGCCCAAGCCTGACGCCTCTGACCCAGGCTTCAGGCCTGGGCAAGGGGACCATCATATCCCCCCAATCCCTGGCTCCACCCCCCACCCAGGCCTGATGCCTCTGGCCCAGACATCAGGCCTGGGCAGGGGACCCCCAGCCCCCCGCCCTGGTCTGATGCCTCGGCCAGAGGAGTTGACCCTCATCACCCTCCGATCACCAATCACCGGATCGGCCCCTTGACCCGGCCTGAGGCCTCCGGCAGAGGTGTCAGGCCTGGGCTGGGGACCCCCAGCTCCCCGTGGTTGCAGGCTCCGCCCCTGCCCAGGCCTAACGCCTCTGGCCTAGGCGTCCGGCCCGGGCAGCGGGGACCCGCAGCTGCAGCGGCCCCACGATCGTGGGCTTTGCTTTAGGCCCAGGCAAGGGACCCCTAGCTCCTGGGGCTGCCAGCTTCGACTGTGCCCAGGTCCCATCGCTGGCTCCACCCCTACTTCCTGCTATCACTGGCCAGGGTGGAAAAGGCACCTGATTCTCCGATCATGGCTGGGGGGCAGGGCAAAGGCGGCCCCAGGGCTGCCTTTGCCCTGCCCCCCAGCTCTTAGCTCCCCCCTGGGTTTCCGATCACTGTCAGTGGCAGGGGGCTTCTTCCTGCTTTCCCTTTCGCCTCCCTGCATTGTGCCTACATATGCAAATTAACCACCATCTTGTTGGCAGTTAACTGCCAATCTTAGTTGGCAGTTAATTTGCATATAGCCCTGATTAGCCAATGAAAAGGGTATCACCGTACGCCAATTACCATTTTTCTCTTTTATTAGTGTAGATGAGATGAGAAGCCGCTGACGATTTCTGAGTAGAGAAGTGAAATGAGAATAGCCTGAAGAGTTATAAGGGTGGAATTAAATAAACTAATGGAGGAGACTTGTATAAACCAAGCCAGAAATGATAGTGGCTTGGATGAGGATGTTGGAAGCAGTGAAGGTAATGAAAAGTAGTTGGTTTCTGGTGTATTTTGAAAGTAAATTAACAGGATTTATTGATGGATGAGGTGAGAACATTGTCAATGATAAAAACCTATTCTGAGTAGCTTTGGAAGATGGGTTTTTCCCCCTCTGTCAAAATAGGCAGAAAATTGAATGGAATAGATTTTATTCTTCCAGGAAGCCCAAATACAAATGTGTTGTTTGTTGTAGAAAGGAATGAATGTGTAAAGAAAGAAAGCAAAATATAAAGAAGAAAACAAAAATCACTTGTACTTGTTCTACTTAGAGATTTACAGTTAACATTTTATATATAATACTCTTGTTTACTTTGCATACATATATGTATATTTTTGTATATCTATAATAATAAAAGTATAATATGCTAATTAGACTGGACATCCTGCCATCTTTCTGGATGAAGCTGGGGCTGCGAGGGAAGCCTGGGTCCCAGGTGCCTGCTGGTGGCCAGAGGGAGGCCTGGATCCTGGATCCCGTGTGCCTACCAGTGGCTGGAGGGAGGCCCGGGTCCCGGGTACCAGAGGGAAGCTGGTGCCGGCAGCCAGGGGAAGGAAGGCCTATTCTTGCACGAATTTTGTGCATCGGGCTTCTAGTATGTATGTATAATGACCATAAGGATTTACTGTTGTTGTTAGTTTTTTAAATCAAAATTGGAAAATCATGAGATCATATTTTTTCCTAATTTTCATTTAGTGCTTTATCTTGATAACTTCCCCATATTCTTAAGTTTTTAGAGCCATAAAATATTTTTGAAATTTGTTAAATGAAATGATTTCATATGCACCCTACTTTTATGTTAAAGCTTTAAAATGAGTAGTGTGTGTGGTTTTGTTTTTTTTATTTTCAAGACAAAAGGGGACAACTTAGGTAAAGAAATCATTGCTAGTCAATGTCTTTGGTCTTAATTTTTTCATACCAAAAATTAGTATCCATTAATTATCACAAATTATACTTTTAAAGACTATAAGTATTCTGACAACTTTTAAATTAAGACATGATATATCCATTTTCTTTGGATTTTATTTTTCTGTTGTTTTTTTCCTGCAAATATTGCTTTTTAAAAAAGTACATATTTTATTGATTTTTTACAGAGACGAGGAGAGAGAGATAGAGAGTTAGAAACATCGATGAGAGAGAAATATCGATCATCCGCCTCCTGAACACCCCCTATTGGGGATGTGCACGCAACCAAGGTACTTGCCCTTGACCGGAATCGAACCTGGGACCCTTGAGTCCATAGGCTGATGCTCTATCCACTGAGCCAAACCGGTCAGGGCTGCAAATATTGCTTTTATATAGAAAATTTTAAGTGTTCTTCTAGAGGAAATTGTTTTTGAGCCTTAAACTGATATTTACATTGCAATTTATACAACCTATATTTTGCTTTGTATCAGTAAGCAGTCTTAACCAGCTGAATGATTGTATCAAGCCTAAATAATTAACCATATCAGAAAACATGCAATTAATAATGAACAGATTGTTAGATACTTCCTTCTAGCAGTACAATCATTAAAAAAAAAAAACATTGTAAATGTTTTGATTTCATTTAAAATGTATTTCACCTGCCAAAAATTACAAATGTGGTTTTCTTAACCTTGAGCACTGATATATACATGTGTAGTAGGGAAGCATTCCTCCAATAGCTAGCTAATTAGTTATTGGGGTAAGTGGAATTGTTCTCCAACTCCCTGATTCCTAGTATCTTTTGTGCTGTTGGTATTCTGTATTTATAAAACATTTTGCAAAGTTGTAAGAAGAAAAGCTCTGAAAAGTTCATAGAGATAGGGGGAAAAGATGAAGGACAGAATTCTAAGTACCCATATTTGGGGTTTAGAGGAGGGAGGAAAAAGAGAGGTCAGATACTAAGAGAAAAATTAGGAGAATGGGGTATTTTAGGCAAGGAAGAAAATAGTTTTAAGGTCTTGAACATCACTTACTGCTGTAGAATCAATATAAAGTACTACTAATAAGGCTCAGTGCATGACATTTGTGCACTGGTTCCGTGGGGGGGGGGGGAGTCCCTCATCCTGGCCTGCACCCTCTCGCAGTCTGTGGGGAGTGGTCCTAAGCCAGCAGGCAAACATCCTCTGAGGGATCCTCAGCACTGCCAAGGAGGCAAGAGAGGCTCCCACCACCACCACTGCACTCGCCAGCCATGAGCTGGCTTCTGGCTGAATGGCGCTCCCCCTCTGGGAGGTCACTGACCACCAGGGGGCAGCTCCTGTGTTGAGCATCCGCTCCCTGGTGGTCAATGCGTGACATAGCGACTGGTAGTCCACCGTTCGGTCAATTTGCATATTAGCCTTTTATTATATGGGAATTTTATATGGTTGCCAAATTTCAACAGGACCACCAGGCTGAAGGGCAGTAATGCTTGGTTTAGAAGTGCTGGTTAGCTGTAGAGGTGGTTCAGTTGCTTACAAAATAATCAGAAACTCTTAGCAACTATTGTCTGACCTCTAAAAATAACTAATTCATAATAAAACTACTGAAAGATTTCACCCAACTTTTAAAAAGCAATTGTTGGAAAATACACATAAGATGAAATGTAACATTTTAACCATTTTTAAGTGTACAGTTCAATAGCATATTCATTCACATTGTTGTACAGCCATCACCACCATCCATTTCCAGCATTTTAATGTGTTCCCCCCCCTTTTTTTTTATTGTGGTAAAATATACATAACATAAAATTTACCATTTTAATTATTTTTAAGTGACCATAAATACATTGACATTATTCTTCAGCCATAACCACTATCCCCTCTAGAATTTCTTTTTTTTTTTTATCATTTCAAACTAAAACTCTACTTATCAAACAACTAAAGGCCTGGTGCATAAATTTGTGCATGGGTGGGGTCTGGCTGGCCCGCCCTGATGGGGGCCCATTGCCAGAGGGGCCACGGGTTGTTGGCTGGCTGGCCCCAACCCTGATCAGGGTGTTGGGGGCCGAAGGGGGGCTGGACTGGCTGGGGGGAGGGGCTGCAGGGAGTTGGTGGCCGGCCCTGCCCCTCATCAGGGTGTTGGGGGCCGATTGGGGCCCCGATCAGACTGGTTGGCTGCCGCAGTGCACTTTGTAGCCACAAGTTGTTCTGGTCACTGGTCTTTTATATATAGATAGATAACTCCTATTACTCCCTCTCCCCAGCCCCAAGTAATCACCATTCTACTTTCTGCTTCTATGAATTTGATTACTCTGCACCTCATGTAAGTGGAATCATACAATATTATCCTTTTGTGACTGGTTTATTTCACTTACATGTTGTAGCATGTGTCAAAATTTCATTTCTTTTTAAGGCTGAATAATATTCCACTGTATATGCTTTCCTCATTTTGTTTGTTCATTTATCTGATGATAGGCATTGGGTTGATTCTGTCCTTTTGGGTATTATAAATAGTGCTGCTATGAACTATGAACATGGGTGTACAAATATTGATTTCCTGCTTTTAAATCTTTTGTATATTTACCTAGAAGTGCAATTTCTAGATCATATGGCAATTAATTCTCTGTTTAATTTTTTGAGGAACCACCATATTGTTTTTCACAACTCACCCAACTCTTTTGGTATTAGACATACAGATCAGAGGGAATAGAGAATGAATAATATTTATATGTAAATATTTGTGGAACTCATGAGATGTAAGAAAATTGTCTCTGTTTAGGGTGAATGACATTAAAACAATTCTAGGAAGTTAGCTGACTTCTTAAAGATCTTCAGAGAAGAAGATAATATTTTAAAAATAATAATCTTTATAGTTGTAAAGTTCTTATATATAGCACATGAAAAATGTTGACATGTAATGTAGAATGTTTTATTTCCCACAAACCTTGTTCATTTGAACTTTTTTATTTATAAAGCACTTAATGTGCATTTTTCTTTAATTGTTAAACATTTGGATGTTTTTAAAGCTTGACTTAAACTCTGCTTTTGAACCAGTAAAGGTTGCATGTGTCATGCTCCAATTCTTGACTGATGTCAACATAAAATATTTGAAAGTTTATTTCAGTAATTTAATTTCATATTAAAATTATTATTATTTAATCCTCACCCAAGGATATGTTTTTTAAAATTAATTTTAGAGAGAGAGGAAGGGAGTGGTTAAGAGGGAGAGAAACATAGGTGTGAGAAAGAAACATTGGTTGGTTGCCTCCCATACTTACCCTGACTGTGGGTGGAATCCGCAACCTGGGCATGTGCTCTGACCAAGAATTGAATCTGTGACTTTTCAGAGAAAGGGACAGTGCTCCAACGGAGCCACACAGGCCAGGGCTCAAATTAAAATTACTAATGGCAGTTTGTTGTTGTTTATTAATGTGTACTTAAAATATAGTAATCATTTCCAACAGGAACCTTTTATAGCACATTTAATGGTAATGTATAAGATAAACATTAGGCATTTCAAAGGAAGCAAAAAGACAGCCTTCAAATAGTAAAACAAGTATGTAAGGCAAAGAAGTGGAAAATATTAACTATTCTCTTGCTTTTGGATGTGTCATAGTTTTTCTTTTGAGGTATTAGCAGAACATACCAGAGTTTTTTCTAGTAGCTTATTTGAGGTGAACTATTTTCTGATTTGATCTTTTGGCTGCTATAATGGATAGTTTGGGAGCTGACAATGATCTCATTTATTGACATTTCCCCTAACTATAGGATAAATGCTTCAAGTTTAGAAAATGGAATACTTTTTTCATATCCTATAAAATAAAAGCCTACTATGCTAAGTGTCCCATCATCCAGTTGGCTGTTCAACCAATCAAAGGGTAATATGCTAATGATATGCTAAGGCCACTCAACCACTTGCTATGACGTGCACTGACCACCAGGGGGAAGACAGTTGACCAGTTGACCAGTCACTATGACATGCACTAACCACCAGGGGGCAGACGCTCCGACCAGTAGGTTAGCTTGCTGCTGGGTTCCGGCAGATCAGGACTGAGCAAGATGGGCTGGACATGCCCTGGAGCCCTCCTGGGTTATTTCCTGGCCCAGTCATGCACCAGTGGGGTCCCTTGGCCTGGCCTTCACCCTCTCGCAATCTGGGACCCCTCGAGGGATGTTAGAGAGCTGCTTTTGGCCCAATCCCACAGGCCAAGCTGAGGGACCCCACTGGTGCATGCATTCATGCACCAGGCCTCTAGTGTGTGTGTGTGTATTTAACCTTAAAACAGGAAAATGAACTAGTGATGTCTGATATCCATAAATATAGCCTTATGACTCTGTGTCCTTTCTTTCTTTGCTTTCCCTGGGCTGATCTAGTTCTTGATTTTTATTTCGTCTTCCATTATGAAGAATTTTTCTAATTCACAAATTGAACTTTTTATTGAGTTTGTAAATACATGTGTGAATCTTTTAGTAGTACTTTACATATTTCATTATTTTAATACTCGAGTATAACAATATATTTATGATTTGTGGGGTTAAATTTATAAAATGGTTCTTTAGTTGTCCTTTTATATACATTTTCTTAATAATTTACTTTCTTTTTTCCAGATAGTTAAATACATACGCATTGTATGGCAAAATTACATTTATAACTTGGATAACATGGAACAATAAATATATAAAGTAATTTTTAGTTGCCATTTTACATTGTTTTTCCTGTATGAGTATCTTTTGGGAGGAGGATAAGTTCCTAGTAGATCAATTACATAATTTCATGCTGAATGTAAAAGAAATAAATTGTTAAAATGAATACTTAAAAGTAAACATAAAACTTTAAACGTTTGTATATCATTTGTATTTTTGGAATAATAAACAGTATTCTATGTATTTACTAGGTTTTTGTGGCATGGGTAATTATTATAGCAAACATTTATTGAACTTTTTCTATATGCTTACCATTGTTCTAAATATTATTGAAAGTGTCGATAGTTTATTCTTTTTAATATAAATTTATTAAGAGAATCCATGTAACATAAATGAACCATTCTAAAGTGAGCAGTTCAGTGGCATTTAATATATTTACAGTATTGTGTAACTACAACGTCTATCTAGTTCTAAAATATTTCCATCACTCCAAAATAAAACAGTATTCTTTAAGCATTTTATTCTTATTCCTTCCTTCCTCCAAACGCTGACAACTACCAGTCTGCATCCTATCACTATGATCTCACCTATCCTGGACATTTCATATGAATGGAATTATGCAATATGTGGTCTTTTGTCACTGGCTTCTTTCACCTGGCATTATTTTCCTTGTCAATAATACATTTCTAGCACTTTATGCAGGTTCTTTAATATTGGCTCTTTTACATTTAAACACAGTGTTGACTGTTTGGGATTTAGTGGACTTCTAATTGATCCTAAGGATTTGATGTCTAGATTGTTACTTCTTATCACAAGTCATTATTTCTTTTTCCTTTGCTATTCATTTTTTATACATTGACATGAATACTAGTTTTCAAATATTGGTCAAGACAAAACCCTTGAAAAGGGTTGAAAAGTTATCTATAAATATAGTTATCTACTAGAATTTTAGATGTAAGAGCTGTGGTTGAAAGATGCTGGGAGCTAGAGCCTTCTCTGAACATCTCTCTATTTCATCAGTGACTTACTCTTCTCTCATGTCAAAGGACTGCAGAATCTTTCCTGTTTTCAGATGCCTTTAAAGGGCTAGGTTGTAAGTAGACCAGTACAGGAGAAAAGAAGTGAAAGAAGGAAAGGGAGGAGCAGATGTATTTGACTCGTGTGTGGTAGGAAATGGTAATGTGTTAACTTCAGTTGTTTAACATGCTACTTGATTCTGTTGAAGGCTCTATATGCCTTTACTTATTCATTGATTTTTGGGTTGGCTCTTTGACTCTCTATGTGAAGCACCCAAGAAGACATGGTAGAAAATATCTTTAGTTCTAAAATTTTACTTTCAATTTTTAGAAGATTGCTGCTTATTAGTAAAATGAATATTTTATCATTATTTTTTCTAAATATATCTATTGATTTCAGAGAAGAAGGGAGAGGAGGAGAGAGATAGAAACATCAATGATGAGAATCATTGATCGACTGCCTCCTGTATGCCCCCTACTGGGGATTGAGCCCACAACCCTGGCATGTGCCCTTGATCGGAATTAAACCTGGGACCCTTCAGTCTACAGGCCGACGCTCTATCCACTGAGCCATGCCAGCTAGGCGTAAAACAAATATTTCAGATGAATCTGTTTCCCCTACCCTTTTATTCTTTGAAAGGCTGTACAAAGAGTGTTAGGATGTACGAAGAACAAGTCTTCCTTCATTTGAACCAGTCACATAATACACATCTGAAACTTAGCTAAGGCTATTTGGTGGGTTTGACATCAGGGTCATTTGATGTTAGAGGAGGAGTCTTTCCTGGATCAAAGGACTTTAACGATTGTGTTGCTGCTATAACATATCCTGGTTCTAGCAGTAAGAGTTAACTTCTTCTGGGAAAGAAATTCACAATTAGAAATGTAGGCCAGTAAGTTTATTTTACTTTTATGAGATAGTAGAGAATGTAGGAAAAATAGAATTTCTAAAATTTGAAGAATGAAATTTAAGTATTTATTCTTAGGTAATACATTGCTTAAGGGATAAATTAGCCATTAATGAATTGAGGATAATTTGATAATAGTTAACTTGTTTGTTAATGAGCTCTTTGATTTAAAAGTAAGATGTAAAATACTGGATACCTATTAGATAATCAATTATTCAAGTCCTTTTATTCTAATTATGTTTATATGAATCATAAGAAAAAGATTAATTTGGCATGTGTAACTGAGTAGCAGAAGCAGTTTGAAAGCTGGACACAATTGAAATATAATTGGAATTAAATAGAAAACATTTATTTCAGATTTGTAAATGAGGTTTTAATTAAAGTAAAATTGGCTCATCTTTTTTGACATTTTTCTGAGAAGGAAATTCAAAACACACTTCAGTTGATGGTTGGCTTTCTCTGACTTTGATTAATCACTTTCAAAGTAAGCAGTAGACCAGTACAGTAATTTTATAATTATATACAAGTGAGATTATTTGAAACGTTAACTAATATAACCGTAAAGGAAGTTTTACATTGGTCAACTTTATATAATAGTGTATGTTTCTTTTATAATTCAAATAAAGTGCTAATCTGAAAAAGTATTCTATTTCTATTATTTTTGCAAATATAATTTAATGGGGGAAACTTAAACTAGAAATATTAGTTTCAAAGACATTTATATATCAATACTGAAAACTTCCAGGTTTTTGGGAAGCTAGCTGATGAAATCTTCAGTGTGGTTAAGAATTGGAAAGAATCCAACAAATGGAGTTGACTATAAGTTATGATTCCACACTAATGAACCAACTTGTGTATCCCCAGAGAACTGCTAAAAATAAAACTTTGAACTGTCCGAAACATTTGAAATGACAAAAGAATTTGATTATTTATGATCAGAATAAAAGAATTTTCATCCATACAAAATGAAAAGCCCCTACAAGTTAAAAAAAATTGTCAAGTTTAAAAACTGATACAGAAAAATTATCTTCTACTTAAATTAGTAATACTGTAGAATATGTATCTCATTTTACTTATATATCTAGAATCTTCATTGGTAACAAACTCTTTTAAAAGACTTTTATAGTCTTATGAAGAACATTAACCTATCTGCAATATCATCTATCTAAACATTTTTCATTAGTTCATTTCTTAGAATGAACTTAGAAAAGTATATTTTGTCACTGATACTGTATAAAACAAGTAAGAAAATGTTTAATATTGAATTGTATTTCTTAAGAGGCACGTGCTTCATCTCTGTAGGAGTAAAAAAAAGTCCTATTTAATGGTAGAAGTCAAGTACTTAATATTCTTTTCAAAACTAAATATTAATACTAATAGAATAAAATTTATTGGATATTTTATAGTGGAAATTTCATCCAGTTTTTAACAAATCTTATGCCATTAGGTTTATAAGGAATGGTTAAACTTTTTTAAATTTTTATTGATTTTAGAGAGTAAGGGAGAGGGAGATAGAAACATCAATGATGAGAGAGAATCAATCATTGATTGGCTGCCTCCTGCACACCCCCACAGGGGATCGAGCCCGCAACCCAGGCATGTGCCCTTTACCAGAATCGAACCTGTGACTCATCAGTCCGCAGGTCGACACTCTATCTACTGACCCAAACCAGCTAGGGCAGGAATGGTAAACTTTTTATAATGTTGCTAATTATATGTTGTGAGTTTAAATTATTTTGTGCTTGATTTTTTTTTTATTATTTTAAAACTGCATGGATTCAAAACAAAGTAAAACCTTTCAGAAAAGACTGTCAAAGTTTATACTTGCTGTTTCCTTCTTTTGACCTGCTTTTTTATTATATATTCATTCCATTTTTTAAATGATATTGCATATTTAATGAAAGTTTTTTTTAACGGAAGTGTTGCCAATCAGTCTAAATTTGTTACAGTTAAAATTTGATGGTCTACAGACAATTTATAATCCTTTTCTTGTTATAAAATATTGTCAAATTTAGTAGTATCAGTTAGAAAGTTTATGGAAACATTGTTTAAGGTGGTTTAAAATAGAACTAAATCTTTAATTTGAATTTGATGGCACCTGTTTTCATTTTGTTCCCCCGGCAACACCACTGGTACCAAAATTGCCCATAGACCACCCTGGTTTTTGAAAAGAATGAAATCATTCTGAGTTTTTTTTTTTTTTTTTAAATTTCATCCTTTTACTGACTAAATATTTAAACAGAGTTATAAAACATCTGTCAGAGTTTGTGAACTCATTTTGGAGTAAAAGAGTTTAAGACACACAATTGGAAGTTTTGCATAAAAATCTCCAAGTAATTTCAGTTTGTCTTTCTTAGTTATGCTAAAATTTTTATTAGAATTAGAAATTAGTAAAGTAACTGACAGCAACAAGAAAAAAGTAACTGGATTTAGAAAGTCATCTTGGAAAGCTATGCTTCCTTTCATTCATTTACTGACAATTGAGATTTTTTTTTAAAGGCAGCATGGTCTGTTTTTCTAGAAGGGTCTGAGGAGTCAAGGTTTGTGAATTAAGTTACATTTCTTGAGACTCCTGTGGGAGACAAATGTTATCTTTTCTCGTAGTGTCTGCGTTTTCCCTCCTGCTCTAGCTTTGATTCATGTATTTGGGACATCATGAAATTTCATTATTCTATCTCTTTTAGTTGTGGGTAATTTAGACTTACATGGAATAAAACAAGTGGCTGAAAATAATTAATTTTCCATTTCCAGAGATCAGAATTGAGTATCTTGCAATAGGCAAACTAAGCCAGCCATGTTAGATTAACATGTATTCTTTTGACAACTTCCTTGATCAAGTTAGATTTATTTCTGTGTTTTCCAAAGGAAAATTCACATGGGAAAATTTTGGTTTACTTTGAAAGAATTGGGTGTATAACCAGCGAACCTTTGTTTTATTTATATTTGACGGTCCTTTTTCACAGAGGTTCTGTCTCCTGCCATGAAGATATTTATAGGAGGCTGAATCCCTGAACCTGACTTGATTATGTAGAGCTTTATATAGAACCAGCAAAGATGCTAGAGTTGACATCTATTAAAGTTATATTCCGCTGTGTTTTTTTTTTACTATAAGATTACTTTTCCTTATAGTGTATAAATAATTTTTCTATTTTTCATAATGAGGAGCATGTGGCTGAGTAATTATCCCTCTCCCCCCAATTTTTTTTATACTCCTTTTTTTCTTTCTTTCTGTATATTACTAGGTTAGTATAGAAAATGTTCTTGGATGAATCAGAATTTCTCAGTATGATTTTTGACATTTACCAAAAAGCATTGTGTCAGGGTTAGGAGATTATTCTGGTGTAATAGAATGTTATTTGAATGAGGGATACATTTTTATCACGTTTAAACCAGTTATTAGGAGAAATTTACGTCTTTACTCTGTTCACTCATTTTGAAGGGACCGGAAAAACTGGTGTTGACATTCCCTATACAGCTTGATGTCTTATATAACCAGCAACTTCATTGAGATATAAGTCCCGGTGGCATTTCAGAATTGTGGCTTCTTTTCTTTGGGTAGTAGTATGATGACATGGAAAGAACTGCCGTTGAAGTCAGACCTTTCTGTTTAACGTTCTAATGTCTCTAAACCATGTACTATCTCAGTGACGTAAGCAAGTAGCAACCTCTTTGAGCCTCAGTTTTATCATATGTAAAAAAGCAAATGAGAATATCTCTCAAGGGTGCTGTGAGAGTTAAATGAGAAATTAGATAAAAGTGCCTTGCACAGTGTCTGACACACAGTAGTAGCAAGTTAATGTTAGTGCACACTCATCCTTACATTCTGCATTCTTTTCACAAGTTTGCCTTCTTAGTGCTGAGTGCCCCAGCAGGAAAGTACATGTAATTGCAAAATGTTATGTCCTGGTAGGATTTGGGGTAGGACTTGGTATCTATGTTTTGAGTACTCTTTTCAGTTAAACTTTTTACTTTATCTAAACACTTTTAAGAGAAATCCCAAAAGCCAGAGATTATTCTCTCTCACCTCAATTAAGATATTAGCTGAAGTGATAGAGAGACAGGAACTCAAGAGATATAAAGGAGGTAAAATGAACAAGATAAGGTTAATGTTTTAAAACCACATTGAGCCAAATTGTCAAGTTATAATGGTATGACTATGACATGAAGAAGTATATAGTTCATCCACCACACGTTTGTTTTACAGCATTTTCCTTTTTTTTCAAAAGGTGACTCTATTTTTTTTTTCTTTATCTCTTCACTGTCACCATACCAAAAGTGAAATAGAAAACCCACTTCTTACAGCAGGTCCAATATTTGCCTATTGTAGTCTTACTTTTGTGTGGGGGGGAATGGGGGGAGCTGGAGGGAGAGGTTGTAATTTAAATTCATGGTAGAATTGTTATATAGAGTTACAAACAAAAAATAATTTTGTCTTTTGGATTTACCTATGTAGTTACCTTTGCTTTGCTCTTTACTTCATTGTGGGGTTCTTTCTTGTTTAATGTCCTTTCATTTCATCCTGAAGGGCTCCCTTTAGTATGAATTATAGGGCAGGACTGCTAGCAGTGAATTCTCTTCATTTTAATTTATCTGAGCATGTCTTAATTTAGTCTTCATTTTAGAGGAGGAAGGAAGTCCTAAGCAGCAGGGGCTTCTTAGTGATAACAGGAAGGAGGAAAGAAGGAAAAAACCCAAGGTGGTGCCTTGGCAAGTTGTTCATTGGGGACTGATTACACTGTTGGTGAGGAGCTTTCAGGAAAAGTTCTTTGTTTGGAAGCCTAGAACCTTGGTGAGAGGAGGGGTAGGTGAGTTTGGCTGAGGGACTATTCTAAGAAATACATTTGATGGTACTTGTCAGGATTGATATGGAGAAAGTTACTACATCACATACACTGAAGATCAGATATTAAAAGTTGTAACACAACAAATGTGTTTTACCTACAAGATTTCTTTGCCTGTAAGAAAAATTTTGCTACAAATCTTTTACTTTTCACTCTCCATTATTTAAAAAATTTTTAATTGTGGTAAATAAGAAACACATAATAAATACCATCTTAACCATTTTTAGTGTTACGTATATTCACTTTGTGCAATGGATCTTCAGAACTTTATCTTACAGAACTGGAATTCTATACCTATTAAACAACTCCCCACTTCTCCCACACACCCCGTTCTTAGTAACCAGAAATCTACTGTCTGTCTCCATGAATTTGACTACTTTAGGTATTTCATATACGTGGAATCAGGCAGTATTTGTCTGTTTGTGACTGACTTATTTCATTTAGCATATCTTAAAAGGTTCATCCACATTGTAACATATAACAGGATTTTTTCTTTTTAGGCTGAATAATATTCTATAGTAGGTTTATACCACATTTTTTAATTTAGTTATCTACTTCATTTAAGTTTAGATTATGTTTCCTCTTCACCCACTAAGTTTCTTTATCTCTAGGTTTAGCTTATTTAGGGACATAGACCATTTGCCTGACTTGTTCTTTGGAAGTCGTTTTAATGGTTATATTTTTCACCTGTTTTGCTACTATACTGCAGATTTATATGTTGCTATATTAATTATAGATTTAGAGATCTTTGAGTATTTTATTAGTTTTCTTAGCCATTTAGCTGATTGGAAGTTTGAAAAGAAACTGGGACTATCAGTTAAATAATTATCAACAATGAGGCTAATAAATTCTTTTCTAACAGCATGCAAACTCTGCACTGCACCGGTTTAAATTATAGCACCTAACACTGCCTCAAGGCTTATGACATAACTTTTCAACGGAGCAGTGCTTAAATTTGTTATGAAAGTAAAAGAAAAGTTAACTAATTCCATTAAAATTGTGCTGCTGCCATCTGTTTCTAATAAAATATTAGTAATATGATAAGAATTAAAAGCATTGTATGATCACTGGTTTCTGATTCTCATGATAGTAAACTGTCAATGACTTATATTTCCTTTGTGAATCAATTTATTATATGTGAGGTGTTATTAAGTCCAAATGGGAAAAAAATGTAGTGCTGAGGGACACTAAAGCAATAACTGAGTTTCTTTTTAAATCTTTATTATTGAGATTATTACAGATGTCCCTCTTTTTTCCTTCCATAGTTCCCCTCCACCTGATTCCCACCCCACCTCAGGCCCTCACCACCCTATTGTCTGTGTCATAGGTAATGCATACATGCATATAAGATCTTTGTCTAATCCTTTCTCGCACCAACCCTAAACCCTCTTCCCTCTGAGAATTGTCAGTCTGTTCCATTTCCATGCCCATGATTCTATTCCATTCACCAGTTTATTCTGTTCATCAGATTTTTTATTCATTTGATTTTTAGATTCACTTGTTGATAGATATGTATTTGTTGTCACTTTGTTGTTCATATTTTTTATCTTTACATTTTTCTTCTTCTTCCTCTTCTTAAAGAATACTCTTCAGCATTTCATATAATACTGGTTTGGTGGTGATGAACTCCTTTAGCTTTTTCTTGTCTGTGAAGCTCTTTATCTGACCTTCAGTTCTAAATGATAGCTTTGCTGGGTAGAGTAATCTTGATTGTAGGTTCTTGCTATTCATCACTTTGAATATTTCTGGCCACTCGCTTCTGGCCTGCATAGTTTCTGTTGAGAAATCAGCTGACAGTCGTATGGGTACTCCCTTGTAGGTAACTAACTGTTTTTCTCTTGCTGCTTTTAATATTCTCTCTTTGTCTTTTGCCCTTGGCATTTTAATTATGATGTGTCTTGGTGTGGTCCTCTTTGGATTCCTTTTGTTTGGGGTTCTCTGCGCTTCCTGGACTTGTAAGTCTATTTCTTTCATCAGATAGGGGAAGTTTTCTGTCATTATTTCTTCAAATAGGTTTTCAGTATCTAGCTCTCTTTCTTCTTCTGGCAACCCCAAAATTCAGGTGTTGGTACTATGGAATTTGTCTCAGAGGCTCCTTACACTATCTTCATATTTTGGGATTCATTTTTTTCTTTTTGCTCTTCTGGTTGGGTGTTTTTTGCTTCCTCATATTTCAAATCATCGATTTGATTCTCGGGATCCTCTAGTCTACTGTTGAATCCCTGTATATTATTCTTTATTTCAGTTAGTGTATGCTTAATTTCTAACTAGTCCTTTTCCATTTTTTTGGCATTCTCACTAAGATCCTTGAAAGTCTCACTAAGTTCCTTGGACGTTTCTAGAAGATTCTTGAGTAATCTTATAACAGTGGTTTTGATCTGTATATCCAGTAGTTTTCTTACATTACTTTCATTTGTGACATGTTTTTTGTTTCCGCATTTTGGTTGCTTCCCTGTGTTTGTTTCTATGTATTGGTAGCTACTAAGTCTCCTTGAGTTGATAGAGTATCTTTTTGTATTAGGTGTCCTATAGGGCCCAGTGGCTCAGCCTCCCCAGTTACCTGAGGTGGGCACTCTTGGTGCACCCCTTTGTGGGCTGTGTGCACAGTTTTGTTGTAGTTGAGCCTTGATTGCTGTTGGTGTCACTGGGAGGAATTGACCTCCAGACCAATTGGCTGTGGGGACCAGCTGCAACTTCAGTGGGAGAGCTGCTGAGCAGGAGACACCCTTATGGAGCAGACTTGCTTCAGTGGGGCTTTGGTGCTCACTGAGTCTGCCCCTTGAGTGTGTCACTTATGGATGTGAAGAGTTGTACTCTGGTATGGTCTCACACTGACCACTGGGTACACTGGCTCTTGGGTCTCCAGGGAGGTGCAGTCAGCCACTGCCTGGGGCTATCCAGCAGGAGCTACAGAGAGATCTGCAGATTCCTCCTTTGTATCGGGTTTGGAAGTGCCCAGACGAGGCCCAACTGTGAAGCAAGGCAGGCTTGGGCCTTTTATTGATAGGTTTGGGGCTCACTGACCCAGCTGCAGCTTGCTTGAGAGGTTTTAGCCTAAGTAAGGAAAGGCCATTCATATGCAAAGCTGATGCTCACAGCTTGGATGGGGTTGTAAATTGGATGAGGCAGGATCTCATGGAATCACCAGGTGGAGCAAACAGAAATGGCTACCAGTCAGCCCTGCACCAGGGAGGTCCCAGCATGGGAACAATGACTGCTGCGAGCACCTCCATTTGATTGAGCCATCCCTGACTTTCTGCCCCGATGCCAGACAGTCCGGTTTCTCTCCATATGTTTCTGGGTCCCCTAGAGTTTCTTGCCTGGCACTGGAGCTCAGAGGAAGTGGGAGCTTGTAAATTCAGTTCGTGGTGCTGGCCTTTTAAGATGAGCACCTGGGTTTCTAGCAGTCTGTGTGTCACTCAGCCCCAATCCGCACTGGTTTTTACAGTCTGTAGTTCTTACAGCCCATAGGGACTTCTTTCCCCAGCTCTGGAACCCTGGGTTGGGGGTTTGGTGTGGGGCTGGGATCCCTTGCTCCTCCAGGTGGCCTCTGCTCACACCCGGGTGCTGGACCAGCCTGTTCTACTTCCTACTAGTCTCAATGTGCTTTCTTCTTTACCTCTCTAGTCATAATACTTCCACTCAGCCAGCTTTCCCACAGTTCTGGATGATAGTTCTGTATTTTAGTTGTAATTTTGATGTGGTTGTGGGAGGCAGCAAATACAGGCGTTTACCTATGCCACCATCTTGGTTCTCTCTGAGTTTCTTTTTTCACACTAATATTCTTAGATTACCTATTAAATTTTTAAAAAATATATTTTATTGATTTTTTACAGAGAGGAAGGGAGAGGAGTAGAGAGTTAGAAACATTGATGAGAGAGAAACATCGATCAGCTGCCTCCTGCACACTCCCTTCTGGGGATGTGCCCGCAACCAAGGTACATGGCTTTGACCGGAATCGAACCTGGGACCCTTCAGTCTGCAGGCTGACGCTCTATCCACTGATCCAAACCGGTTAGGGCTACCTATTAAATTTGTTAAGTAAGTTACATTTTACTCCTTGAATTTTGAAAAGGAGTTTTTAAATGTATGAAATAATTTTTAATATATTTAGGGCATAATTTTTTTCTAAAGCCACATAATATTTTAACATACACAGGTCAGTGTTTTCAGTCCATTTGTCACTCTATAAGATAGGCTGAGTTGTCTAAAGTTTTCTTAAATTACTAATATTGGAAGAAGAGATCTGGCCATTGAGATTAAAATTCATTTGGAAGTAATGAAGGTATATATGCATGCTCTTGAAACTAAACTGTAGTGGTGGGAGAGAAGAAAGCAGTTCAAAAGGGAGTGCCTGATTAAAGTAATGGAAAAAAAGAAGAGAGGTAGTAGGGAAGAATCAGAAAGAAAGAGTCAAGTAGGGAAGAAAGAAGAGTGATGTAGTTAACAGACTGGCGAAGGTAGTTTTATTGAGAAGAGGAGAGAATGGGAGCTTAGAGGGGATTAGCGTTCTTAACTTACATAGTTGAGCTGGTTGCCCTTGATCTCTCCGAACCAGGAACAGCTGTGTTTGACCAGGTATTTAAGGATTGCTATTGTTGCTGAGCAACTTTGTCACTGGTGCATCCCCCAGGGTTATCGCAAAAGTAACCCTGCAGATGCTAATCTGAGCAACACACACTTTTCAGTTAACTCCCTCGGCTAGCTGCTTGACTTGACGCAAACATATTTGGCTTCAAAGCCAATTTTCTTTCCACTGCACAATCCATCTACAATAGGGAAGCACTTTTCTGGATTTACCACATATCCTACAGCTTTTCTGAATTCATTTATTACCTGTAGTAAGTTGACATCCTTGGATAGAATAGTCTATGATCATGCCATCTGTACAAATTCCTATTTTTATTTCTTCTCCTGTTTTTCCTATAATGTAACTTTAGGTAAGATAATATTTCCCTTAAACTTCACTTCCCTCATATATGAAATGGATATAATAGACTTATTGGACTCACAGGTTTATTGGACACATTAAATGAGAGCTTATGTATAAAGGATTTAGTAAGGTATTAGTAGAGGGTTGGTATGCAAACATCCTAGTCTTATATACATTTTTATTGAGAATGGTCTCTTTCTTCATTTTGTATACTTCTAGCACTTAGCTTTAGAAAAATGTCTTCCTTTTAGTCACATTTACATACTCTCAGTACCCATTTTTTTTAGCATTTTAATTCTGAATACTTTGATCAATTCTTGACCAATAGAATAATAAAATAACATTTTAAAACATTTTTTATAGATATGAGGAATAGTTGTTTCAGCCACATATTCTAAGGTTGAATTTAAATCTATAATACAATATTTATTTTAATACTAACTTCCTCATAGAGTTGCTTAGGATTAGATAAGATAATGTATGTTCAGTACATAGCACAGTACCTGGCACTTAGGAAACACAATATGTGGGTCAACTACTATTTATCATCTTCATATAAACCATCCACATCATCACCAGAGAGGTCCTCCTGACTATAATTTTACTAGAGGCCCAGCGCACGAAAATTGTGCATGGGTAGGGTCCCTAGTGGCTGTCTCCCTTCCCTGGCTGCCGGCTGGCCGGGGCCTTCCTTCATTCCGTGCCGCCCCCTGGTGGTCAGCGCATGTCATAGTGAGCGATCCAACTCCTGATGGGTCAAACTCCTGAGGGGACACTTTGCATATTAGGCTTTTATATATAGAATATATATTTGTATATATAAAAATAGCACTTCATGCTGCTACCATCATTTTCTTGCCTTATTTTTTTCTTAGTTTTTAATAACGAATTTACATTTTATTTTATTTATTTATTTATGTGCTTATTGTTTGTTTTCCTCAACTGGAGAATACATTCTTTAAAGGCAGGGACTCTCTTCTTCAATATTAATGTATGTCCACTGCCTAAAATGGGGCATATTACATAGTGTAAATTTTTAAATAAATTAATGAATGAATAAATGACTCAACCAATATATTCCATTTACCTCTTAGAGTAAAATGTATTTTTTTCTGTATTCAGGGGTTCTCAGAATATAACTCTTAATTTACCCCATTTGAGGAAAATACTTGAACAAATTCTACCTAAACAGCAAATAAATCATAACCAAGGCCTCAAGAAAAGACCCAGTGAAGTGATGAACCTTTCATTGTATATTGCTACATTCAAATAACTAATGACAGAGTGGTTAAAAATATGCTAAATAAGAATTGTTGAAATGGAAAGGACATACTAATAGCCTTTAACCAAAAATATTTTATTATAAATGAATTAAAAGACCAATGGATGTAAAATTTATCAAATCAAAGGAAGAAAATTAGGTGGTTATATCAATTAATGCTGAAAAAGTTTTTGATAAAGTCCAATAGTGTTCCTAAGTACATGAATAAATACTTATATAGAAAATAAAGAAAAGCAAACATTTTAACAGTTAGTGAAATGTTAAAGCTATGTTTAACAACAGGTATGCCCTCTATTAATATTATTATTCAGTGTTTTGTATGTTCTAGCATGTAAAGTAAGATAAAATAATGGAAAAATCAGTATAGTATTAGAAAAGAACAAAATATTATTTGTTTTATTGGTATGGTTGTATGCCCAAAGGAATTAGTAGCCTTTCTTGATGCTGATAATAATCTTACCAAAGCAAAATAGGAAAAAATAACCAATTCAAAGTAGTTCTAAAAGCTAGAAAATAAGTAATTTATATAGTATATTAGAAAGTGAAAGTGCTTTGGAAATGAGAAAAAAACTAAAGCAGGGTAAGAAGACTAGAGAGAGGTGTTCGAAATACGGTGATCAGGGACACACTGAGAAAGTGATATTTGAGCCAAGACTTGAAGGTGCTGTGGGAGTGAACCACATGTATACCTAGGAAACCATTCCAAGTAGAGGGAATGCTTGTGTGTTTGGGGCCTAGCAAGGAGACTACCATAGCTGGAGCAGAGTGATGATGGAGGGAGAGAAAAGCAGAGAATAAGATCAGAGAAGTACATTTGGGAAGTAAGGAAGGTGGTGGTGATGGTAGATCAGATCAGTAGTGATTTGTAGACATTATTAGGCCCTTGCTAGGCATTGAGCCGCAAAGTAGTAATATCTGATTTACATTCGAAAAGGATTTATCTGGTTTTGTTAAGAGTAGAATGTGATGAGAGGAGGGGGGTGAATATTAAACTACACAGAACACAATAATGCGATAATCCAGGCAAGAGACAGTGGTGGCACGCATTGGTTGGTAGCAGGGAAGGTGGTAAGACCTGGTCAGATTTTGGCTTTATTTTGAAAATAGAACCAACAGCATTTCCTGACAAATTGAATTAGTTTGTAAAAGAAAAAGGAATTAGTTTAGCTGGAGGGAACTATCATAACACAAAACAGAAAAAGGAGAGGGAGGGAGAGTGAGAGAGGGAAAGAGGGAGGAAGAGAGGGTGATAAGAATATCAAGAAGCAGCAGGAACTTAACACAAGGAAACGTATCTCTGCTTTCAGCTGTGTGTGTGTGTGTGTGTGTGTGTGTATTTTGCCGGGGGGTGTGTGTGGGGGGGGTGAGGGGCAGGAAGGGAGGGGGGTTGGATCTGGGATCATCTATACCAATTAAATCACATCTAAAGCTCGCTGTCTTCTCTTTTGCATAAGGCTAGCCGTGAATAGGGAAATAATTATATTGGGTTGTTACAGCAAATAATAAAATATTAAATTAGAAAAGGAAAATGGGTTGTTTTGTGGGAATTAGGTCAAATACAAATTAAAACCCACATAGAAAGTGAAGTCAGTAAGGGTGTGAGGTAATAACAGGAATTCTTGTCTAGAAAGGGTAAGATGAAGGAGAGGAGTTAACACTAAGAAAGAAGTAGGGGAGAGTCTTTCTTGTACTACCTGGTAAAGGACTTTGAAATAGGAATCTAAATTTTAGGAAGCAAGAACTTCACTCACTCAACAAAAAGTGAGTGTTTTGTTTTGTTTTTTTTAACGTAGTACTAAGTAATAACTGTTGGACAACGATAAAGGTAAAGGGGAAAATACTGTTTTTATTGTTGATGGAGGTTGTGTCAAGTTAAAATATTTCTGAAATTATGTGGAATTCCTAACAAATTCCAGGTGTTCCTGGGCAGCATATGGGAATTTAAGGGAAAAGAGAAATTATTCCAATTTACCTTCTGGGGAAATGCCAAGAGTGAATGAACTCGTCTGAATTATCTGTCCATGAAATGTCATAGGCTGACTTTTAAATTTTGGAAGACAGCACCACAGAGCTAGTTTTTCCTTTCAGTGGTATTCTGGTGCAGTACTTGCTGGAGCAAGCTGGGTAACTTCTATGATCCTTAGAAGGAAATTGGAGCTAGAACAATAAAGTCTGCTTTCCTTATTTTAAATATTTATTAGGACTGATTGCGTTCAAAAGTTGAGTTCTGTGTAGTTTAATATTCTTTAATTTTAATTGATTATTGTCAACAATATTAACTACATTTAGTTTGCTTCATTAAAAGGATAGGGTTATTCAGGAATAAACTTAATTTGTCTTGTATGAGCCTTCACCTAGTAAGTCTGTTTCTAGGCTGAACTAGATGAGTATTCTTCAGGATGTAGTGGCCCTGTTTTTTTTTTGTTTTTTTTTTTTAATATATATTTTTTTATTGATTTTTTTTTTTTTTTTTACAGAGAGGAAGGGAGAGAGATAGAGAGTTAGAAACATCGATGAGAGAGAAACATCGATCAGCTGCCTCCTGCACATCTCCCACTGGGGATGTGCCCACAACCCAGGTACATGCCCTTGACCGGAATCGAACCCAGGACCCTTGAGTCCGCAGGCCAACGCTCTATCCACTGAGCCAAACCGGTTTCGGCAACCCTGGTTTTTTATTATAAAACTAGTGGCCCAGTGCACGAAATTTGTGCACTGGGGGAGGGGGGGGAGCGGGGGGAGGGGCGTGTCCCTCAGCCTGACCTGCACCCTCTCCAATCTGGGACCCCTTTAAAAGTGGGAGAGGCTCTAAGAGACACTGCTTGTAGGGATGGAGGATGGAGTAGGAAGGAGAGAATGAACAGGGTTAGCTCTAGGTAACATAACATTTTTCCAAACTGACTTTTCACCCTTCTCTCCCCACTTTTGATATCAGGAATGGGTAGATGTTGTGGTGTTGAGATTTCATAGATGCCTGAGGAAATTTACACAGTGTGGTGGAACACTGTTCTTTTATGTTCCAGGTAAGGCTTTTAATTCTCAGAGTTGAACAAAGTCAGGTGGTGGCAGATATGCTGCTTTCAGTACTGCCCTCCTAGTGCTGGAGTTGACATGTTTCTGAGAAGTTGGATTGCAGTTCACTACCAGAAGCTATGAAGCAGACTGGGAGCTAGTGGTTTATAGAACAAAGTAGAAGGGGCCAGGCTGATCAGGAGATGTGGGAAGAAACCACCCTAGGAAAGGGAGTTCACAAAGAACAACTGAAGTCACATATGCCTATGTATTTGATTTTAAGCGTACTGTGCCTCTGAAATGGAACAGAATCTTGCAGCTATTCTTCTATCAAAAATAGATTGACTTTCTTTGCTTAACAGTTGTCACTAGAAAGAAGAAAGAAAGGCAGGTAGCTGAGAGGTAGTTCATCACAGTAGGGCACATGGAGAATAAGAAAATTGAAAAGTTTTGTAATAGCATTCTGAGAGGACACTATGCCTGTAGACTGACGTTTTATTCTCATGTACTGTGCCTTTTGCCTTCCTTATACCATTGATTCTTAGGAGTTTGGGGTAGATTTAAACTTTGTTGGATAAGGACAATTTTCTTTTTCTTCAAGTTGACATTGAAAAGTAGTGAGACTCCCCCAGCCCCCGAAACTTATTACATTACAATTTTTCTTTATATTATACCTATTCATATATTTAATTAGTATTTATTGAATATCAACCCTTTATTTAAACCCTGGTAATTCAAAGATGAATGAATCAGACACACTCACAGTTTATGACATTATGTGGGCACTTGAAAATATCCATTTGAATTTTTCTAGTACATTCATTTTACCTTTACTACAGTTTACTATGTCATTTAGTGTTAAACAAGAAAATGCTTCTAATGTACTGTGTGTGTGTGTGTGTTATTTAGCCTAAGAGCAGCTTTATACTCTTAAAATGCACTTATTTACTCCATAGTATCTGAAATATCCAATTATTTCTTAGACATTACATAGTGCTTTAAGCTGAAAGTCCAGGTTTCACATATTTTTGCTAGGCAAAATATTTTTTGTTTTGACATATTTTTGTTTAGTTTAAAAATGTTTTGAAACTAATACCACCATGTTTCCAGAGTCACTGTACCTTTAAAGGACTCTGTAATGAGCAAGAGAATGGCCACCCTGCTAAGAAATTAGTGGTGATTTTTTATTAGAAGTTGATATTTAAATCTCTGCATCTGGTTCTGTTGTTTAAATGAGACTGTCTGGTTCAACAGAGCAAAACAAAAATTGAAATGTTTGAAATAATCTCAGTACCTGTAATTGTCCATAAACAATCAATTCTAATTTTATGAACTTCCAAATCTGGTACACCAAGGTCATACTAACTATTGTAATTGGTCTTTGTGGCTGTATGTTTAAACTTTTGAAATGGGACTTTAATATGAACATGCAGTAAATTTTAACCACAGAGGCACACACAGGTTTCAGTATATAGAGCAGGAAAGAGACACATGTAAACAGACATATTCCTCATCTTAGTATGTGGAGCCATACTTCCATAGAATTGCATTCAGTGTTTATATAGAGAGAGCTGGCAATGAAAAACTGCTGTTCCTATGGTTTTACTATGTATTTTGATCTCTAGGTTATTTACTTTTTCTAAATGTGTAGAGATGATATTAAAAATTGCTGGTATCAGTTAATCATTTTATTGACATAATGAAAAGTTACATAGTAGCTGGGTGGGAAGGTGTCCCATGCCTTCAAGTACCTTAGGAGAGAAAAGTTATTGTTGAGAAAAAATATTTTTAAATAATAGTTTGGATAAGAAATTCTTTGTTAAATGTAAATGACATGACTAGTTTAATGCTTAAGTATGATGAGGAATGTAATTTCTATTGCACTTAGAATGCTTTATTCATGTGAATATCTTTTAATAAAAGATTTGGTCACAGAGGTCTTGCTATGACACAAGGAGCTCCATTTCTCAGAAGCTTTTCCAGTGATTTAGTAATATTAAACAAAACACTTAATACAACTTGTGTTGGTATCCATTTACTATAAAGGATGCCATCAAAATCTTAATTTTAGTTCTTAAATTATGAATGTCCCCTTTAAAAGATTTTGTTTATTAATAACAGTTTCTGGAAATTAGAGCAATAGAACAAGTTGAGTTTCATTCAAACTTTGACTTTTACAATCAAAGTTTTAGATTCCGCTTTGTGTTAAACTTCTAAAAAGTAATGAAAAATAAATGTAGAACTATACTTTTAAAGTAGCCATAATTAAATTCTCCAGCAATGATAACATTTAACTCAGTTTCTCTTCAAGTTCTAAATAATAAAGTTCATTTATTTAGTCAGTAAATATTTATTGAGTGCCAGGCACTGATCTATGGGCATGGGATCTAGCACTGAATAAGACAAGATTTCCTGCCTTTACAGTATTTACATTCCAGTTGGATTAGACACATCACAAATGAAACAAATAAGGACAATATATAGTATTAGACAGTGATTAACACTTTGAAAAATGCAGATGGGGGATGAAGGCTTGGTTACACTTTTAAATATGGTTGGGGAAGTCTTATAAGAAGGAGACATTTAAGCAAAGGCTTAAAGGACACAAAGCAGCAAGCCATGTGCATATCTTAGGTGAGGGAATAGACAGTATAGTCTATAAAATGGCAAAGATTAAAAATAAAGAGAGAATTTTAAAGGTAGCTAGAGAAAGATGGTTAGTTACCTAAAAGGACACTCCCCTAAAACTGTCAGGTGATTTACCAACAGAAACATTTCGAGCCAGAAGGATTGGCATGAAATATTTAAAGTGATGAAAAGCAAGGTCCTACAACCAAGACTATTCTACCCAGCAAGGCTATCATTTAAAATTGAAGGAGAAATAAAGAGCTTCCGAGACAAGAAAACGCTAAAGGAGTTTGTTATCACCAAAGCAGTATAACAAGAAATGTTAAAGAGCCTGCTTGAAAAGGAAAAAGAACAAAAAGAGGAACATAATTATAAAGAATAAAATGACAATAAGCATGTACTTACCATTAATCATTTTAAATGTAAGTGGCTTAAATGCTCCAATCAAAAGACGTAGGGTAGCTGAATGGATAAGAAAATAAGACTCATATATGCTATCTATAGGCAAAAGACCTACACAAAGTAAAGGGTTGGAAAAATATTCCATGCAAATGAAAATGTAAAAAAAGCTGGAGTAGCAATACTTATATCAGACAAAATAAACCTTAAAACAAAGGCTATAATAAGACTCAAAGAAGGATATTACATAATAATAAAGGGATCAATGCAAAAGAGGATAAAACCCTCAAAGACATTTATGCATGCAACATAAGATCACTTAAATATATAAAGCAAATCTGGATGGACATAGAGAGATCAACAGTAATACAGTCATAGTAGGGGATTTAAACACCCCATTGACATCACTGGATAGATCTTCCAGACAGAAAATCAACCAGAAATCAGTGCCCTTAAATGACACACTGGACTAGGTGGATCTAATTGATATTCTCAGAGCATTTCACCTCAAAGCACCGAATATACATTTTTCTCCAAGAGCCCATGGAACTTTTTCTAGGATAGACCACATGTTAGGATACAACACAAGTCTTAGTAAATATATGAAGATTGATATATAAGCATCTTCTCTGATCACAATGGTATGAAACTAGAAATCAATAAAGGAAAAAAACATACAAACAAATGGGGGCTACATAACATTACTAAACAGTGAATGGATTAACAATGAGATCAAGGAAGAAATCAAAGGATACTTTGAGACAAATGAAAATAAAAAACACAGTGCTGGGAGCCGGTCCATGCTTGCTGTTTCAAAGGACCTGGCATATATGGCATACTGTTCTTAATATGTTTGCTCACCTTCTTGGCGCTGTGTTTTAACCAAGGTCACCTCTCCGAGAAAGGTTGTTTCCCCAGGTAGGGATTTTCCCCTGAAGTTAGGGAGGGAATAAAACCTCTCAACTAAGTGCCAGGCAGGTAATTAATCACTTTAACTACTAACAATCATGCTTAAGCTACATAATCTTTACTCCCTGGAATGGAGATAAGAAACGCCCTAACCTTTGTAATAGAGATTGATAGGATTGAATCAACTGGTATAATAAATACAGATGTAACAAGACTAGAACCTGGTGACTGAACCTGATTGGAGAACCTGGACAGAACCTGGCTGGAGAACCTAGTGAGGGAACATGGCTACAGAACCTGGCTGGAGAACCTGGAGAACCTAGAGAACCTAGCAAGAGAACATGGACACAGAACCTGGCTGGAGATCCTAAGCAGAACCTCTCTGGAGATCCAGACCAGAACTTGGCTGGAGATCCTGGCTGGAGATCCTGGCTAGGCTGCTGATCAACTGAACACTGTCTCCGTGTCCTTCCTTCTTCGCCGACTCCGTCTACGCCTTTGGGAACTCCTGGACCTGCTGGGGTTGGACCCCGGCAACACAGAAACAAAATCTATGGGAGACAGTGAAAGCATTCCTAAAAGGATAATGTATAACATTGCATGACTACCTCAAGAAATAAGAAAAATCTTATCCTAACCTTACACCTAAAGGAGGTGCTTTGGGGTTTTTAATTCGATACTTTAATGATAAGTGCAGGTTGTAAATTATGTTATTTACTGGCAATAATGAAAATGTTAAAGATAGTATTTTCATAGGAAGAGTGGTATTATAAAATAGATTGAGGATAAACCTAAATTTGTAGAAATGAATACTAGGAATGCTTCATTAGTGCATCATTAAATATTACATTTAAAAAATTTTTATTGTTTGATTTTAGAGAGAGAGAGGGAAAGTGTGAGGGAAAGTGTGAGAAAGAGAGAGAGACAGACAGACATCACTTTGTTGTTCCACTTATTTATGCATTCATTGGTTGTTTCTTGGATGTGCCTTAACCATGATCAAACCCGCAACCTTGGTGTATTGGGACAGTACTCTCACCAACTGCACTACCCAGTCAGGGCAAATATTATATTTTTTATTATCGCTTTTTTCACTAGATTATAGAACTACAAAGGACTACCTTCCATGAAACCTTGCCCCACTGGGGCTGTGAATTCCTTTATCCACTGTATGAAGGGGTAGAGAGAGGGAAAAACATACACAGAGACAAGACACACCACCTTCACATAACTTGTATTACAGTATACTATTCTAGTTTGTGACTAGTTACTGTTTTAATCTCTTACTGGGCCTAATTTATAAATTAAACTTTATTCCAGGTATGTGTGTATGTATGTATGGGAAAAACATATTTTATATAGTTGACCCTGAACAACATTGGAGGTTAGGGATGCTGACACCCAGCTGAATAAAAAACCCATGTATAAGTTTGACTCCTGAATACTTTACTACAGTTGTTCCTCATTATCCATGGGGGATTGGTTCCAGGACCCCACCAGATATAAAAAATCTGTGGTTGGTCAAGTCCCTTATATAAAATGTTGTATATGAATTGAACTCCCAACTGTGAATTGAAAACAGAACAGGTATTCATTGGGAAAAACCATGTATAGGTAGACTGGTGCCGTTCAAATCTATGTGGTTCAAGAGTCAGCTGTGTAGGGTTCAGTACTGTCTGAGCTTGCAGGCAGCCACTAGGAGTCATGGAACATATCTTCCATGGTTAAGGGAGACTACTGTACTACTTTTAAGATTTTTACACAACCAATATTTCATTGTATATTATTTCCAAGGTTTTGGGAATAGTGCTTATTGATTAATGATGAGCGAGGATGCTCATTAAATATTTGAGTGAACTAACATTTTTTCCCTACCCCTTCTATGCGCCATGCTCAACTATTGGCTATTTGATCAAGATTAAAATGTCTAGTTTGATAGGACAGCCATGTCTTGCCTCATTTATCAATGCTGGTTTTCTTATCAGAAAAAATCAGACTTTTCTCACTCTAAAATCACTGCTGCCTCTCCGTTTTTGCTGGTCTTATTCTCCTCTGCTCCTTTCCCCTAGCTTTTCTCAATTTCTTATTCTTAATCTGAGCAGCCATCGTAGTAGATGCCTCTGATACTGCTTTGTTTGAGCCACTACTCTCTTGCTTCAGTGGCAGCATTTCATCAGTTTCTCAAGTTTAGTTCATAATCTGCTGCTTTATGAAATCTTTCCCTCACCTGTTGCAAGTAGATACATGAAATAAAGATATTAAGTTTCTAATTGTTTCTTTCAGAGGTTGAACATTTTTAAATAAATGACTCAAGCTAAGATAAAGAAAGCATATTTTTCAAACTTACAGATGTAAAGAATAAAGGAGGGATAGTAATGATTATTAAATGGCAGAATCAGGACATAGAAAATCTTGCAGAATAAAGCACTAGGTTGAATACAGGAAGATAAAATTTAACATATATTAGGCTTGAATATTTCCTCACCCTTCTCCCAAAGAAGGAGCATAGGCAGGGAGGTCAGGCCAGAGCAGAGACATGAATTAATGTCTGCAATATAAAAGTCACTTAGGAGTTTTGGTTGACAGTGAATTCCATATGCAGAAAAGTTTGTGTGACCTAGGGTTGCTTGTAGACATAATGTAGTATTATTTTTGTGTGTGGATAATATGTAGAGTTGACTTACTGACACAACGTGAATGAGTAAACATTTTAGGCCTATTTTGTGTTTATGCTCCAAGGCATTTAAAATCGCATTTCTTTAGAATAGGAAGCACCTGTGTTAATGAAATTTCTGATAGCACACTCTCTTGTCCAGAGTTTTGTTTGTTTGTTTGTTTGTTTGTTTGTTTGTTTGTTTGTTTTTGTTGTTGATTCTCACCTGAGGATATTTTTTTCCATTGATTTTAGGGAGAGTGAAAGGGAGGGAGGGGGACAGAGAGAAACATTGATGTGAGACACATCGATTGGTTGTCTCCCATATGCACCCCAACCAGGGCCAGGGTCGGGGAAGGAACCTTCAACCAGGTATGTGCCCTTGACTGGAATTGAACCCAAGACTCTTTGGTATGCTGGCCAATGCTCTACTACTGAGCCACACCGGCCAGAGCAAGAGTTTTAAAAAAAATGGGACCTTTAAAGATATGTTCTAGGATATAAATTCCTTTTCATGTAGTTCATTTTAGGGTACTTCTTTTACCATGCTTTTCTAGGTAGGTAGGATGGACTTCTGATCCTTTTTAATTTTACTGGTTGGCCACCACTTCATTAACCTATACATGGGACCACACCTGCCTCCTCCTCCAACACAGCGCCCATCATTTGGCTGAGCTCTTTCTTCCCTGGGTGGGTTTGGTCCCTTTCTTGCCTTTCATGGTAGTTAGTTGCTACAGATGGTACTGCTGGTTCTTCCTCCTTAATCACCAGCTAACCTCTGCAGAGAATATCAACTTCATTAAAGAAACTAGTGGCCCATGCACGAATTCGTGCACATTGAAAGAAAATTAATTAGGAGAAATATTTTAATATTGCTGTTTTCCCTTTCTCTATAATAGAAGTGTCGACCAAACTCACAATCGACATTGACAGATGGAAACACATGTGTGCGATTGGTGCCAGTGAGAGCTTTATATGTATTGTGCATGTGTGAGTCAAACTTAGCCTTTTATAGATACAGAATAAACTTGCTTAATTAGACCTGCTTTCTGGTGTAGCTAAACATTTTTCAGCCCAGTGAAGCTCCCCAACTTCTCTTCCAGGTAATTGTCAGCAACACAGCAGTAAATATCAACACAAAGCAGATTATTATTGTAGATCATGCAGGGAGAACAAAGGGTAAAATATTTAACTGCAGCAGTGTTTGACTATATTCTGTGCAGTGAGAAAACCTGAAGTCATTTTCAAGGTCCACCATTTCTTACTTCTTTTCAGTCAGGTCAAGTTTCTGAGCTTTCTAAATCTTCATTTTCTGGCTAATGAAAAGAAAATAGGATTCCACCGAGTCTCCTGTCTACCTACTCCATGACTTCTGTGGGGATCAAATGAGATAAGGCATGGGAAAATGCTTCACAGACATTTGGTTAAAGTGTAAAATGTCTGCACCTGGCTATAAAGCAAGTCGTGTTCCTGGACTGAAGAAACTGCAAGGAGGCTAGTTGCTAGGGAGAGGAAGCCAGGTGTTGCTATGTGACATCGTTACCTGGTGCCCACAGCCACCGTTTCCAGGCTGGGCTGGGCAGTGGGCTGCATTTTGCACCATGGGGTCTTGGCAGTGTCGGCTGCAATTTGGTGGGGTATTACTCCGGGGTGGTGGCAGGGCCTGTGTTTCGCTTGGGGAAGCTGAGTGTTACTTTGTGGACACCAGGTCCGTGGTGCTGTTTCTCTGTAAATGGCCAGTGCGCATCATGGCAGCTCCTGTGTTGAGCGCCTGCCCCCTGGTGATTAGTGCTTGTCATAGCGACCAGTCGGACGGTCAGACACTTAGCATATTAGCCTTTTATATATATAGATAGATAGGCTTTTTTTCTGTGTTATTCTGTATGTTTAATATAATGTAGATAAGAGTCCAAAGTTGGACCCACATTACTGAATACCATAAAGAGTAAAAAATACTCTTTAATCTATAGCTATTGCTACTTTTTAATATGATGGTGATAGTCTGTTTTTTCATTTTGTCAAAAGAAGTCACCTTTACTCACCAAGTGCCTTCTACTCCCATTCAGTTTCTGTAAGGACTTGATTGATTGTGTCACCTGTGCAGTAGTTGAAAACGGATATGAGTACACAATTTCAGGACCTCCCTGCTTCCTTATAGATCATTTGGCCGTATGTAAGTGATTTAACAGTCATGCAGTCAGGATTTTCAGAGTAAATAATTTCCATCTCCATTGCTATATCTCCGTATTCATGAACACTTGCAGGAACATAATATTCTTCAGTTAAATTTATACAAGTTAAAAAAATTGGCTAAAAATAAATAAAATGGTAAAAAGCAGGTTAATTTAAACATTTGGAGACTTGTATTTTTATAATGAGTGAGCGAATAGTTTTTTATTTAAAATACCAGCTATTGATAAAGTATAAGTGTAGTGAGGAATTAATGTAGTTTTTGTAGGAGTGCAATCTAATTTGAAATTATGGTTTTATGTAAATTTTAACTTACAGTTATTTATAACTTTTTAAAGTTTTATTTTCTTTACATAATAGATTAGAAGAAAATGTTGAGTGCCACTCCTGAGAAAAGGTATTAAAAATGTATTGCTTCATGCCTTGGTCAGGTGGCTCAGTTGGTTGAAGCATCGTCCCATACACCAAAAGGTTGTGGGTTCAATTCCTGGTCAGAGCACATACCTAGTTTCTGGATTTGATTCCTGGTCCAGGTGCATGGAGCAGACAACTGATTGATGTTTCTCTCACATCAATGTTTCTCTCTCTCCCTTCCTCGCTGTCTTAAAAATCAATAACAATATATCCTGAGGTGAGGATTATAAAAAAATATTGCTTCTTTAGTTACAAATATTTCTCCCTATTACCTACTTTGTCATGTGTCTAATTAGGTTGATTGAAGATTACAAATATTGATGTTGAAAGTTCATAGCCTTAGAGCATCTTTTGTGTGTGTGTCAGCTAAATCATGTTTTATTTACTCTTTAATAACCGTGATAAGTAAAAAATAATTAATTTTAAGAGAGGCACACATTTTTAGATTAGACAATATACAGGTTCCATGTTGGTAACTCCATAATAAAACAATTGAATTGAAGGGGAAAACCAGTATTGTGCAGGAGTGCTGTCCTCACTTTCACCAGAAAATGTACTTCAATTAGAATTTCCAAATGTGAGAAGTCTGAAAGGAATGAAAAATGCTAGTCCTTAATGTTAACATATGGTTGGTGTTAGAATGAACTTCAGGCGGTGATGCATGCTCTGTAGCCACTGTATGACCTGCCCAAAGACAATCAGAACGCACTCTCCTTCCTTCTTTCTTCTCCCTCTCCTCCTTCTCCTTCTCCTTTCCTCCATCACCCTCCTCCTCCTCCTCCTCCTCCTCCTCCTCCTCCTCCTCCTCCTCCTCCTCCTCCTCCTCCTCCTCCTTCTCCTCCTCCTCCTCCTCCTCCTCCCTTCCTCCTTCCCTCTCTCTCTTTTTAACTAATTGGCCCATATTGAGTTTACTGAATGTCATCTGGACTCAGTAAAAAGCAAGTGACCTGCATTGAATTAGTATAATTGTAATACAAACAGAATATCGCATAGTTTTGGTCTTATACAGGAAAGGAGAAAGTTGGAAAGATTTTTCTGTTTGATAAATAGAAACTGAAGATATGGGGATCCAGACCTGGTTCATACTTAATTCTACCTTTCATGTCTTTTTGTATGATCGGTATTTGGACTTTAGGTCTTTTTCCCCTATAAAAAATATTGGTTTCCCTTTGAAACTTACTATGAAAGAAGTGGGTTTTTGTGTGTGTGTTTTTTAATGTTACAAATGAAGTATATTAAGTCATGGATCTAATTTCTCTTTAATCTTAGAAAGTTAGCATTGTCCAAAACGAAAGTACTTTCCTGCACTACTATGATTGTCAGGAACTTGGCATATTGTTTTACCTTTATCATGACTAATATTGCAAGGCCCCTTCAAATGCCATTTTTTTTAATAGTTTATATTTATTACATTCTGTTTCAGAGAGGCAGTAGCTACATTTATCAAGGGAATGAAGAACTGAAGAATTTTAATGTCATTTTAAATAATATGTTTAAAATCTTAACTATGTGACTTTGATCTTATAATTTAGTCACTTTATTTGATTTTGAAAGTATCATAAAATGGAGTTATTTGACATTCTGAAATTCATATTCTGCATAACTCACACCATTGTATTGGAGACTGAAGGTAAAGAAAAATAACTATAGAACAGTTAGGTCTTCCTCTTATAATTTCAGAGAAACTTGTGCTTTTTGTCTTATTGTTTATTTATTGAAATACTTATAATTTTTTGGTGTTGTTTAATGTCTGTCTTCCCCGCTAAATTGAATGTGTCAAAGTAAGCAATGGGTCTTACCTTTCTTAGCTGATACTCTTCAGTGCCTAACACAATGCCTGGCATGTAGTAGGCAATACATATTTTTAAAATAATGTAAAAATGAATAAGGCAATTATTTATATTAGCATTTAATTCAAAAGTCTGTTATCTAAATAACCCTCAAGTACTAAGCTATCTAGTAAGTGTTAGTATAATGCAATTGCCTGCCTCGTGGTAGAATCCTGGCTCTTGTATTTGCTGGTTTTATTACTTATTGCAAATTTGCCCTCTCCTTATCTCATTCTTTTCCACATGTAATATGAAAATAATTATAGTCTTTATCCTGAATTGTTTTGAGGATTAATTGAAATAATGTAAAATCCCTGGGAAATGCCCTACAGATATTATTTGATATTTTATCATTGTTTTCTCTCTTATTTTAGAGGTACTTTGGAATCGTGGAAGGGATGTGTGAATTTATTAGAGAGTTGTATTAGGCAAATGTGTAAAGAATAGGTTATATTCTCGCCCTAGCTGGTTTGGCTCACTGGATAGAGCGTCGGCCTGGGAACTGAAGAGTCCCAGGTTCAACTCCGGTCAAGGACATGTACCTTGGTTGCAGGCACATCCCCAGTAGATGTTGTGCAGGAGGCAGCTGCTCGATGCTTCTTTCTCATCGATGTTTCTAACTCCCTATCCCTCTCCCTTCCTCTCGGTAAAAAATCAACAATATATATATATATTTTTTAAAAAGAATAGGTTATATTCTAAAAACATATTGAAAGATGAGTAATTAGACTATGACTCATGGGCAGGGGATCTATCTGTAAGCAAAGCCAAGGAATTTGTACTTTTTTTTTTTTTTTTTTTTTTGGTAATCCTCACCTGAGGATATTTTTCCATTGATCTTTTAGAGAGAGTGGAAGAGAGAGGGAAAGTCAGAGAGAAACATTGATGTGAGAGAAACACATTGATTGGTTGCCTCCAGCACGTGCCCCAAACAGGGCTCTGGCTGGGGAGGAACCTGCAACCAAGGTACAGTGCCCTTGACCGGAATCGAACCAGGGACCCTTTGGTCTGCAGGCCAAGGCTCTGAGCCAAACCAGCTAGGGCTGTACTTTATTTTGTTAAATGATGGGGAAAGCTTGGTTTGAAGTAGGGGACAACATGCAGGTTTACATTTTAGAAAGGTGTTTTGCAAGCAGTATAGAGGAAAGACACCAGAGGCAAATAGAGCTAGCAGGTAGATTATTGTGGTCTTAAAAGATGTCAAAATATGTCAGTTTTGTATTGCCTTTGAGTAAAAATTGATATAAAAATCTAATTAGGCAGGTAGTGGTAATGGTCATCATGATCATATTTACTATTATTAATAATTGTAGGTAGCACTTTTTGCTTACCATATGCCATGTGTTTTTATATTCATCTCACTTAATTCCCGAGATCAATAAAAACACATTTTTAAAAATTATGAAATTTAAAAAAAAGAAAGAAAGACAAATTCTTGAATCCTGTTTCAGGCCTATTAAATCTGAAACTCTGGATGAGGTTCAGCAATCTGGATTGTAACAAGCCCTCCAAGGAATTCTGATACATGGTAAAATCTAAGAACCATGTTATATGTATGTATTTATACAGATAAGAAAACTGTGTTTAGTGGTGTAAAAAAAAGGGTAAGATATCTTAATGACATATTGTTAATAATCTAGGTTTTCTTATTTAATATATCAAAAGTAGTTTAGCAAGTTTCTGATCTGTAAACTCCAGTTTTCTCTCACTTGTATTTTAAAATTAGAAATATTTTCTGATAGAAAATATGCTGTCTTCAAATTAATTTAGTAAACCAAATGTATTCTGTAGCTATCTGTAGAGGGGGCAGTATAGTTTGATAGTTAAGGACATCAGCTTTGGAGGGGTTTGATGCTCAACCCCTGAGCCACTCCAGCCGAGCTATGTGCCTGAACTTTCAGAGCTTATTTCTCTGTTCTAGCTTTAGTAGAAGGCATGCTCCTCCCTTTTTATCCTCCATCCTCTACACATCCCTGTTTCCTCTCTGTTATGGAACTTTACAGGCTCAGCTTCTCATTTTAAGAAATAAAATAACAGATTTCCTTTGGGCACACACTACTCTTGCTACACTGCCTCACATCTTCCTTTCAGAACTATGTATAAAAAGACTAAAGGATATTTGCTGTTAACCATTTTATTCTCCTAAGTTTCTTTCCTCATTTGATTTCTAAGATATCCCTATCTCCCTGCTTTCCTTTCATCTGTTTTTGAGCTCTAGTCTCATTTCTAGTTATCTAGTTAGATAATTATATCTTTTCTATAATTGTCATTAGATACCTCAAATCCAGTATCTTCAAATTTGTTTTCACTGTGTTTTGTTGTTTTTGTTTTTTCCCCCTCATCAGACTTGTTTTACTCTTGTATTTTCTGCCTTGGTTAATGGCACTCCTGTACAACCAGTTGCTACATTGGAAATGTGGAGAGTATCCCTCGGTCCAGTTATCAAGTCCTATCGGTACTGCCTCCTAAATTTCTTGTAATTACTTTCCTTCCTGTCCAGCTCGTCTGCCACTGAGCTAATTCAACTTCTCATTCACCAGTTCCCATCCATGCTACTTCCTTAATATCTCTAAAATGTATCCCCTTCTTCCCATTATAGTTTATCTCCTTGAGACCTCATACTTTTTTGTGTGGGTTTTTACAGAATCCTAACTATTCTAATAGTGCTCAGCCTCATCCCCTCCCTTTCCAAAGTATCCTTCATAATATTGCTAGATTGATCATTCTAAAATGAAACACATCATATTACTTCCTTACTTAAAATCATCCAATTAAGAAGCAATTTTAAAAATTTGCCTCTCGGTTAAGACCCAGACTTATAAGGGTGTTATACAAAGCGTTGGCCTCTGCCTACCTCTTTAGTTGTGTAATATCCTCCTTCCTTTAGCCGGACTAGCATTTGTAGATCATTTAGGTTCTTACTGCTGCCCTCTGCTCAGTGTTATTTCTCTCTCCCTGCATTTCCTCCCTTCTCTCTTCTATACAGTCTAATCTGGGAACTTTTCCTCTGGGCTCCCTTAGCACCCTGTGCACCCCAAGTTCATAAAATTGATCATACTCTATTGTAGCTTGCCTGACTTTTTTTTTTTTAACCAGATTATGAATTTACTGAGACCAGCATGTTTAACTTCTATTTTGTCTTCTGTGTCTAATACAATGCTTTGTGACATAGTAGGAATAGAGTAAAATGGTTGATGCATATATGTAAATATTGTGAGTACATAAATTTTATTTGCATTGTTTAATAACTAGGAGGATTGAGGTGGACATGTTTATATTGTGTATCACTAAATTTGGAAAAACCGTGAAAGGAAAGAAGAGCATTAGCGCTCTTTTATCACTTACCAACCTGAGTGTTAACCATGTGTTCAGCCTGGATGAGACACTGCATGAATGAAATAAGAGGGAAGGACTTGTGTCATAATTCTTTTTTTTTTTTAAATGTTTCTTTAATCCATTTTATACTCATAATTTATCATGTTTTATTTTTAGTCCACTTTAGTTTTAGGGAAACAAAATAGAAATCCTTTAGGTTAGCATCTAAAATGCTAATTTTGAACTTTCTGAGTATAGTATGGCAGTAGTCCAACATAATCTGTTAAAAATTTTCCTCTGGGTCAGATCTAAGTTGAGAAGAATGAAGTAACTTTAATGTGAACCCAGATTGTACTTCAGTCTTTCTCTCCTGTGAGTTGCCAAATTCACAGTTCCATTTGTATCTGGAATTGGGGAAGCTGAGCTTGATATGGATTTTTGCCAATGATAGCAAATCTTGGCAAGATAGTCTTGTTCTCTGTGCTTAATTATATAGTTTTATTATAAAGTTTTTCACGTATTTATTTGGAGGTACCTCTCTTATAGACTTTATTCTTCTGGTAGTTAATCATTTACTGTCAAGTCTTCCTTTTCTGAGAAGGCCAGCTTATATTTTTCTACCTTGCCATTAACTAGGTCTGCCTCTTTGCTAGATTTATAAACTTTAAAGCTGTATAGGTGTCTAGGGGATCATTACATATAAATCCGTCCTTTTGGAAATTAAAAATCTTAGTGAAACTGAGAGAGAGTTTGTTAAATATTAATTCATGCCATATTTCTTGAGAGACTGCTCTGATACCATTTTAGGCACTGGGATGCAAGTGAATGAATTAAAGTTTCAATCTTTTAGGTGCTTATATTACAGTGAGGGATAGAATAAATTACACACAAAAAGCTATAACATATCAGGTGCTGATAACTGGTATGCAAGGAAAAAAGGCAGGATATGAACCTCTTATTAGAGGTGTTGTTAGCAAATGTCTTCTTCCATTAGGTTGGCTGCCTTTTTGTTTTGTTGATGGTTTCTTTTGCTTTGCAGAAGCTTTTTAGTTTGATATAGTGCCATTCATTTATTTCTGCTTTTGCTTCCCTTGCCTTTGAGGTCAAATGGATAAAATCCTTTCTTAAGCCAACGCCCATAAGTTTATTTACTATCTATGTTTTCTACATTTATTGTTTCAGGTCTTATATTTAGGTCTTTGCTGATTCCTGCTCGAAAGCATTTAATAGTTTAGTTGTATTTTTACCTTTTTTGGTGGGGAGTTTCTCTTCTTCAGTGATACTTTTCCACTTTTTCCCTTACTTAATGGCACCTCTACTTGTAGTCACTTTTTCATGTGGTTTTATGACTATTTTCTTGCCTTATATTAAGGCTTCTCTTAAGCCTTTGAGATTGTAGGCCCTCTTTCTCCATGTCTCGCATGAAATAACTAAGGCTGAAGGATTCTATTAATAGAATGCCCTTGACCTAGTAGGTGAGTATGTGCTGATGTTTTCAGGATAGTTCCTCACGTCACCCTTCTTCTGTTTTTTTTTTTTTTTTTTTTTTAAATATATATATTTTATTGATTTTTTTACAGAGAGGAAGGGAGAGAGATAGAAACATCAATGAGAGAGAAACATCAATGAGAGAGAAACATTCATCAGCTGCCTCCTGCACACCTCCTACTGGGTATGTGCCCGCAACCAAGGTACATGCCCTTGACCGGAATCGAACCTGGGACCCTTCAGTCCGCAGGCCGACGCTCTATCCACTGAGCCAAACCGGTTAGGGCCCTTCTTCTGTCTTAAGTCTCCCACTTTAACATGCCATCAGGCTTACACTTCTAGAAAGTGCCATTCTTAGCTGCCTTGGGTATCTTTTTGTGGTTTATTGTCTAAGGAAAGTTAGAGGAATGATGGGCTTCTCCCTAAGGAGAGGTACTTAAAAGGAGGCCTTTGTGGGAAAATTACCACAAATACCTCCATTTCTTCATCATAAACTTAAAATCGGGGTAAAAGCTAATTTCCTTGCCCTAAATTATCCTTTTCTACTTTGCCTGAAGTTTTGCTGAATAGATTCATTTGGGTTCATAAGCAAAACAACTTGGGAAGTTATTATTCATCCTTGCCTTAATATGAAATAGCTTAATCAGGTTGCCTTTGTGTGATGAAACTGAGATACACTCAACAGTCAAAGTTTTGATGGGTAGGAGAGAGAGAAGAAAGGTTAGAAAGAAGAGAGAAATATGGAATTTGGGGCTTTTTTCTGGGAGGATTGCCAGCAGGCCTGGCTGGGGTTTTAGAGCTTGCAGAGGTGGGTTTGGGAGAGAGAAAAGGGAACTGGGAAGATGGTCAAGACGAATGTCAGTTTGAAAATCTGTTTTTCAGATCTTTGCCCTTTTTTGCTATCTTTCTTTATCTTTACCTATAATGATGAAGGTGTGTGTGTTTGTGTTTGGGGGTTGGGGGAGGGACAAGGGAAGGGAATAAAGGAAAACCAGAGGTAGTTTGTCAGTAACCCTCAAATTAGCAGTAAGGCCCAGACAATTTAAGTGACTTATCTAATGATACACTGTTAGCTGGTGATAAAGCCAGGACTATTTAGTCTGATTTTCTTTTATTTCATGTTTCCCTGTTGTGTTAATGAGAAGTAACTGCTGATTTACAGTCTTAACAATCCTCTCTGGATGTTTCAATTCTGATTTCTGATCTTTACATCTTCTCACTTCCTTGGCTAAAATTCAACTGATCTTCAAATTCAGACCATTTTTGCCCCCCCCTCACCCCCCTGCCCTCATTTTCTAGTGTATTGGTTTCCTCCTGGACTCACTCTCCGCTCCTGTCCAGCTGAGACTCTGCTCTATCACGTCCCCACATTCTTGTTTATTGGCTAGAGAGATCAGGCTGTGGGAGGCTCCTTTTGTTTGCACCCATTGGCTTTTTCTGATTATTGGTTTCTGTAGCTCCATGTCTGGGGTATACTAGTATGAAGCAAAAAGAAAACTCAGGAACTCACCACTGATGTTCCTTGGGTCTCAAGTCCCTAACTGGTCTGCTTTCTTTCTACCTTTCAGAGTCTTAGGTTTATTGTATATAAAATGTCCATGGTCTTTAGTTGTACTTAATGGATAGAATAAGATGTATCTATTCCATCTTCCTGGAAGCAGAAGTTACACATACTTTTTAAAGGGCAATGACTTTCAAGTTGATAGAATTTTAGGTAAAATACAAAGCACAGCTATCTATCTATCTATCTATCTATCTATCTATCTATCTATCTATCTATCTATCTCAAGAAAAACAGTTTGGTTGTCGTTGCCTAGAGCTGGCTCCTGAATTAGTGAGTTTTCATAGTTTCTCCCTTTTCTCTACGAACTCCCAGTCTCTAAGAAAATGGTATGTTTTTCACAATCGTCCCAAAGTTATAAGAGTTTGGAAGTAGATACTGTGAGTTCATACCCCTTAGTTCATATAGTAATTTGGACCCTTGCTATATCTTAGACTCATCTAGAGAGTTAAAAAAATATATACCTAGGCTCCTTCTGGATCAGATTTTTTGGGCTGGGTCCAGGGGACTAGTAATTTTACAAGCTCCCTGTATAATTCTGATCTAACATGTAGCCAGTGTTGAGAATCATTGGCTGAGTATTTGGAATTAGTAGTTGCTTGTGAATTTTAAGATTTTCTTAAAGAATGTGAAGCCAGGAACTATGTTAATATTTTTATCATTTTCACTAATTCTTGATAGACTCTGATGAGTTATTTATTTATTTGGCTCTCATGGTGACCCAAGCAGTAGATGAAAGCATTCTTTTCTCCAGGCAAGGTTGACAGATTTTTTTCTTCTTCTAAAACTTACCATTTAATTCCTAAATTGTCCAACTGAATTCCTGAGATCTATCATTTTCACTTGCTTTTTTCTTGTTCTTTATATATCCTTTGTTGTTAATTAATTTTAGTTTTTAAACCTATAATTTATTTTGATTTCATTATGTATACTTTCTTTTTGTTAAGTTGATTTGTACTGGACATTGTACTGTTCTTATGCCAGAGCCTCATTTATTGCATGCCACTCTTGTTACCTTGGGACTAGCTTATTATTTTATTCTAAATCAATCACATGATCTCCATGTTGACCTTTGCCTGCTTAGCTTTAACCTAGTTCTTAGTATCAATTTGGGTTCATAGGCCTTCCTGTAAGCATCTGCCTAAGTTTTGCAATCACCATTAGATATGACTGAGGAATGAGTGACTTGTTTATAATCGCTATTACCTTTTTACATTTTGCTATGTGTGCTTTGATTATTTGATTAACTATCATAGATTCCATGATAACGCAGTCTGCACTTTGGTGGTAAGTTGGGACATTATTTTTTCACTCTAGTCAGGTGATTTTATGCCAAATGGTAATTTTAAGGTTATGTCAATTGTAGGTACTAGACCTGGGCTAGTGGAGTCTTTGCCCAGAGCTGTGCTTTAGGTTTTTACTCTGGCCTTGCTCTGGCCCTGCTACATCCCTATGCCAGGTTATGCTCTGAGTACCCAGGATCCCAGAATTCCCTGTTCAAGTGGCCCTGAGCCTATGCAGGCATCTTCTCTAGGATCATCCTTGTGAGAGCAAACTGTGCCAGGCTAGAGATAGACAAGAGACAGCTATTGCAGGGCTGGCTAGGGGTGGTAGTGGGACATTAGAGTGCAGCCAAGGTGTGTGTGCAGGGGTGTTCAGGAGTCAGAGGTGGGAATAAAACATAGGTACGCCATTGACCATGGGTCTCTGTTTTCTTGCCCTGGGCCCCATGGTAGCAATAGACCTGATATGATAAGGGTGGATGGTATTGATGTACTTTGTATTGATTTGAATTATTGTTGCCTTTTGGTAAAGGTATTACTGTTCCATATAATATTTTGACCTTTTAATAGGATTTCATATTCTTATAAACTTGTCCTAGAAACTTGTCCCTGGTAAGTGAAAGCTGCTAATGACTAGAATAAACTTATTTCTCTAATCTTAGTCAAGTTATAGGAAGTGATATTTCATGAATCTTTTGTACAGAGTTTTCTTTTTTTCCCCATTTTGCAATATTGTTTATTTCTATATTGAAACATTTTAGTACATTCTAGGTAGTTATTTTGTCTTTCAAAGCTCTTATATACTTTGTTCTTTTTAAAAATATTTTTTATTGATTTCAGAGAGGAAGGGAGAGTGAGAGAGATAGATAGAAATATCAAATCATAATCTTTTGTGGGTGGGGCTAACGTCTACAGGTTCTGAACTTCTTTTGTTCAGAACCTGTAGTGTTCTGAACGACTGGAAGTGTTTCCTTTCTTTGAGTGGTACCTTTCATTAAGGGCCGATTAAGATGCTCCAGGCTTATCTTGTAATTTTCCTGCCCCATACCTGAAATAAGTCAGTTTCCCACAGAGAGCCCGTGGTATTTCAGACCTCACAACTTTGAACATGGTTTTCTGTTTTCTATGCCACATCAATTCAATCATTCTTTAGGACTAAGCTCACTCACGTCTAGTTTTTCTTTAGACATCATTTTGAGCTTAATGCCCATTGTTGCCTATTTCAGCACTTACACTATTTTATTGAAATGATCTGGTATGTATGGTCCTATCCCATTAGATTCTAAGCTTCTCAAAGAAATTCTTTCTGCAGGTATGGATACATTATATGTGCTCAGAAAAGTTAGTCGAACTGAACACACACAGTAATTCTAATTTGGGAGATCTGAGAGAGAGTGGATTTATAAAGTTCATGAAGTATGGGCTCATGTTCACTTTTGATTTCTTCTGTAGACATGTTTTATGAATATTTTTGAATTGTCTTAAAGGGCATTAAATTTCAGTTTTGAAGGACGTCTAAGATTTAACTGGATGCAATTAAAGGTATTGGGGTTTAAATTGTGCTTATGTGAGAGGTGGCTGTATAGGCAGCATCTTAAATGCTTTTAAATGAAGCCTTGGTTCAATTACAAATATAATTTTTAAAAGTTGAATATATACTGACTTTTATAATAAATTTTTAAAAAGAATCTTACGTAATCTTATAGATGCTGTTGTGAATATATATTTTGAATTTTTGAGATTCTGTACTATCTTTTTATCTTTATTGCCACATACTTGTCATTTTTATGGGAAGTAACCATTCTGCATTGTTACTTTATTTTCTCATTTTCACTAAGTATTTTACATGTATTAACCCATTTAAAGTTCAGAAGAGCCTTATGAGGTAGGTACTATTATTATTCCCATTTTTCAAATGTGTAAACAGGGCAAGAGAATTAAAATGGGTTAGATAGCTACTCATAATGGTGGCGCTATTATATTGTACCCAGTGCCATCCAGAGCTGGCTCAGACCTCTGGAGCTGGTTTTCTTATTCACTGTACTGCCTGGGCACCAACTGCACCCTTTCCCTTAATTTGGTTGATAGGCAGGCAAACTGGCCCTTATTGGGCAGATTAATGATTATTGAAGTCCCTGTACCCGGAGCTGGAGTGAAGTATGAGGTCATGCTTGCGCTACCTGAACCTGTGCTTATGTGGAAACTGCGTGTAAGAGCAGCATTCATGCTAGATTTTAGTATTCTCTTCAAAAGCTCTGTGCATTTCAGATTTGCTTTTGAGGAAGTGGTGCACAAATTTGTATTTACATTAACATCTAGTAGGCCTTTTACAGTTCATCTTAGCCAAAAGGCCCAGAAGCAATTAGTAGGTCTTTTAACATCCTTCCCTCTCCTTCTCCATGTCCATCCCCTTTCTAACTAATAATATAATACTTGTCTAGTTAATATTCACCTCCTAGATTGCTGGGAAGTTAGAGTGCCAGAGTCTTTTAGACCTAAAAAGGAACCTGAAAAATATCTAGTCCAATTTCCTCACTTATATGAAAAACTGAGGCTGCACAAGCAGTTAGAGGGTTATTCTGATCTGGGTCCAGTGTTGGGTTCATTCCATTGTACTGTTTGCTGTTATTTACAGTAGTCTTTAAAATATATTATTACTATATATTCTTTGCAGAAATTATATATTTTTGACTTAGTAGCTTGCTACCTATTATGTTTCCTATGAGGAAACAGCTATGTTTGTTTAGTTCTTTGCAGCTTTTAAAAATGCTTTCTCATCCTTTATCTCATTTAATTTGTTAGGAAGATAACCTTTTGCTCATATGTCTGAGGTTCGAGGGTAGTGGCACCGATTTCTTTGTTATTCTGGCAGGTTCATTGCTTCTGTACATTCACATATCCAGTCACCTTAGTTTCAGACATAGTGCTGACCACCGCCCTTAAGATTATAATACAGTTCAGGCATGTAGTTTCCCAGCTCTGGCTCTGGCCATGTCTTCTGGATACTCCCGGAGTATAAGGTCTGAAGTTCCAGGCATGAAGATAATTACTTGTTCTGAGGCACTTACATTTCTTGGCTTCTTAAGACTATTAGTGATCAGGGAAGTTCTTTTTAAAACTTAATCTGAGGCTCAATATGTAGTTAAGCAACACATTGGGTAGAAACAAACACGGGGATAATCCTATCATTTATTGTACTAACATTCTTCAATCAAAATAGTGTTAGAGATAAGATAAATTATATGGCTGTAATGTGTGTCCATGTGATTTGGTTGGTGGCAAGGAAGGGAGTGAATTGTTAGTCTAAGGCTAGCCACTGATTGCCAAAACTTTCTACAGCGGAGAGGCCTGTTTCCTAATCGGCTCGGACAAAAACCTGGAGGTTCTTGAGGGGATCTTCTGTGATTTCATGATTCAGTTAAATTAGTTGAACAGAGTCAGGTCTGATAAAATCTGTCAGTTTATTATTGATTATGTAACATAAAAAATGGAAATAAAAGGTAGAGTGGTTTTCCTGGAGACTTTAAAGTCTCTACATTTTTGTAGATCATATATTAAGACTTATTTGTTTGAACTGTATGCAGTTCAGTGCTTGTTTGAGAATAGGATGTGAACATTTTAGGAGCACTTTATGATAGTACTGGGTAAATAAGAGTTAGAGTTAAGCTTTTTATCCTTGGGTTTCTAATAGCTACTGCTGAGGTGAGCCTTATATGTTAAGATTATCAGGAGATAAGGCTGCAACTCATTGTCTCAAAGTTCAAAGGAGAGCATTAGCTTCAAGAACATAAATTGCTGAGTTGTTATCCATCAGTTTGTAACAGAAGTGCAGATGAACAACATTTACCTACACAATCTAGTATCATTTACCTGCAGTTTGAGGTTAGTCTATATAGGGGCTTATGTAGGTGCTTTGAACTGTTTTTGCAGAGATGAGAGTTCAAATTTATTTTATTCTTTAATTTGGAGTAGCAGGTGGTTTTGTGTGCCTTTTCCAGCAGCCAATATTAACCCCATTTTCCCCATCCTTAAAACCAGATTGGTTTCGGCTTCAACTATGGAGCTGTCTGAGATTAATTAGGTTATTTACAGAAGAGTTTTGTTTTCTAGCACTCCATTGTTTGCTGTTTGTTCCATATGTGCTAATCTCTCCCCCCACCCCCCAGTTGACTGTGAGCTCTGTGGGTCTGAGATATGTATATTATTTTTAAAAATCTGTAATAGCAAGGCTTACATAGATACTTATAGGGTCCATCAAGTAGAGTAGATAATTGAACCAGGCTAGGTGGGGGCCATGTAAAAGAGGGAATGTGCATCCTGGGAAAAATCAGTCTAATTCCAGCAGGTTCTTACCTTATGGGATTATGAGCTTGATGTTGCCCAAACGAAGTATAGGCCTGTGGCCTATCGGTTTGCTGCTTCTTTATTAGAACATAGTTCTGAACTCACAAAAAGTACTTGATATATATTTTCATTTGATAGATGCTTATTGTGTCATAAAGCTGGCTATCTTAGATGTAATATCAGTTGTAAGGTGTGTAAGAATGTTTTTCCCCATGAAAGAATTTTCCCTTTTTGAAAGAAGATACATACAGTATTACAGAGATTAATTCTTACCCTGGAGTTAATAGACTTGAATATTGAATCTACACTACTTTATCCACAGAAAATCCTTTGGGCCACTTTTCAAGTTGGAAACCAGTAATAGCACATTATAGTAAATTACCGAATATTGAGAGGGCTTTCAAAAGAATGATAGGGTGAATTGTTAGAATTCCTGAGTGACTTTTGTAATGAAGGTGCCTGTTTTTCATTTCTTGAGTTCTGGAGTAATCTTTTGTTCTTTCTTTTCCATCCCTCCCAAACACTGTTGTTAGGATGTACTCTTGGCTCTCATACCCAATTTCTTCCATTCCATTCCTGTAGGTACCATCTTAGTTGAACTCTTTATTATTCATCTGGGACATCTACACTAGCCCCTAACTGCCTTTTTTATTCCATATTTAGAGTATCTCTAGGCTTTTGTTTTTTTGTGTGTTTTTTAAAATATCTACTTCTTGGGCATAAACAAACTGATTAACAGCGTATTAGTATATATTAGGGGGGAAAAAAAAGAAACCTTTTAGCTGTATACTTTCTTGCTGACCAAACTCCATATTCCCATTCCCCTTCTAATCTGCTCATTTCCTAGTCCCCTACAGCATATCAGCTTGCTCACTGCTCCTCCCAACAGCCTTATTCCATGCTCCCGCTTTCCCTTAAGTTATGTCTTCTAAGGGAAAGACCTCTCTTTATGCCTTATATCATTTCTTCTATTATTGTAATATTCTTTAATTATTTTACTGCTTATTCTTTCATTACAGACTAGGTTAGGTAGTGGCTGTATTTCCTGTGCATCTTTAAACTCTGTGTAGTGCCTAACACCATGCTTTGTGTGCAACAGGTATTCATTCACAAACATTTCTGAGCTCGATTATTGCATTACATTTCCCCTCATTCTTATTTTTTTTTTTTGTGGTAAAGTATATACCATAAAAATTAACCCTTTAACCATTTTTAAGTGTACAGGTGTGTAAACAAGTTCATTTACATTGCTGTACAACGGCCACACTGTCCATCTCCAGGATGCTTTCCTTTTCCCCGACTGAAATTCTGTGCACATGAAGCACTGACTCCCCATTCCCTCCACCCCCTGGAAACCACCACTATACTCTCTGTCTCTATGAATTGACTATTTTAAGAACCTCTTGAGGTATCAATGCAATATTTGTCCTTTTGTGACTGGCTTATTTCATGCCATATAATGTTTTCAAGGTTTATCTGTGTTGTTGCATATGCCAAAATTTTCTTCCTTTCTAAGTTTGAATACTATTCCATTGTGTGTGTGTGTGTGTGTGTGTGTGTGTGTGTGTGTGTGTGTGTGTTTGTTTATCCCTTCATCTGTCAGTGGGTTACTTCTACCTTTTGGCTATTGTGAATAATGCTGCTATAAACATGAGTGTACAAATATGTGTTCTAGTTCCTGCTTTCCCTTCTTTTTTTTAATTTATTTTATTTTTATTTTTATTTTTTTATTATTAGTTAAGGTATTACAAATGTGTCCTCATCCCCCCCATTAACCCCCAACCGCCACCCCCCCCCCCGCCCCGCATACTCATGCTCCCATCCCCCTGTTGTCCATGTCCATTGGTTTGGCTTATATACATGTATACAAGTCCTTTGGTTGATCTCTTCCCCTTACCCCCGCCCTCCCCTACTTTCCTTCTGGGGATTGATAGCCTGATCGCTGTTTCTCAGTCTTTGGGTCTGTCCCTTTTCATCAGTCTATGTTGTTCTCTATAATCCACAAATGAGTGAGATCATGTGGTATTTATCTTTCTCTGACTGGCTTATTTCACTTAGCATAATGCTCTCCAGTTCCATCCATGCTGTTGCAAAAGGCAAGAGTTCCTTTTTTTTACCGCAGCATAGTATTCCATTGTGTATATGTACCACAGTTTTCTAATCCATTCATCTGCTGATGGGCACTTAGGCTGTTTCCAAATCTTAGCTATGGTGAATTGTGCTGCTATGGACATAGGGGTGCATATATCCTTTCTGATTGGCGTTTCTGGTTTCTTGGGATATATTCCTAGTAGTGGGATCATTGGGTCAAATGGGAGTTCCATTTTTAGTTTTTTGAGGAAACTCCATACTGTTCTCCACAGTGGCTGCACCAGTCTGCATTCCCACCAGCAGTGCAGAAGAGTTCCTTTTTCTCCACATCCTCTCCAACACTTGTTGTTTGTTGATTTGTTGATGATAGCCATTCTGACAGGTGTGAGATGATAACGCATTGTCGTTTTGATTTGCATCTCTCGTATAATTAGTGACTTTGAGCATGTTTTCATATGTCTTTCGGCCTTCTGTATGTCCTCTTTCGAAAAGTGTCTATCTAGGTCTGTTGCCCATTTTTTTATTGGATTGTTTATCTTCCTTTTGTTAAGTTTCATGAGATCCCTGTAAATGTTGGAAATTAAACCCTTATCGGTGGTATCATTGGCAAATATGTTCTCCCATGTAGTGGGTCTTCTTGTTGTTTTGTTGATGGTTTCCTTTGCTGTGCAAAAGCTTTTTATTTTGATGTAGTCCCATTTGTTTATTTTCTCTTTAGTTTCCATTGCCCTAGGAGCATTATCAGAGAAGAAATTCCTTCGGCATATGTTTGCGATTTCGCTGCCTGTGGATTCCTCCAGTATTTTTATGTTTTCCCGTCTTACCTTTAAGTCTTTTATCTATTTTGAGTTTATTTTTGTGTATGGTGTGAGTTGGTGGTCTAGTTTCATCTTTTTGCATGTATCTGTCCAATTTTCCCAACACCATTTATTGAAGAGACTGTGTTGACTCCATTGTATGCTCTTGCCTCCTTTGTCGAATATTAATTGGGCATAGTGGTTTGGGTCGATTTCTGGGGTCTCTATTCTATTCCATTTATCTATATGTCTGTTCTTGTGCCAGTACCAAGCTGTTTTAAGAACAGTGGCTTTGTAATACAGTTTGATATCTGGTATTGAGATCCCACCTACTTTGTTCTTTCTCAGGATTGCTGCAGCTATTCGGGGTCTTTTTTTAATTCCAGATGAATTTTTGGAACGTTCGTTCTAGATTTGTGAAATATGCCGTTGGTAATTTAATGGGGATTGCATTGAATCTATAAATTGCTTTGGGTAGTATGGACATTTTGATGATGTTGATTCTACCAATCCATGAACACGGTATATTCTTCCATCTGTTTATGTCTTCCTCTATCTCTTTTTTCAGTGTCCTGTAGTTTTTGGCATATAAGTCTTTTACCTCCTTAGTTAAGTTTATTCCTAGGTATTTTAATTTTTTTGGTGCAATGGTAAATGGGATTGCTTCTGTAGTTTCACTTTCTGTAAGTTCACTATTGGTGTAAAGAAATGCCATGGATTTCTTAGCATTAATTTTGTATCCTGCTACATTGCCGAATTCATTTACTAAGTCTAATAATTTTTTGATGGAGTCTTTAGGGTTCTGTATGTACAGTATCATGTCATCTGCAAATAAGGACAGTTTTACTTCTTCTTTTCCAATCTGGATGCCTTTTATTTCTTCTTCTTGTCTGATCGCAACGGCTAGTACTTCCAGTACTATTTTGAACAGGAGTGGTGAGAGGGGGCATCCCTCTGTCTTGTTCCTGTTTTTAGGGGGAATGGTTTCAGTTTTTGCCCATTGAGTATGATGTTGGCTGTAGGTTTGTCATATATGGCTTTTATTATGTTGAGGTATGATCCCTCAATTCCTATCTTGCTGAGCGTTTTTATCAAGAAAGGGTGTTGGATTTTGTCAAATGCTTTCTCTGCATCAATTGATATGACTATGTGGTTTTTTTCTCTCAATTTGTTTATGTGATGTATCGCATTTATTGATTTGCGGATATTGTACCATCCTTGCATCCCTGGGATAAATCCTACTTGGTCATGGTGTATGATCTTTTTGATGTACTGCTGGATCCGATTTGCTTGGATTTTGTTGAGGATTTTGGCATCTATGTTCATGAGGGATATTGGCCTATAATTCTCTTTCATTGTATTGTCTTTATCTGGTTTTGGGATTAGGGTGATGTTGGCTTCATAGAATGAGCCGGGAAGTGTTCCTTCCTCTTGGATCTTTTGACATAGTCTGAGGAGGATAGGTTTTAGGTCTTCCTTGAATGTTTGGTAAAACTCCCCTGTGAAGCTACCTGGCACAGGGCTTTTGTTTGCTGGAAGCTTTTTGATTACTGCTTCGATTTCCTCCATAGTTATTGGCCTATTGAGATTTTTAGATTCTTCCTGGTTAAGTTTTGGAAGGTTGTATTTTTCTAGGAATATGTCCATTTCCTCCAGGTTGTCTAGTGTGTTGGAGTAGAGTTGTTCATAGTATTTTCTAACAATCCTTTGTATTTCTATGGGGTCTGTTGTTATTTCTCCTCTTTCATTTCTGATTTTGTTTATTTGGGTCCTCTCTCTTTGTTTCTTGGTGAGCCTGGCTAGAGGTGTATCAATCTTGTTTATCCTTTGAAAGAACCAGCTCTTGGTTTTGTTGATCTTTTGTATTGTGTTTTTGGTCTCTATGTCATTTATCTCCGCTCTGATCTTTGTTATTTCCTTCCTTCTGCTTACAGTGGGCTTTTTTTGTTGCTTTCTTTCTAACTCTTCGAGTTGTAGAGTTAGCTCATTTATTCTCATTGTTTCTTGTTTCTTGCAGTAGGCTTGTAGAGCTATGAACTTCCCTCTCAAGACTGCTTTTGCCTTGTCCCATAGGTTTTGGATTGTTGTGTTTTCATTGTCATTTGTTGCCATGATGCTTTTTATTTCTTCTTTGATCTCACTGGTAACCCAGTCGTTGTTTAATAGCATGCTATTTAGTCTCCATGTGTGCTTTCCCTTCTTTTGGGTATACTGGTATACCCAGGAGTAGGATTGCTGGATCATATGGTAATTCTGTGTTTAATTTTCTAAGGAATTACCATACTGTTTTTCATAGCAGCTGCACTATTTTACATCTTCACCAGCAATTTGTGAGGATTCGAATTGTCCTACATCTTTGCCACCACTTTTTTTTTAATTTTATTTTTTAACAATAACCATGCTAATGGATGTGAGTGGTATCTCATAGTTGTGTGTGTGTTTTTTATTTATTTTTTTATGTTTTTTCTTTTTCTTTATTGATTAAGGTATTACATATGTGTCCTTATCCCCCCATTGCCTCCCCAACACCCCCCCACCCCCGCTCGTGCCCTACCCCCCTAGTGTCTGTGTCCATTGGTTATGCTTGCATACAAGTCTTTTAGTTGATCTCTCCCCTTCCCCCCACCCTCTCCTGCCTTCACTCTGAGGTTTGATGGTCTGATCGATGATTCTCCGTCTCTGGATCAATTTTTGTTCATCAGTTTATGTTGTTCATTATATTCCACAAATGAGTGAGATCATGTGATATTTATCTTTCTCCAACTGACTTATTTTGCTTAGCATAATGCTCTTCAGGTCATAGGTTTGATGTGCATTTCTCTAATGATTAGATGCTGAGTATCTTTTTATGTGTTTATTGGCCACTTGTATATGTTTGGAGAAATATCTAAGTTCCATGCTCATTTTTTGAGTTGTTTGGTTTTTTTGTTCTTGAACTGTAAGAGTTCTCTATATATGCTGAGTATTAACCCATTTGCACATATTTTTTTCCATTGTGAATTACCTTTTTCCTCTGTTGATAGTGCTTTGATGCACAAAAGTTTTAAATTTTTAAAAAATTGTTCATGTCCCCCATTATACCCACTTCTACCCAGGCCCTGCCTCCCCCTCCCTCTGGCCTTCACCACACTGTTGTCTGTGTCCATGGGCTGTGTATATATGTTCTTTGGCTAATCTCATCATCCTGTCTCACCCAGCTCCCTCCCCTCTGGAATCTGTCAGCCTGTTTCATGTATCCATGCCTCTGGTTCTGTTTTGTTCATTAGTTTATTTTATTCATTAGATTCCATACATAAGTAAGATCATGTGATGTTTGTCTTTCTCTGACTGGCTTATTTTGCTTAGCATAATAATATTCAGGTCCATCTATACTGTTGCAAAGGATAAAAATTCCTTCTTTCCAGCAGTGTAGTTTTCGGTTGTGTAAATGTACCACAACTTTTTTATCTACTCATCTTCTGATGGGTATGGGCTGTTGCCAGATCTTGGCCATTGTAAATAATGCTGCATGAACATAGGGGTGTATATATTTGTTTTGATTGGTATTTCAGGAGTCTTAGAATATATTTCCAGAAGTGGGATTGCTGGGTTTGACGCAGTCCAATTTATCAAATTTTTTTTTTTTTTGCCTGGATTTTTGGTGTCAGATCCAAGATATCATTGTGAAATTCAGTGTCATGATACTTTCCCCCTACATTTTCTGCTAAGGGTTTTATAGTTTTAGGTCTTATGGATAGGTCATTGACATGTGTTGAATTTTTTTGTATGGTGTAATGTAGTTGTCCAAATTCATTTCTATTTCAGTCTTTCCAGAACCATTTATTGAAAAGACTATGTTTTCTCTACTGAATAGCCTTTTCAAATTCATATTTGATTGAATAATCTTCAACTTTATTGACTGACACAGGTGTGATTATAGCAGGTTTTAAGATGTTTCTTCTCATTGTCTTGTCTGAAGGCTTAAAACTTGATTATGCTTTTTCCCCCACTTGGAAATAAGACAAGGACCTGGAAAACCTGTAAGTTGAAAACAGAAACATCATTTATCATCTCTTTATCCTCTTAATAGCTGTTTGTTTAGTTTTAGTAACCTGCTTTTGTGCTTTTCCTTCTGGCTTCTTGAAGCATAGTAGATGTGTTAGGATGCTTTGCTAATTTTTTTAATGAAGGCTCTTTTGTAGGCCCAATGCTGTTTTTAAGTCATTTAGTCCCCCTCTGGATTTTTGGTTTCTTTTCTGTTAAATGACAAGATTGAGCTAAATGATCTGTCATATATCTTTTTTAAAAAAATATATATTTTATTGATTTTTTTACAGAGAGTAAGGGAAAGGAATAGAGAGTTAGAAACATCGATGAGAGAGAAACATCGATCAGCTGCCTCCTGCACACTCCCTACTGGGGATGTGCCTGCAACCAAGGTACATGCCCTTGATCGGAATTGAACCCAGGACCCTTCAGTACGCAGGCCGACGCTCTATCCACTGAGCCAAACCAGTCAGGGCTGTCATATATCTTTTATTTTTAATATATTTTTATTGATTTCAGAGAGGAAGGGAGAGGGAGAGAGAGAGATAGAAACATCAATGATGAGAGAGAATCTTGATTGGCTGGGTGTCTCCTGCATGCCCACCACTGGGGATTGAGCCCGCAACTTGGGCTTGTGCCTCTGACTAGAATTGAAACTGGGATCCTTCAGTCTGCAGGCCAATGCTCTATCTACTGAGCTAAATTAGCTAGAGCTGTCATCTATCTTTTACTGTGCAAATTCTGTGATTCTAAGAACTTATGGTGACTTTTGAACAATTAATAAAAATCCAATGGAAAGTAGAACAATTTTATTATATCAAAGGAATATATTAAAATTGGTATCTCCCCAAATAGTTCATTTTTGTTGACAGTTTTTGTTTTCTCCATATATAAACAGAAGTCAACATAGGTATGGTTAGTTTCTTTCAGTGGTAAAAACTTTGTTTCAAAGCATTCCTATGGTTTGTAGTATTACCATTTTAATTTTCTTTATGCATTAACGAGAAGGGAGATAAGTTCATGTACATGATTTTGTTTGCACATGAAGAGAGAAGACCATTAAAAGCCAGGTGAAAAATTGAGTATAGAACAGAAACATACACCTGTCTTCTGGAGAATTAGAGAATTCTGTAGTCGAAAGGAAGTTTTTGTATGCTTCACATGAACACATCTTTGTGAGGCCCATGTTTGGAGGCTGCACGTGCATATATTAAGATTGCCAAAAAGCCATTTTTCCTCATCTCACATGTTTTGATTGCATAATTATATAAGCTTACCTATTAAACAACAATTAGTTATAATTTGGCTAAATTAATGTTGCTTTGTAAAATTTTTGTCATTGCCATGTTTGCTTCTTGTCTTTTTTATATAATGTGGAAATGAAAATAATGATTGCTAGTATTTATTGAGTGCTTAATACATTTGGTTTAAATTTATTATTGTTTTCATATCTTTAATAACTTTTCTCAAAGGAAATGATGTTTTAGTAATGGTATTTTATCAGGAACAATTCTAGATGCCCAGGAGAAAAGTTAATTCATTACATACAGTGATTTGCTAAGAACATTAGGGATTAATTCTCTGGGTTGAAAAAGGGTGACTGGATAGCTGAGAGGACAGCGATGACAGGGAGGATTTTTAGAGCTTTTGAACTGTGAACTTTCTGGATGTATTATCATCAGTACTAAGTTATTAATACTAAATTAAATCATTAGTAATAAATCAAAGTGGTATATTAGCTTTAAAACTTTTCATTTGGAATACTGACATATATATTTGGAAAGAGAAAAGTATTGCCTCTATTAAGTATTATTTCAAATATAGCAATAAATATTCTAGATTGCAAAAGGAAATTGGACTGCAGTGATACTTATATAAAACTGAAATGGGAGCTAAATCTGGCATGCAATAGCAAAATTGGGGGATGTATCTGTTTAACCAGAGAACGTCCTTAGTTTGGTAAGAGGGTTAGAAATGCAATCTTCTTTGGAGACTGATTAAAAATAATAGATAAAATAAAGAATGATGTGCTCAATGAGCTGCAATTCAAATAGAGGAAATTTAATGGGAAATGATTACATTAGTAGCAGATGGACTTGCTTCCTGAATTGTAATCTTACTGGAAATCCTAGAACCACTTACATTTGTTTTTCAGATTTAGAGTCAGATAGAAAGATAGATGAAGAGATTTAGTTGGTGTGTTATTGTGATTCTTACTGTGTCTTTTGGATATTTCATTTTTTACTAGGCTATTTTTATGATTCCCACAAATCCACCACCAACATTCAGGAAGCCAGAACTCTGGTCTGATGATTTCACCGATTTTGTTAAAAAGTGCCTAGTGAAGAATCCTGAGCAGAGAGCTACTGCAACACAGCTTTTACAGGTCAGTGCTATGCCACCAAGGGAAGAATGTGTTCTTTCTATCTTTTAGCTTTCTGACCTTAAGTAGGATGGTCTTGAGTCTCCTTAACTGATTTCTAAAGACATAAACCTCCCAGGAAATGTGGATTGATACACATGCTTCCTCACACCTCCATCCACCGTCTCCATTCTTCTGTATGTTCTCTGTGTCTCATTTTCTTCTTTTCTCTTTCAAGTTAGTGTTCTCTTTTCCCTTTTTTCTGTTTGTTGTTGTTATTATTGTCAACTCTTTCCCCCTAAAGTTGCTTTAAAACAAAACTTCCTAGGATTCTCCTTTCAGAACCCTATCTCCTCCATCGTTAGTAACTTTTTTCCCCCCTGATGTTTTCTTTGACCCTGCATTTCTTCTTTGACCTGCTCTGCTCTAAGATATGTAAATACAAGATCCCTGAACTCTTTGAAAAGATCACTTGTAAATATTGGTTACAAGATTACCTAAATGAAGAGTTTCAGTATCTCTGCTACAAATTGACTTGTATTTACAGTGTCAGGTCGTATTTTTTTTTATTTGCCTTGAAATTCAGTGCAAATAGAAATAATGTAATACTTTCAATAAGTATTTGTGAGTCTTCATTTTCCCCAACAGAATTGGCTCAGACCTCTAAGCTATTAATACTAGTAAATGTGTCTCACATTAACAAAACTTGATATTTGGAAAATAATTCTTTTTATTAAATCACAAAAGGATTCAAAGCATGGTTCTTATAAAAAGCAATTTTTCTAAAGTACTGTTTAAACAAAAGTATTTGTTGAGGCGTATAAGAAACAGGCTCTTAAGTACAGTATAATGTTTATTGCTATGAAAATAAAACTAGTATTCATTCTCCATTGAAGGCAATTTAGCATTGTCTAACTAAAGTAAAATGTTAAATATTCTTTGACCCAGTAATTACACTTGTAGAAATTTACTTTATAGAAAAATTTAACCATGTGTGAAATAACATGTGTAAAAATATTCATAGAACATTATAATGGCAAAAGATTGGAAACAATATTAAAAAACTTTCAACAAATTAGAAACAATTTAAGCTCGATTGAGATGAGTGATTGGCAAAATACACACAGGCACACATACATATATGTATATGTGCATATGCCAGTGGTTATGGTGGAGTAGCTCTGAAAAAAATAAGCAGGAAACTGGCCTCCAGAGAAGGTAACTGTGGCTGAGAAGCAGGAGTGGAATCGAAACTTAACTTTTTTGTTGAGTGCTGTTTTTGAGCCTTTTGAGTTTTTTGTTATATGCAAATAGTACCTTTCAAAAATTAATTAACTGAAACATTTATTTTGAAATATTGTCATATATCCAAGGAGTTTTTGTGCACATAAATCAAAGACCTATTAGTATTATCATGTTGAGTATCTAAATTATTAAACTCCAAGGAAGGCAAGAAAGGAGAAAAACACACACAGGAAAGTGAGTCAGCACAAAATATGATGGTGGAGGTAAATTCAAATATATCTGATAGCTGATTTTTGGATAGTTTAACCAGTATTTCTTTCTAGTCTTTCTCCCATAACCTTTTCTAACCTTTCTAAGAAAATAAATTTTGTTGTTTTTAACTTAGAGTTTTTAGGATTAAAAAGCATTTAAGAAATATTCTAGTATAATTTCCTAATTTTGTGGATGAGGATACTGAAGCACAGAAAGGTTAAATGACACTGAAGAGCACATTGATTAAATCATTATTCCAGGTTTATTCCATTTGTCCACTAATCCCAATTTTCATCCTTTCTCTACTCTGCTTTCTGCCCAACAAACTTCTGACTTAAGTTTTTTTACATAGGATAATTATCTTTAGTCTCATTAGAGTCTAATTACTGTCTGATAGGCATATAAGTCCAGGGGCGAGAGGCATGTTTTATCTGACACCATCTGAGTAGGACTGAATGCCCTCCAGAGGGTGAAAGTATAGGTTCCCTACTCAGCCTTTGCTGGTGGAGTTGGGGCCAATGTTTTTCTGTGATGTTTGCCTGGAGTAGGATGGTTATTGTCTAGAAGTTTTGTCTTGTTAGCTGTCCCTTTCCTGATTTTTTGGCTCAAGAGAGAAGGCTGTTGTAGGAGCTTTTTTAGATTGTGTCCTTTAGTGGTTCTGGGTTGCTGTCTTTTCCAGTACCCAGTCTAGGATAAAGGAGATAAAAAGAAAACCCATGGAACTCACAGCTATGTTTTTCCTCAAGTCCCACAGTCCCTAGCCAGTTTGCTGCCTTCTCCCCATTTTTTCAGAGTTTTCTTATGTTTGTTTTATATACAATGCCCAGGGTTCTATCTGTACTTTAATGGAGAGGTATAGGGAATTGCCTTTAGTTCTGCCTTTTTTATTATGTTATTCTTGATATATTTTTATGTTTGACTAAAATTTTATTGTCTGTCTTTGACTTTTAACCCAAGTTTTTTCAGTACGCCTCTTGAGGAAACATGAGTTGGATTTATTTAAGTGTATGTCTCATGTAGAAAGCATGCAGTTGAATTTATCTTATGAACTCTGTCTTTTAGTAACTAAAATACTACTTAATAAATAGAAATTCAACCCATTTATTTACAGTAGTATATGCAAATAACATTTTAATCACAGTTGACATTTTTTTTTTGCCAAATTGTTTTCTCTGGTGTTTCTTGTTGTCCTTTTTTAATGTTGCCTTGAATTTTTTTATTTTACCATCTGTTACTTTAAAGTATTCTTTAAGAATCTGCTAAAGGCAGCATAAAACTTCTCTTCTGACTATTGAGAATGCTCAAATAATATGGCCTTGTTCTTCCAATAGCCTTTTAACTTTATTAGCCAGTTCCTCTTCGTTGGTCAAAATAACGTTGGTAGTGGTTATGTAGAAAAAACACACGAGTACAAATGAAATCAGACATATCGAGGATTCAAGATTAAGAACATTAAACACTATAGACTAATGGTAGCAAGCACTGGGTAGTCAGTTCACACTTAACTGCACAAAAGTAAAAGTTTGCAGTAGACTGGATGAACCATGTATGTGCTTTGGCATTTCTTAAAGGTAACACTGTGGCTTTCAGGATTGGTTCATAATTTTCCCTGAAAAGATAAGGCATAATACAATTTGAGGTTTCTGTACTCTTTAAAAGAGATATAATTCTAATGTTTCCCAGTTTTTGCAGTGTTGGTCTTCTTCTACTGTTAGTATATATAGTGACTAAATCCTTCTTAAGAGTTCTTTCATCAGATTCACTTTTCTCCATTGTGGCATCTGTTTTTTTAACCTAGGTTCTAATAATTCACACCTTCATTATTACAGTTTCTCCTCCCTCTATGTTTCTTTTAAAGGCTCAATGGGGACATGTTTCTATTGATTTTACGGAGAGAGGAAAGGGGGAGGGGGAGAGAGAGGGGGAAAGAGGGGGAGAGAGAGAGAGAGAGAGAGAGAGAGAAAGAGAGAGAGAGAGAGATTGATTGCTCTCTTATGTGCACCAACTGGGGATCAAACCCCCAACTCAGGTATGTGCCTGTGACCCTTCAGTGCATGGGATGACACTGCAACCAACTGAGCACACCGGCCAGGGCTTTCCTCAGTCTATTTTGTTTCTACATTGTACTGCAGGATTATGCTATCAAAGACATTCTTTTCCTTATATTATTCTCTTGTTTATATAATTAAAATGGCTCTCAAACAAAATTCAAGCATATCATCCTAAGCATGTATGCTTCTTGCCCCACTATTGCTTGTATCTAAATTCACATAACACCATTTCTCTAAATAATGTTTCTGTCTTGACAAGACAGATTTTCCTACTGTGTTCTAACATACACTCCCTGTCTTGGTGTGTTTGTGCATATTGTTCATATTTTCCTCCTCCCTAAAATGATCTATTTATTTTGAATGAGGCATCTGAGATCACCTTACCTATTCATCTCTTAATTGTATAGGCTGTGCTAACCCATCATAAATGTAACTTGTATGTCACATTTTAATTTTTTTGTATGTGTTTGTGTTTTATTCCTTATTTTAGATAAGTTTCTTAAGGGCAAAGAACATATCTTCAGTTGTGTATGTGTGTGTGTGTATGTGACCTTCCATCAGTGTTTCTCAAAAATGTTCAGTGTAGGGCTGGAGTTCCTTCCTTGTTGTTCCACCATTGTCTAGGTCATTATCTTTGTCTGCTCTCCAGCTTGGCAGAAAGAAGAGAAGTCATGGAAGAGTGCATACAGTGTTTTAAGGCCCAGGTTAGGAAGTGGAGCACACCACCAAGATTTCCATTCCGTTCTGTTCCTTTCCGTTCCGTTCCATTCCGTTCCATTCCCAGAACTTAGTCTCCTAGTCACAGCCAGCTGAGTGGGGGACTACGAAAGGTAGGATCTAGCTGGGCTACCGGGCACCTAGCCACAACTCTATTTTGGTGGAACCAGGAGTCTACCACAGCTATGTTAATGGAACTTAAGTTATCTGGTGATTAGTCTATAACTGTTATAAAATAATTTATTGGTTCTTTGCTATTGATTCTATTATTTCTGTAATCTGGTCAATTCTTGCTCATACTTTCCTCAAATGATATATGTTCACCATTTTAAAGCCTCTTCCACATATTTGTAATTTCTTCTTTAGCACTAAAATTGTTTTGTCTTTGAGAATATGTTTGTGTTCTTTATTAAATAACTCAGCTTTTACCTGGGTCTATTTATTGACAGTTAATTATGAAAATTACATTTTGAAGCTGTATTGCCTCCAAATAAGATAATCTTTCCCAATTATACTTTTAATCTTACCCTCTATTTCTCTCACAGTCTTCCCTCTCAATAAAAAAACATCAAAAATACAGGTCTGTTCTGGTGGTTTCTGTTCTGTTTACCAGATTTGTAATAAATTCAGGTATTTTTGTTAAATTAGGGTAGAAAAAAAAAGAAATGAAAAGTTATCTTTATATATTATAAATATGAAACAATATTCATGTTCTGAAAACATTTTATTGCCATTTTTTTCCTCCATTGGGAATGATTACATTTCAAGACCTAATAAAATAGAAAATATGTAAAAGAAGTAAGAAAATAGTTGCCTTCTTTTGACCACTGATTCTGGCTGTCAGCTTATTAAGGTTAATTAAAATCTGTAACTAATAACATAATTTTATTTTTATATGTAATGTAATCACCAATTCTTTTAAAAAAATTTATCTTTTTTCCAACCTACTCTAAACTCCCTTTGGATAATTATATCTGTAAGGTAGTTTTCATTAATGTAGTTTTACTAACAGGATTGCATTTTTGTGTTTGTGCTTTAATGGTTTTTAAAAACAAGTAAACCAAAAAGTAAAATTTTATTTCTAAAGCAGCTGACTTATTCTATGTTTTTAAAATTTTTTTGTTAATCCTGAACCAAGGATATTTTTTCCAGTCATTTTGAGAGAGAGTGGAAGGGAAAGGGGTTGTGGGGGGTGGGGAGAGGGAAAGAAAGAGATGTGAGAGAGACAGGTTGATCAGTTGCCTCCCAAATGTGCCCCAACTGGGGTGTGGGTTCAAACCTGCAACCCAGGCAAAATCCCTTGACTGGAAATCGAAACCACAACCCTTCAGCATGCAGGCTGGTGCTCTAACCATTGTACTACACTGGTTAGGGCAATATTCTCTATTTTTTAAAATATATTTTTATTGATTTCAGAAAGGAAGGGAGAGGGAAGAGAGAGAGAAACATCAATGATAAGAGAGGATCATTGATTGGCTGCCTCCTGCGCGCCTCCTACTGGGGATTAAGCCCCCTACTGGGGATCGGCCTGGCATGTGCCCTTGACCGGAATTGAACCTGGGACCCTTCAGTCCTCAGGCTGACACTCTATCCACTGAGCCAAACCAGCTAGGGCAGTATTCTCTATTCTTAACCTATACATTTAATTCTGGATGAAAGAACAATCATTGAAGATCCTGGTTTGCATTTATTTACATGTTGTTTTAACATTTTTTAGATATAATTCAGATAAATCTTTTAAAATTATACCTTTGAATCTTACTTTTCTAGCATCCTTTTATCAAGAATGCAAAGCCTGTATCGATTCTAAGAGACCTGATTGCAGAAGCTATGGAGATCAAAGCTAAAAGACATGAAGAACAGCAGCGAGAATTGGAAGAGGAGGAAGAAAACTCGGTTCGTAATTACCCTCAAAAAATTGATTTTTTTTCTTCTGAGTCATTTTTCTATAATTTTTTTCTTTATATCAATAGCACTTACTGTTTCATTATACAAATGAGGTACTCTTCATTAAATTTCAAAATATATTTAGTTTGTATTAAATATTTATTATCTTTTTCTGATATCTTAAGAATTAATTATTAGTGGCTTATAAGGTCTGCACAGTATCTAGGAGTGCCACACTAGAAGATGAGTTACTAGAGAAGCAGGAGGGACATTTAAGGAACTAGTTTCTTCCATTTACAGTGCATTTTAAAAACAAAACTGGAGAGGAAGCAAGATTATAACTAGGCTTTTTACTTTTAAGTTTTCATGTTCCTTTATGCTCACTATTCTGTCAAATATTTATTAGTACTTTTAAAAGTAAACAATGTCTTAGCAGTTATACAATTTCTGATAAGGTTATGTCAAATTTGAAATAGAAGTATTGATTGAAAACTGAAATTCTTTAAAAAGGAATTGATTACTTGTTTTCTCTAATTTCCCCCTTATCATTAAATCATAATTAAAAAAAAAATCCCTACTCAGTATTACATAGTCACAACCATGTAAACACACAATATATTGTGATTGTATATTCTTTTTGTGATTTCTATAGCTACTAATTTTCTTAGCTTTTATACTGTTGTTTGTTGTTAATTTTTCTACGTACCTATTACTAATTTGTTCTCAAAGGCTACATCCCCACATTCTCTGCAGGAGCTGTAAACTCCCCTTTCAAACACAGAACATTTATTAGTGTTATACTTTTTCCTTGACTCATTCTTTAGCCTCTGTCCTCCTCTAACCTGAACTGATTGCTTTCTAGTCTTGAGCAGCTGTCATCCCCAATACTTCCCTTCAACATTATCCTAGGAATTCCTTTTTCTTCTCTTGTGTAATGGATCCCCTGTTTCCTGGATCACGTCTTTCTCATTTTACTTCCTTATTTTGATTAACTATTTCTCCCAGGAGCTTCCCGACATGAGCAGTTTTTTTTTTCAGGCCTTATATTTCTGACTGTTTCTCAGTTTTACCTTTACTGTTGATTGAGTATAAAATTCTGGTTGCCAGAGGAGAAGAGGGTTGGAGGACTGGGTGAAAAAGCAGAAGAGGTTAAGAAATGCTAATTGGTAGTTACAAAATAGTCATGAGGATGTATAGTACAGCATAGGGAATGTAGTCAGCAATATTGTGATGACTATGTATGGTTCCAGGTGGGTATTGGAAATATTAGAGGGAACTCTTTGTAAAGTATATGATTGTCTAACCACGATGCTGTACACTTAATGCCAGTCCTATCTAATGAAGAGGGAATATGCTAATTGACCCTCATGCTGTCCCAAAGATGGCGGTGCCCACAGCCAATAAGGAGGGAATATGCTAATTGACCTGCCCTCAAAGATGGCAGCGCCCACAGCCAATAAGGAGGGAATATGCTAATTGACTGCCCCGCCCTCAAAGGTGGTTGCACCCACAGCCACAAGATGGCGGCGCTCAGTCTCCTCAGTCCTGCCCTGCGCACCTGCCTACGGAGTCCCCCAGTCCCCTCAGCCCCCCAGCTGCCCAGGGCCAGCTCAAGGCACAAGCAAGCCTCAGATGGCGGCTGCCCAGCTGCCCAGGGCCACCCGAGGCTCAGATAACCAGGACCAGCCGAGGCTTGCACTGCCGGCATTGGCAGTAGCAGAGGTATGATGGGGTATCACCTTACCCTGATCGCTGGGTCACCTCCCGCCCCTGAGGGCTCCTAGACTGTGAGAGGGGGCAGACCGGGCTGAGGGACGCCCCTTCCAGTGCATGAATTTTCATGCACCCAGCCTCTAGTATATAATAATATTAAAAGTAGACTAATTGAAAAATAAAATCATATTAAGAAAAAAATTCTGGGTATCAAGTTCTGCATTAATGTTCCCCTAACATTTTGAAAGCCTTGGTATATTTTCTAACTTACCAGTATTGGTGATGACAAGGCAGATGATATTCTGATGCCTAATCCTTTTAATATTTTGTGGAAGTTTTTTAGATCTTCACTTTCTTCCTGTTATTTAAAATTTTCATGCTGATGTGCCTTGGTGGAGATCTTTTTCTGTTCATTGTGTGGAGTGTCTTTTGGCCAATTTAAATTTGTGTAATAGGTGTCCTGTAGGGCCCAGTGGCTCAGCCTCCCTAATCACCTGAGCTGGGCACTCTAGGATGTCCCTGTGTAGGCTGTGTACACAGTCTTGTTGTAGTTGAGCCTTGATTGGCATCACTGGGAGGAATTGGCCTCCAGGCCAGTTGGCTTTGAGGACCAGCTGTGTCTACAATAGAAGAGCTTATATGCAGGAGACACCCCTATGAAGCAGGACTTGCTTCAGTGGGGCTTTGGTGCTCACTGAGTCTGTCCCTTGGTGTGTTGCTTGTAGATGTGTAGAGTTGTAATCTGTTATGGTCGAAGCTGTTCACCAGGTGACTAGCTCTGAGGCCTCTAGGGGAGGTCCAAAGTCAGCCATTGCCTGAGGCCACCCGACAGGAGCTACAGAGAGATATCTGCAGATGGCTGCTATTTGTATTGGTCTAGGACAGCCGTGGGCCCGTTTGAAATGAATAAAACTAAAAAAAAAAAAAAAATACCGTACCCTTTTATGGAATGATGTTTACTTTGAATTTATATTAGTTCACACAAACACTCCATCCATGCTTTTGTTCCGGCCCTCCGGTCCAGTTTAAGAACCCATTGTGGCCCTCGAGTCAAAAAGTTTGCCCACCCCTGGTCTAGGAAGTGCCCAGGCAAAGCCCAGTTGTGAAGCAAGTCAGGCTGGTATTAGTGCTGGGTCTTGGGCCTTTTATTGATAGCTTTGGGGTATGCGGATTCCAGCTGCTGCTTGTTTAAGAGATTTTAGCAAAGCCTGAAGCCTGAGTCAGGACAGGCCATTCATATGGAAAAGCAGCTGCAAACAGCTTGGGTGGGGCAGCAAATTGGATGGGGCAGGGTCTCAGGAAATCACCAGGGTGGAGCAAACAATGTGGGCCATGCTGATGGAAACTCAGATATGGCTGCCAGTCAGCTCTGTGATGGGGGAGGTTCTGCCTCAGGAACAATCACCCCTGTGAGCACCCCTGTCTGGGAGAAAGCTGCCCCCATGTTCCTGTCCCAATGTCAAACAGTCCAGTTCCTCACTGTATGTCCCTGGATTACTCCAAAGCCATTGCCTGGTGGTGGGGCTCGGAGGAATCGGGACCGTGTAAGTTCATATGCTGGCCCATTAAGAAGTACACCTGGGACTCTAGCAGTCTTAAAATTGGATTCTGTGAGTCTTTAAACTTTATTCTTCTTATTCAGTATTGTGTTAACTGTTCTAGGTATTTTGCCTTTCTATATAATCTTTAGAATAATTTTGTCCACATTTACAAATTAGCTTGTTGGAATTTTTATTGGGATTGAATTGAATCTATACATTAAGTTAGGAAGAAATTATATTGAGTCTTCCAATCCATGAACATGGAATGTATTTATTTAGAGCTTTGATTTCTTTCTTCAGTGCACATAGATTCTGTACACATAATGTTAGACCTAAATGTGTTTTAGTGCTATTAAAAATGTTTTTCTATTACAAATTCTGATTATTTATTGCTGGTATTTAGAAAGCAAATGATTTTTTTTTTTTATATTGCCCTTATATCCTGTAACCTTGCTATACTCATTATTTCCAGGAGTTTTTGGGTAGATTCTTTGAAATTTTCTACTTTCATGTTATCTATGAATAAAGGTAGTTTTATTTCTTTCCAATTTTTATAACTTATTTTTCTCTTGTTTTACTGCACTCTAGATTTCAATTTCCTTCTAACTTTAATATGTTTCTATATCTTTACTATGTTTTTCATTCTCCCTGTTTCAGAGGATATACCTTTTTATCCATCATAAAAATTTGTACAGAAGAAAAATAAGACATGGTATTTGCCTGCAAAAAGATTGCAGTCTAGTGGGGAAGGCAACAAATGAACTGATACCTGATCAAAGTGCAGCATGATAGTACTGTGATAGAGATATGCATAAAGAGCAGGACTTCTTTTATTGCCCCTTGATTTCCAACTTCCTACTCCCTTAAAAGGCCCCTCTCTGATTGCCATTTCAATCATGTTATCCCTTTCTACTAGGGCCTTACTCCTCAGCCTAAAAATGTAGTTATATTTTGACCATTAAAAAAAAAGGGAACAAATCAGCAACAATATGTTCTCAACCGAACTTCTCGATAGAATAGTCAGAGCCTTTGTTTCTTCTCCACATACTGTGCTGTGCCTGAAATACTCCAGCAGCTCTCTTTCTAGGGCAGCTTTCTGAGTGAGATGAGATCACGTCAGCATTGGTTTAATTTGAGGCACCCATGGGTCATCCACGTCATGTTGTGTAGCAGACAGTTGACTATGCAAGTTTGAATCCCAAGGGAGAGCTCAGGCAATTAGAGAAACAGCAGGCTTTCTGCAGCTAATAGAGAAACCATCAGCAAAGATGGGATTGCTCAAAAAGTTTTTAAAGAAAAGCATAGGTTCTGCATTTTCCTAGACTACTTACTTCACCCTCATTTTCCTGTTTAACTCATCCTTCAGGAGTCATCCTGTCATTGACTCCTCTGGAAAGGGAGACCTTCCCTAATGCTCCTCCACGTCCAGTTAGGCCAGTGCCCACCCTGCTCCCTTAAGAAAGTATTTATCTCACTGTATTTTATTTTCTACTTTCTGACTCCACCAAACTGTACATTTCTTAAGGACAAATATTATATCTTAGCACATTGCTTGGCATACTCTAAGTGTTTACTATATAAATGCTTAATTGATACTTATTGAATCAATAAATGTATGTATAAAATTGCTTTATAATAGGTTTTACTTTACCCCTTATTATTTAGTACTAGAGGCCCGGTGCACAAATTCGTGCAAGGGTGGGGCCCCTCCGCCTGGCCAGTAATCAGGGCTGGTAGGGGCCGTCTCACCCAGTACTGATTGGGGCCCATCGGTGCCAGCCAGCGGGGGAGGGGCCATGGGAAGTTGGCCGGCTGTGGGAGGTTGGCTGTGGGAATGCACTGACCAGCAGGGGGCACTCCTGTGTTTAGTATCTGCCTCCTAGTGGTCAGTGCATGTCATAGCGACTGGTTGTTCTGCTGTTTGGTCAATTTCCACATTAGCCTTTTATTATATAGGAGGATAGTGCCTTAAGAGTATCATCAACATAGGATGCATTTGCATTTTAAAATAATAAGGTATGTAATGAATAGTACGTGAAATATTTGATCAGCTGTGCTTAAATCAAACATGTGATAAGTAAAGCATGTCCCAAAAAATGCATACACCTTTAGCAGCTGATAGCTCAGTTGATGTTTCTTTCTTTTCAGATTTAATCCATTGGAATTAATAATTACTCAAAGTGTATATACATTTTTGGAGGGACACCTTGTATTTGGTTTGGGGGCAATTTTTTGTTGTTGTTATTGTTGCCTTGACACTCCTCCGCTCCAGAATTTCATTTGTATCATGAATTTCAGTAGTGTAAACTGCATGTTAAAATTAATATTGTTAGTTTATTGTGCTTCAATTGTATGTTTTGGAAACTGACTTCTTAAAGTCATTTTATATTATAATTTCTAAGTTTATGCAAGTGATACTTCTTTTGCTAAGTATATATTAAATTTCTGCTTGCTATTAATAATTATCATAATGGAACAGAAAAGGAGTAAGAGAAAGAAAGAATAAGAAAAAGAAATTGTTTTCAAAGATAAATTAGCCCTTAGTTATGTTTGTTCTAGGAACATAAGGTTATAATTATAAATCTTTTATATAAATGCAGTTTAGAATGCAATGATAAAGTAATATGAATATTTGATATTTCCTATTACTGAATATAGGCAACATGCCCCTAGAAACATAGATATTGCTTAGTTAGAAATACAATTTAACGTGCCTCGTTAGTGTGGCTCAGCAGTTGAGGGTCAACCTATGAACTAGGAGGTTAACGGTTTGATTCCCAGTCAGGACGCATACCCAGATTTCGAGCTCAATACCCAGTAGAGGGCATGCAGGAGGCAGCCAATTGATGCTTCTCATCATTGATGTTTCTCTCTCTCTCCCTCTCCCTTCCTCTCTGAAATCAATAAAAATATATTTTAAACATATTTCTGTTTTACTCATTGACAGTGGTGATGGCATTTTAAAATATATCCTATTCCTAGGATATGTTTATTGATTTTTAGATAGAGAGGAAGATTATATATATATATATATATATATATATATATATATATATATATATAGAGAGAGAGAGAGAGAGAGAGAGAGAGAGAGAGAGAGAGAGAGAAATAGCCATGTGAGAGAATCACTGATCAGTTGCCTCCCATATGTATCCCAACCTAGGCATGTGTCCTGACCAGGAATCGAATCCACAACCTTTTGGTGTATAGGGCAATGCTCCAACCAGCTGAACCACCTGGCCAAAGCTAAAATATGTCAGTTTTTTTTTTAAAGTCATTGTCCACTAGTCAATTTCTTAAAGGTACTGATATGTTAGTAAATGTAATAATCTGTTTTGTGAACCTGTTTTATCTATGTAAGTCTCCAATTGATTTGTCCTAGTCTTTTGTCTTTGGTGCCCTCTTGTGGCTTTTTCATAAACTTCTTGTAACAACAGTTTTTAAAGGTGTTACTTTTATTTTAACATACTTGATTTTTATAATTTTCTTTATATTTTGTTAATCTTTTGACAAGCCTTTGGCTGTGAGAGGAGAAAATAGTCATGTTTAAGGTTGCTTTTACTTTTAATTTACTCTGTTGTATATGAATATTGTGCACATGGGATGTAGGATAATCTTTTGTTCGGAAACTTTTAATATAATGCCAAGAACTTGTGCAGTCTTGCTCCATTGAGCCTCTGAAGTCCTGCCCACACGCCTTCTCACCATTTAGGCTTGTTGTACTGATGAACAAATCTTTTATGACTCTTGGAGATCCTGAAAGCTTTGATGGAACTTTAAAACATGCCTGTGAACATACAAAGGCATTAGGATCTATGAAAGCTGAAATTTCTGTTTGATAGGGACAGGTATGTCAAAGACAGCAGCTGAGTAAGCTCTTATGCTGCTTTTGCAGTGAAATAGAAGGACCACCTACTTATAACAATGAAAAGAAAGTTCATTCTTTGTACAGATTTTCAGATACTGCAAATCTTAGTAATTGTTAATTGGTAGATAATTTATTTGCTTTCAGCCTGTCAAACATTGAAGCATTGCTTAATAATTATCTGCTTATTAAGTAGTTAATTATCTGCTCTAATTATTAAGAGCAAGTATTTAAAGGAGAATACTTTTGATGTTTTCTCAGTACTTCTGAGCTCAGTTTGGCTTGAATATAGTACTGAGACCAGAGTTAACCAGTTGACCCTACTGTGGGCCTTTCACTTGTAACATAGAAACAATAGATACTACAGGGTGTATTGATAACAGGGCAGTGGAGTCAATGCTATCCTTTACCATATGTGGAAACAGAATTTGGGTCAGGCAGTAGTTTCACTTTGCTTTTAGAGAGAGTGTTTTTACTTTAATGGTACATAGGGCTCATCCATGTTGTGAAAAATACAAGCAAATGTGCAATAGGACCCTTTGATTTTTGCCTTTTTTATCTCAATAATCGAAATTCATTTATTGACACAGGCTAGCATGTTAACATAATCAGCAACCCCTGATTTAGTGATGCACAAGGAGAGAAGTAAAAGATTCCTGGCACGGTTTTCCCCAATTTTATGCTCATTTCCTTGAAGTTGCATTGCACATGCTGTGCTGATCTATTTGACTCTTTCATCACAAATTAATAATCATTTTTCAGTGTCTTTATTATACTAGTATGCTGAAGTAGCAAATTTCATTAAGTCATTTTTTCATTACAAATAATTGGCATTATCTGTTTTGTTTTCTGTCGTCATCATTTCAAATTAGAATCTTTTACAATTTTCTCTTTAGAGTCAGTTTGGTCTCTTTAGGTTCATAATATTGGAGTTATCTTTGATCCATTATATTTGAGTGTCCAGCAAGTTTCTAGAATATTTTGATTCTTTCATGATTTCTTTCAGATTTGACTTGTCATTTCTGTTTCGATGTGACCTTTCTTAGTATAGGCTCCAATTACTTCAAATCTGCATTTCAGTAACCTTCTGATTCCAGTCTTTTTGTCTCCAGTCTTCTTCTCTAATTCATCCTTTAGTTTCCCAGGTTCCTATCTCTCCTCTGCCAAGCAATTTATGCTGCTTCCCACTGTTTAAAGCACTCTATAAGCTGTAGGCCATCCCTTAATGCAACCAAACTTACTGTTTTCCATTCTAGCTAGACTATTTCTACCTTTGTGTTTGTTATCTTTTTTAAATCTAGACTGTTATTTATTTTATTTAGCAAGGCAAATATCTTTGCTCTAGAATGTTATTTTTTTTTAATCTACTCTCTTCTGTCTTTCTCCTGGAAATCTTTATCTTAGAAAAATCCAGCTTTCTAAGGGGACTAACGTAATTCTTAGTAGCAAGGGAATCTTAATTCTGTTGTGTCTTGTTTCTACCCATTCTCAGTAACTTGTTTATTTTTTTGTTTTTTTAAATATATTTTATTGATTTTTTTACAGAGAGGAAGGGAGAGGGATAGAGAGTTAGAAACATCAATCAGCTGCCTCCTGCACACCCCCTGCTGGGGATGTGCCCGCAACCAAGGTATGTGCCCTTGACCGGAATCGAACCCGGGACCCTTCAGTTCGCAGGCCGACCTGCTCTATCCACTGTGTCAACCGGCCAGGGCAGTAACTTGTTTATTAATTGTTTATCTTTTGGATTGTGAGCTCAAGTTTAGCTGGATTTTGTCTCCGAATGATGTGAGTTCTGGGTTAAAGGAGGAGTATGAATCCATGTAGTGTAGGTTTTTGTTTCCATCAGCCCTCGGGATGTTTCGGTACTGGGACTGCTTTAGGTTAATTTCTCATAGGGGTCTATCCACATAGACCACGAGGATAACGTTAGAAAGCCCAAACCCATGCCTGTACATTCTAAAGGGAAGCACCATCACCATCACCAGTCCACTCCTCCTCATCTTTACCTATAGCCCATGTGAGACAGACAAGTTTGCATGTCATCTTCTTCACCTTTGAGTACATTTTTTTGCTGTTCATCTTTTCACTGAGGATATAGACCTTCAAGAGTCCCAATCTTTAACAGGGGTTTCAGTTCTATGTTAGAGAGAACCCCAAAATGTGTTTCTTGTTCCCCTTTATCCACTAAAACAGATACCCCATCATCACAGGCCCCTAAGTCAGCCCTCAGGTCAGATTTAGTTTATTTTCACTCTGATTCCCAGTGGTTTGGGGCCCATGGGGATTCCCTCATTATATTAAAAGCTCCGTGATGCATTTATAGCATGTATGTTATGTTTGCTGTCAGTGCCATCCCTGATTCGCACCTCTAAGAGGTTTTAAATAATCGGGACAGACTGTAATATTGCTACTTTTTGTATAATTGGTTCACTTATATATCTTACACATTTATTTTTTTCCTGAAAATAATTTTTTCATGCTGTAGCAGAGTGCATACTCATTAGAATTGTTTAGTTGAATGAAAGCCATGAAAATCACTGCTCTATACCATTGAGCTTCAACCTTTTTAATCTCATGGCACACATCAACTAATTGCTAAAATTCACAGCACACCAAAAAATGTTATTTTTTTGCCAATCTGACAAAAAAGTAGGTATAATTTTGATTGATTTACAAAACAATAATAATAGCAAATACTTGCTCTTTTTTGCTCCAAAGTGACTTTTTAAAAAGTCAGGAGCCTATACTTGTATATAAATAAGGATTTCTGGTGCCAAGAATTAACCAATCAGACACAACCTTATTATGCAACACAACCAATAAGATACAACTCTAGTATATGACCTATATATTTATGGTTCATGATAGGGCATTTAACCTGGCTGTCATGGCTCAGTGGTTAGCATTGACCTATGAACCAGGAGGTCACGGTTCGATTCCCAGTCAGGGCACATGCCTGGGTTGTAGGCTTGGTCCCCATTAGGGAGGCATGTAGGAGGCAGTGGATCAATGAGTCTCTCTCATCATTAATGTTTATCTCTCTCTCCCTCTCTGAAATCAATAAAATATATATTATATTTTTAGAAAAGACAGGGCATTCACACCAGATGGCTATTGTTGTGTTGGCTGTTGTCAATTCTAATTTAACAGTTGAAGGGAAAAGAGGTCAGTGCCCCTGACTAAATACCCAGGTATTGCATGTTTTAAAAATTCTTGTGGCACATTGGTTGAAAATTGCTCTCTATACTGATAATGTCCTATTACGTATTGCATTGGCAATGCAGATATATTTAATATTATTTCAGGAAGAGAAATAAAATAATAAGAATTTTTTCAATGAGAAAGATACCTATTTAAGAATAGTTGAACAATCTCAATGTTGCAAATGACAAATGCTTTCTAAAACATTTGTGTTAATATCCTTAAAATCAGACAAGTAGTAGTTGCCAATCCTTTAAGGTAGTAGGTATTGCAAATGTAAAGATACCTAATGTAGTCTGTGATTATTTCTCAGACTGTTGTAGCATAAATCTGTCTTAGCAATGGAGTAGGATTTCCTAATAATGTTTTCAAATATTTGTATTCCATGTGGATTTTATGATTCATAACCTGGATTATCATCAGTACTCTGTTTTGCATTCCTGGCACATGATGACCACTGATTGAAAATGCTATTGTATTCCTTACTGGAATTGGCTGCTTTCTACAGTGGGAAGCATCTGTTCTGCAGACCTTTTTCTATGAAGTATCAACATGTTTTTCTTCTGCTTTTCTTCTGTGAGGAATAACAGAGTACATATAAATGAAGTATAGCTTTAGAAAAACTTTGTAAATATCTATTTTATTATAAAAAGTAAAAAGTATCAAATGAAATTTTAACAATAATGTATAATATCAAGTTTTTCAGAGTTAATGATTTTCAAAAAGTAGAAAGTGTTGCTGAAGAGTTTTTAATACCATCACCAAATGAGTTTTCTAATTTAATACAATCCAGTTCTCGTTCCATCTGGACTTCATTAATTACTGTTTGAGTGCCATTGTCTCATTAGTGAATTGAGTGCTCACTTTTTTTCATTGCTATGTTTTTTTTTACTGACAATTTGTAAATTAGATTAGCATCCTTTAGCAAAGTGACTATGCAAGTAAAAATATGCCCTGGCTAGTGTGGCTCAGATTAGAGTGTCACCTTATACACCAAAGGGTCTCAGGTTTGATTCCTGGTCAAGGGCACGTACCTGAGTTGCAGGTTTAATCCCCAGTCCCAGATCAGGTGTGTGGGAGTTAACCAATTGATGTATTTCTCACACTGATGTTTCTCTCTCTCTCTCTCTTTCTTTCTTATCTTCCTCCCTTTACCCCTCCCTTCCTCTCTCTCAAAAATTCAATGGGAAAAAATACATCCTCAAGTGAGGATTAACAAAATAATAATAAACAGTAAAGCAATCATTCCCAACTTGATTCAGTGTTTTTATAATTTTATAGATTATCTAAGCCAACTGTGTGAATCCAGAAGTGCAGACTTCATTATCCCTTTGTATATTCATCTCTAATATAGAACATAGGAAGACTCAAAGTATTATTTCACACCAACCAGATGTTATGTTTCTTGTTAAGTTTAATGGTCACAGCACTGAATCTTATAAGGATAAAAGACAATGACTCACACATATAAAAATAGATTTAGTGTTTTGGGAATAAACTGGTTGTAACCACGATAAAATATTAATCCAACAGTAGATTTTTTTAAAAGAACTGATAGAATATCCAACTTTTCCCTTCCTCCCTTATTCACTCACTCCCTCTTCAGTGGGATCTACTGGGAAGAGTAAATCCCAACTTTTTGTAAAATTCGCTTTTTGAACAAGTACGAATCAGTTTATTTATGTATGTTAGTTTCTTCATCTCTTTTTTTATTAAATATTTTGTATTAATTTCAGAGAGGAATAGAGAGGGAGAGATAGAAACATTAATGATGAGAGAGAATCATTAATTAGTACCTTCTACATACTACATACTGGGTATTGAACCTGCAACCCGGGCATGTGTCCTGACCGGGAATGGAGTTGTGATTTCCTAGTTTATAGGTCAACGCTCAACCACTTAGCCACACTGGCCTGGCGTTTCTTCATCTCTTAACTTAGCAAAATGAAAAGTGCTCTAGCTAACCTGTAATGTAAATTAAATTAGACTTGAGAAATTCTGTAGATAACTTAAAAGCCTTAATCAGTTGGAAATTAGATCTTGGGCTTTCGAATTAGAATGACCTGGTTAGAATCCTTGCTCCTCCACTTATTTGTTGTATGACCTTGGATAAATTATTAGACTCATTTAAACTTCAGGTGTATCATTTGTACAATGGGGATAATAATATCTCACAGGATTAATAAGAGGGTACAATGGGAGTAGCCTGCAATAAATCCTTAGCATAGTGTTAATAACTCATTGATGATGACTATTTTAATCATTGTTAGATTAATGATTAAATATAATTCTAGTTAATAGCATTATTTTCTTCCCAAAGTTTCTTCAGTAGTCATTCTATGTTTTAAAATAATAAGTAGGTTTAAATAAAGCCCTACACTAGAACCTTACATGGCATTGTCCTTGGTTCTGTGTTTTATCACCACCTCAAAGTGAGGGCTTTACCATTCATTTAATAGATTATGTAATTAGACTAAGGCTTTGTACTGGATACCAGGAATATAACTGTTAACAAGATCTGGTTACTGCCCTTATAGATTTTAGAGACTAATGGGAGATTTGGACAAGTAAGTTGTACAGACAACTACAGTTTTGTGTCATACGTGTATGATCAGCAAAAGCACAAGGTGCTATCGCAGTATAAAAGTATGACACCTAATTCAGTCTCTCGTTTTTGAGCTGAGAAGTTCTATTGTGAGAAAGAAGTTGTACTATAAAGTACCCACTCAAATTTATTTACATATGTTACATACCTAGTCTACTCATCCTTCAAAACCTAGGTTAAAGGCAGCCTCTTCTGTAAGGATTTCTTCACTTATTAAAGGCAGAGCCAGAGGCTCTATTCTTGATACTCCCATTGTACTTGCCAACACTTTTCTTACAGCACTTAGAATACCTTGTAATTTATTGATCTCAATGCCTGGTTCATGACTTAACATGTAAATGTGCAATAAATGTTCATTGAATAAACTAATGAGTGAAAAGATAAATTGATTCATTCATTAAATAATTTTTTTGTCAAATACCTACTGTGTGTCAGGTGTTCTAAGCATTGTGGATTCATCAGTGAAAAAGAAATATTCTACCTTTATTAAACTTACATTCTAGTGGTGGAGAAACCAGGTTCGGGCTATAAGGAATAGAGAAGGATAAAGAATGATGGAGACTTCAATTTTAGATTGGTGGTCAGAAAAGCTGCACTACGGCAGTAACATCTAAGGAGAGACTTGATTGAAGTAAAGGATCGAGCTGGTGTGGAAGGGTATTCCGGGCTGAGAGACAAGCCAACTTAAAGGCTGGAGGAGGAACATGCTTAGAATGCTCAAGAAACAGCAAACAAGGCCAGCATGGCTGGAACTTGATGAGTGAGAAGGAATGTGATAGGAGATGGGGTTGGCAGATATTACTGGGCCGGATCACATTTGGCTATGACAGAGATTTTGGATATTATTCTAAGTGTGATGGGAAGCCAAATGCAGTGTTTTGAGCAGGAGAGTAACACGATGTGATTTGTCTTTTGAAAGGATCAATCTGCCTTTTGTGTGGGAGACTAAAGAGGGCAAGAGTTGGAAGCAGTGAAAACTGTTAGGAGGCTGTTTTAATAAGCCAAATGGGAGAAGATCGTGGCTTTGAGTAGGAATGACCAAATAATTTGTATGGGACTCTGGGAATAGGAGCTGGTGACATAGCTGTTAAAATTGTAAGCCTGTGCCTCTTAAGCATGGAAGTAGGTCAGAATTTAAATGTAACTAAGTACATGTATTTAGTGAAATAATGGACTAAAATGAAGGAACTAGTTTTTTAGTTCAAGTTTTAAGTTCTAAGGTTTTTATTTTGTTTTGTTTTCAGCTCTACTAAATAGGTGTGTGGCCTTGGGAAAATCTCTTACTTTCTGTGGGCCTCAGTTTTTTTCAAATATAAAATGAAGGTCTGAATTATTAAAGGTCCCTGATTTTATAATTCTTTGAAAAAGTAAATATATAATGTTTCCTGTATAATGGGATACTGAATGAAACACTTGAGTAAAGTCAGAAGTACTGTAAGGCATTCTTATCTATATGATACTTATGTTTATAAAGGATTTTACACAGTTACAATATGAGATCATAAATTTAAATGTAAAAATGTGTAATGCAGATTATAAATTCTACAGAAGATTGGAAAAGAGGGTAATTAGTAAAGACTGAATTAGCCATGAAGGTAATACATACTTGATCTGGGACTAGGTATGATTTAGTTACAATGAATAGAGAAGAAAGAGAATTCTGGGTAGAGAAGGAGGCATGAGCAGATAGGGAGACAGAATGAGCACAGCATGATAGGAGTTTTTGGCAGCTAGGGACTCAGGTTGAACTTTGGGAAAATAGGACTCATAGTGAGAGAAAGTAGAATAGAAGTTACCAGGTATTGGGGGAAGGGCAGACTGGGGAGTTATTTTTTTAAAGGGTACAGAATTTCTCTTTGGTATGATGAAAAAGTTCTGGGTGTAGTGAAATTGGTGTAGGTGATGATTTCACAACACTATGAATGTACTCATTGTCACAGAACTATATACTGAAAAATGATTAAAATGTTAAATTTTATGTTATGTATATTTATCACAATTTTTTAAAAAGCTTACTGCCTTTGTATAAGGTTATAAATTTTATTATAGCTGTTATAATAAGTGTCAACATGTTGTCTTTAATGTGCTCTTTAATTTATTTTGTCACTATATTCTTTGCTATGCATTTGTTGATAATTTACATACTTCGACCCTTATTTTAAAAATAGCTAGCAGCCTTCTATTTCATCAGTTTCTATTGAGATAGCTTTAATTACCTAAAGCTTTAGGTTCTTTTGGATAACTTTGACTCTTAAGATAACATTTGTATGTGTATCCTTACATTAAAATTAGTAGTAATAGTATTTTTCATGATTGAAAATATGTTGAGAATTAAGAAATCCAGCTGTGTTGGAAAAGCCTTCCTTCACTGCAATGTTTTCCTTGCAGGATGAAGATGAGCTGGACTCCCACACCATGGTGAAGACCAGCTCGGAAAGTGTGGGCACCATGAGGGCCACAAGCACCATGAGCGAAGGGGCCCAGACCATGATTGAGCATAACAGCACGATGTTAGAGTCTGACCTGGGGACCATGGTGATAAACAGTGAGGACGAAGAAGAAGAAGATGGAACTATGAAAAGTATGTGGCTTTTTTTCCATTGAATATCAATTTTCTATTTTGAAAGTATATGTCCATAGAAACCAGGATAGTTCTGTATTACTTTTTATAGCCAGCGTGGAAATTTTTGTTTCTTTGCTTTATTTAACACTAGTAAATTTTAAAAATAATTTTTTAAGCTAGCAGAAAGCAGCACATCTCTAGTTTGGGATTATGGAACTTTTTTGTTGAAGAATGCTTACCCATAACATAATTTAATTTGTATAAAAGATAGTGTTTTTATTTACTTTTCCAATAAGAAAAAAGTGAATCAAAAATTCTGTTCCAATAAATACAACCTAATATTATTTCCTGTTGCCTAAATGATCAGTTAAACTGCACAGTGGCACAGGGGTGCAAGTTAGAGGAAATAGGGCCAATGTGGGACAAAAAGAAACATTAGAAATAAGGCTCAAGCAACAGGGATATTCATGCATGAAATTCAGTTCAGTGCATATTTACTACTGCTTGTCATGTGTGAGGCACGGTGCCAGGAGTGCTGCGGGGGCTAAAATGACGATGAAGACATTCTCTCTGATGTCTGTTACTTCCAGAGTGGTGAAGACAAAGTCTCACAGACTAGCACTTCTTTATATTTATGTGTGTGTGTGTGTGTGTGTGTGTGTGTGTGTGTGTGTGTGTATTTGCCATATAGTTAACCATGGGAGGCGAGGGGTAATGAATTTTCTATATCCCACAACTGGTGGGTCTTCTGAGACTTTGCTCTGGAAAGCAGCCTAAGACTTGGGTTTCCTGAAATTCCTAGCCAGGCTTCTGACTAGGAGAGGCTTTCTGCACCCCTAACATGCTTACCCAGCTGCACTGGATGGTCTTGTGGCCTCCAAAGCCAGCTAGTGTTGTGGTACAAGTCCTGTGCCCTGTAGATCAAGAAGACTTTATGAGATATTTTATGTCATTTTTCTACACGCTGATACAGGTTTTTAGTTAGACCTTCTAACTTTTAGCAGACATTTAGATGGTCACTGAGTGCTTTCTTGTATCTCTAGTGAGCTACTGAGCTCCCTTTGAAACTGCATAAACAACTTTTCCATGCAGTCATATAGCTGGTCATCAGCATATAAAAGTTATTAAAAAAACATAAATCTTTATGGAATCTAATTCATGTTAGAATGTTATGTTTCAAGGAAGAGATATGTGATGACAATTTATCAGACATTAAATTACATCACAGATTTCCATATATTTTGTGTAGTGACTTTTAGCTTTGATAGCCACAGAAATAATTCACTAGATGTTATAATTTTATATCCTAAGTATGATTTTTTTGAAAATCATATTGAAATTTGATTTCAATATGTTCATGTTTATATGATCATATTATTGAGATCTTATTGAAAGCCCACATTTAAGTTGATCAGATAGTGATTTATATAGTTGCAGTTGTTTTATGTACTTCTGCAAATTTAAACCCTATGAGTCAGCTGTGAGTGTATTTTAAGTTTTTCCAATTTAGACATTATTCTGTAATGTTCCCCAAAATCCATTAACGTGACCCCCAGGGCTGTCATACTGTAGTATAGCAGCAGTGAAAAAGGTGAAGAAGTTACTGAGGCTGAACTTTTCCTGAAACCACATCATTACTTTTTGTTTTTCCTTAGGATCTAAATCTTTTTTAAAACTTCTTAGATTCATTGGTACGAGCTCTCAGGTTATGTCCACAGTCAAAGCCTCATTTGCTAATGTCTCCTTAGTGTTGTTGCTCCCTAAAAAGATCATAGCAGTGCCCTGGCCAGGTGGCTGAGCTGGTTGGAGCTTAGTCTTGTATACCAAAAAAGGCTACGGGTTCAATTCCCAGTTGGGGCACATGGCATATGAAATTACAAACCTGTTTTCCTTCTGGAAAAGTGTGTTGATTTGACTCTAGGAAGCAAAATTATTAAAAGATCTTTTGAAGGAAAGTGGGCAAAAGTGACAAAAAAATTTTAGAATTTGATGTTTTTTTAAAAAATGGAATGGGAGTGCACTTTCCCTTCCCACTGAGGAGTCTCCTGACTGAGCTGAAACACCAAAGGTGTCTCCCCAGAGCAGAGTGGAGCAGACGCATAGTGCTGAGCAGACCTTTGCAGAGCAGAGCTGTCACGCTGGAGAGGGTCCTGCCCCCAGGGCCTCCTGGCCCCAGGGCCGCTCTATAGTCATGCTGTTTTCACCACCTTGCTGTATCCCTGCGTAAAGTTTCCTTCACCACACCCGAACTTGCGGATTCTTGTTGGTGTTGAATTGGTGCCAATGACCATCGGTTGATAAATCTAAAAAATGTACTTTTATAAAACCAATAGCTAACACAATAAAATATTAATATCTTTCCTTCTAAAACAAATGGCATGAACCTGGGGGCATGTCCCAAGAAGAGCTCTCCAAATCTGTTTTTAGCAGTGACAGCATTACTTCTGCACTCCCCTACCATTCTTCCCATTCACATCTCTCTCAGGCCGCCTCATTATCCATCTATGGGCAGGATTCAGCTGGGTAACCAAGATCTTTCACAGTCTGGCAACAGCAAGTGTTTACACAGAGATCTCTACGTTATCCAGATTGGTGAGTGTCAGGGAGAATTATGATTGGTTAACAGTGGGTATAAGTAGATTGATTGTCTTTAAGTAAATCAACATTTAAGAGTTTTTGTCCTGAAAGAGAGTAGATTAGGCTCAGGTCAAGGAATCCATAGTCATCAAATTGATGAGATAGTAGAGGTTATTTCTTTGTGGGTGACTCTGGGAAAGCAGTCATTTCAGCAAAGAGAAGACCGGGGCCTTTTACCCTGTTCAGCTCAGATCTACGCAGCTCTGTCTCTGTGGTATAGTTTCTGGTCTCAGAGAGTGGGGCTGGATTGGGAGCTGCAGTTGCGCTGAGAGGACTATCTTTGGTTGGTTTCAGATGAAGCGCCACACTCTCCAGTAAGGTTACAAGCTAGTTTCACTCTCTTCCTTCTATCCTTACCGCCTCTACCCTATTGGTCTTCTTTTCTCCCTCTCTGGCAAATGTGACCATGGACCAATCTATTTGTCCATCTTCTGTGCATCTTCACTGTGGCTGCTGAGTGCCCATGTAGACATTCTCACATGTATACAGATGGCGACCACCAGTTCTTGGCCTTCACTCACCCCCATTTGGGCCCTCAGAATGTTCCTGTAGGCCGATGTCTCTCTGCTCAGCTCTTTCCCATGCTACACAGTGGCTATTTTAGACCTTCACTAAATCTCTCCCTGCCACCTCTCCTCGCAGTTTCAGTAGATTACCTTGCTTCCTACTTACAGGAAAAACTGAAATGTTATCACGTGAGAGTTAGAGAAGCTGTGCAGGTGTTTCAAACATGGACTTTGGCGTAAGATAGGAAAATTAGTCGTTCTTAACCTCTCTTTTTCTTCACCCCATCATTGAATCAACATCAAGCCTCATGCTTCCTAATTGATCCCCTACCTCCAGTCTTAGTCCCCTACCCTATACAGATCTCATCATTTCTTTTTTGCTTTTGGCCCTCTGGTGACTCCCCATTGCTCTTAGTGTAGAGCCCAACATGGGTTAAAAGGCAGTATATTCTCTGCTGTCTGTTTACCTTTCTGTTCTCAGGTCTCACTATTCTTCTTCTAGCTCCTCAGCTCTTAAAATGCTCATCCTTACCTTTGGGATTTTATGTGCCCAAATCCCTCTATTTTGCGCTGCCCAGTACCTCCCTTTGTTTAGATTCCTGCTTCCTTGGCTAATTCTCAGGCTCAGTTAACACATTGAGTGCCCTGTCAGTCACCGGTGACTGACACTATACTTCCCGTACAGAAGACAAAACAGGCTGGCGCTTAACGTGTTAAGAGGTTTGCTTCCTCTACTGACCCAGGTTAGGGATGGGTGCCCCTCCCATAGGCAACCATCTTACTTCATGCTTTTACTCTGAATAGCAATTGTCACACTGTATTATAATTCCCTATTTCTGTATGGTTATCTGTTTATTCCCCACTGTATTCCCAGTGCTTAGTACAATACCTAGCACAGTAGTAAGAGTTCATTAAATATTTTCTGAACAAATGATGCGGTGTAGTGGAAAGAGCCAGGGATTTAAAGTCAGACCACTTTTAATTGTGTGTGACTTAATGTTTTCTCAGGTTCAGTGATGTATATTTGTCTGCGTATGTAAGTGTGGATTAATTTAGGTAAATACATTTAGCACCTAGCAGCGTGCTTTAAATACAGCAGGTTAATAAGGATTAATCTTTACCTGATACCCTGTCAGTTTGTCCTTCCAACAACTTGGAAAACTGGAGCATCTAGAGAGCCAGCCCTGCTTCCCACACAGCCAGGGAGGCCTGCTCTTCCTGGGACTGGAGACCCGAGCCAGTGAACAGCTCTGTTCTTTTCCCAAGGCAAACCCTTGCTCCAACCTTTCCCTGCCTCCTGCAACACCTTGCTCTTTGTTCAGTCAGATAGCCAGAGGGGACTCTAGAGACATTGGTGATCTCTAGAATGAACAGATTAGCACAAGCATAAATATGAACGATTTGAATGGCATGGTAAAGACACTCAGCTGATCTGACATCTCCCGAAATGCTCAGTCGTGTGTATTGTGATAAGTTGCAGGTGAGAGAACTATTATATCTCACTGTTTGTGAAATTTGATATCTCTGAGAAAATGGGTAAAGTGTCATGGAAGCATGAAAGAGTAATTTAAATTTTATTTTACTTTTTTTTTAGAAAAGAGAAAAAGATGAATTTCTCAAATTACAACTGTCTGTAAATGAGCATCTAGTGTGGGCCAAACATTATTTTCAGGACTTTCCATACATTGTTTTATTGACTCCTCACAAGGACCCTGTAAAGTAGGATTGTCACTACCACTCACCACTGAGGAAATTGAGACTTGGGAATGATAAATGACTTGTTCAGGGCTTCATAGCAAGTCAGTGGTGGAACAAGAACATCTGTGAGTTCTTTAGGAAAAAAGACCTGGATCATTATGAGCTGACTTAGTTTCGTGGAAACAAATCAGATCAGAGTAATATAATTGCCTTTTTTTGACAGCATCACTAAACTTGTACATTAGAGAAAATGTAGGGTTTGAACTTCGTGTTTTAGGATTTTGGAAAAGTATTTGACAAGGTATTTGATGATATCCTTGTGGACACTCTGTAATATGACCTAGTTGGTGGTTCTGAGGGTTGAACGGTTATACCCAAATGGGCTTGTGTCAGTCAGGGATTATTGGAGGAAACAGAAACTACTCTAGGTATTTTAAACATACAGATTTAAGTCAGAAGTGTGGACATTCATAAATCAATGGAGAGATTGGAGGCAGTTGGAGGCTAGGGCTGTGTAAGCTAGGCCTCCAGGAGTCCAAAGTGACCATCAATGCAGCTACTACTGGTACGATCAGGACAATGAATCCAGAGGCTACCATTGGCACTGCTGAGGTCAGTAAACCAGAATGCTCTCACTCCCTGTGGCTGTGCAGGGATTAGAGAGCTACTACTGCCAAGGCAGCCACCCCTTAGCACTTGGGAGGCTGGTGACTGGATGCTGGAATGCTGCTGTTAATAAAAAAAAACACCACGTCTTCATAGCTGTGTGTGGCAGAGGAAATAACTGAGGCAGCAGCCTCATGGCCTCTGCCTCCTTTCTCGCTTTCCTGGTTGTGGAAAAAGTGTACTTATCCAGGGTAAGGTGCAAGGAGTTCTGGGAAATGCAGTGCTGAGATTCCCGGCCTCTACAAGAAGGCTTGCCAGAGACAGTGGCACAGTGTTAAGTAATAAATTGTCAACCAGAAGAGTTCTCACTGTGTGCTGTAGGGGTCAGGCCTCCACCCTGACTGGGTCAGCATTTTTTATAGAAACTTGATGAAGCTATAGACTGAAAGCCCATTAGAACTGCAAGTGACATGAAGTGGAGCAGAATGAAAATAGCTTCTGAAATGAAATCAGGATCTGAAGAGATCTCCACAGGCTGGAGCAGTGAACTTGATTTATAAGATAAACCCTGGTTTTGGATCCATGAACTCACCTCACAAATGCACACCATAGCAGTAGCCCCTCAGAGATGCTGGCTCTAGACCAGAGCAAGACCTTGGCATCTCTTCATAAAAAAAAAAAAAAAAAAAAAATCAAAACAACTCTGTAAGTAGTTCTGAGGTGGAGCTAGGACTGATAACCACTTTTTAGAACAAGGAAATAAGCAACTTTCCTCAGTGCCTAGAACTCACCTGGAGTTATAGAAAGGATGGAAACAGTGGAGCACAGTTAGCAGAGGGCAAGCTGGCTGGTGCACAGGTGGAGACCATGTATTATTAAGAATGGGTGGAGGAATAACTGGTCATGTTTAGGTTTTATATTTTTTACTTATATTAACCTTTCGTAACCGTGTTTAGCAATGATTAGATATTGGGTTAAATAATTTTGATGGAATACATATTTTAAAATATCTTCTTTGTATATGCCTATAACTGATTTTTTTTAATATCACAGTTTATTGTTTCATTTTGGACAGTTTCACTTAATTAGTAATAGAAGGCAAATTAAGATCTGCTTTAGATTTTTAGGAATTTATTCTGGAAATAGATTCTAGGTTGATTTAAAAGGGTTTAGGAGAAATGAGCAAGAAGGGAAGACTACCCATTAGGTGTCCCTGCTCCTTAGTTCATCTAATGTCCCTGGACAAAATTGTAAGTACAAGACCATTTGTTCTGAACAACATCTTTCATGTCCCATTCTGTGCTTAGTAACATCTCTCCCTGCTCTGGGTCAGTCCTTTTCCCCCTCCTTTCTCCCAAAATCTATTTCAGAAAAGGATCCGATATGCAGATGTAAAGTGCTTAATAATGTTTAATGTTCACGAAATATTTACATTTTTTCCAAAAGTTATAAACCTTTGAGCCAAAGAAGTAAATCATTAAGGATAGAACTTGAAATGCCAAGAAACAACCAGGAGAGCTGGGTGTGTGGGGGCATCACTGTCCTATTTCTCCAGAGCTCTTACTATTCTTTCATGAAAAACTGTTGTGTGTGTGTTTGATGTTAATCTTGCCCACAGCACAGCAGTAAAGGTGAGAACAGTAAACTACAGGTCTTACTTGCAGCTGGGTACAAATAGCCATAGTATTACTGGGCAGTTAGAAACCCTTCATTTCCTCTACAGAGGTATGATGTGTGGCCACAGTGGTTCGGAGTCACTTGTGGGTACTGAATATGGTCTGTGCCTCCGTGTTCTCTTGTCTGTGGAATGTTTAATGATGTTTTGACCCATCTCGGGCCTGTAAGTGTAGATATTTTGGTCTGAGGATACCTAGCACAGAGCATGAAAAGTATATAAATTTTAGTCTTCCTTGTATAAATGAAAATTTGTCTTTCTTGTAAAGACCTCTGAAGAAAGGGTTTCCAAAGACACACAGTTGCTGTTATAATGCTCATTACTTGTACAGGAAATCATTCCTTTTATTTAACTAAAATCCTTGGGCTTAAATTTGTCTGTTTCCCTTTATTCTACTCTCATTGGAAATGGAAAACAGCTGGTCACTATTTTCTGTTCAAGAACCCTTCGGATATACTTGGATACTTGTTAAATTATATACTGAGACTTTTCCCGGCTGAACAATTTCAGTCCCTTTAACCTTTGGACAGGTGTTATTTCCTAAGCTTTTAATCTTCTTTATGAATAGCCTCTGGATCTTCTCCACATTGTCTGTGTCCTCCTTTGTACAGTCTAAGAAGTTAAGAAAAAGCTGATGTCAGTAGCTTCTGTATTAACATTCTATTTTTTTATATATGTGTGTGTGTGTGTATATACGTATATGTGTGTATATATATACACACACACACACACACACACACACATATACACATACACATACATTTGAGTTATTCTCTTGGCAACAAATTAAAAGACAAATTTCCAAGATCGTTAATCAGATGGATCACCCACATCTTAAAATATATTTTTTTAAAATATATTTTATTGATTTTTTACAGAGAAGAAGGGAGAGAGATAGAGAGTTAGAAACATCGATGAGAGAGAAACATCGATCAGCTGCCTCCTGCACACCTCCCACTGGGGATGTGCCCGCAACCCAGGTACATGCCCTTGACCGGAATTGAACCTGGGACCCTTCAGTCCGCAGGCCGACGCTCTATCCACTGAGCCAAACCGGTTTCGGCATTAAAATATTTTTAGTAGAACAAATTAGATAATATTCATAAATCCCTTTGATGTCTAAATATATTATGCTAAAGTTACGATTAATTGTTATTTCATTCCCTACACTTGACTGACTTTGTCATAAGCATGCTAAGAAATTAAAAATTAAATTATATTTTGTTAAAGTATTTTAAAAATTCCTTTATATATTTGAATTTCGATGAAGACTTTTCACCTGTTTAGAAGATATTCAGATTAAGAAAGTTAATGAATAATTGTAGGTGGACTGGCATATTTTCTAAAAGCATTAGATTCACACAATTTAGTCTTTCTTGTATATGTTTTGGGAATGCGTGAAGGAAGGGAAAACGCTTTTTTTTTGCATGGTGTTTATTTTATTTTAATTTTTTTTTGCTAATGGGTTTTTAGTTCCACAACAAGTGGTTGAAAGAATTAGGGACAAAATTGAGAAACAAGGTAATTTTGAACATTATATTTATTATTAAAATAAAAATATTTTTTATAAGTAGGGTCAGAATTCAGCTGCAGCTGGAGAAATTGATGTCAGTTTTTGTGGTTATTCTTTCTCTGTTAAAAAAAAAAAAGTATTAGCCATAGCAACCACAATCATATATGACAGTGGTTGCTATCTTGAGATATCCTGCTTCACTCTCCTGTCGAAAAGCCTGTTTCTTCTTTTTTTTCCTTTTTAAAAAAGTAAATTTTAAGTCAGAAACATCCTCTCTGTCCTACTCCTATGAACATGCATCCATCTCCCTGAAGACTTGACTGCACAATGTGGGCATGTGCTGAATATTGTGTTGTTAAATATTACTGCACAATTACAACTGCCTCCTCCCATTAACTTTCCAAACAAATGTTACCTACTTTCCTCTTTTGAAATAAAAAAAAATGTTTTTTATGTTCTTCGTGTATAGCAAAGATATACTCTAAAATTTAATACTCAGTTTTAAATTAAATAATGGAAAATATTTGGAGGTACAAGCCCATACATTTGAATAAAAAATTAGGTGTTGGCATATCTTGTTCTAAATCATCCAAAAAGAAAAATCTAATGTAATAGGCTGCTACCTTTTGTTTAAGTTGATTTTCACACTTTTGTTATTTTTAAATAATAAAATGTTTATTTCTAACCTAGGAATGGCTTATTTTCCAAGTTTTTTTTTTTTTACTATAGAACCCAACAGGCATTTTACCGTAAGTTTTTAGGTCAGCCTGTAAAAGACTCTTAAAACCGTAATAAATCTGAAATATACACACACACACACACACACACACACACACACACACACACACATATATACTAGAGGCCCAGTGCACAAAATCCGTGCACGGGTAGGGTCCCTAGCAGCTGCCGGCTGCCGGCCGGGGTCTCCCTTCCCCCGGGCTGCCTTCAGCCGCCGGCCAGGGCAAGCCAGCTCCGCTTCCAGGTCAAATTCCTGGTAAAAACTCCTGGTTGAGGGAACAATTTGCATATTAGGCTTTTATTATATAGGGTAAAGCCTAAGCGACTGAATGACCAAATGACCTGTCAATCAGTTGCTATGACACACACTGACCACCAGGGGGCAGATGCTCAATGCAGGAGCTTCCCCCTGGTGGTCAGTGTGCTCCAACAGCCAAACTCCCACACAGCCTCTTGCTCCAGCTGGCCAACCTCTCACGGCCCCTCCCCCTGGCCAGCCAACCTCCTGCTGCCCCTCTCCCTGGTCAGCTACTCCCCCCCCCCCCCGCCCACCCCCCTTAATAGGCCTCGATCACCAGCCAGGCCAAGGGACCCCACTCATGCACAAATTTGTGCACTGGGCCTCTAGTGTAATAATAATTAAACTATTATATAACAATGGAGTTCAAGTTTCAGATTGGGTTATTCCTGTAGCAAAACTGAAGATTGCTGCTCCTACCCATTCCTGCATCCTCCACTTGGGAGTAAAAATTTTTCAATTGGGGATGAATTTAGCTATCTGTACCAGAAAATCCAAATAACAGTGGTTAAACAGATTTCCCATTTAACAAGAAATCCAACAGCAGAGTGTCCTGCATTGGTAGAGTGATTTCATAATGTCAGAAATCCTTTTTTTTCACATCATCTTTAGGGCATTATTCTCATTGTCATCCTGATTGCAGAATAACTGCCAGATGTTCAGCCATTAAATCTGCATTCCAGGCAAGAGGAAAGAGCAAGAAGAAATGGCTGGTACCTATGTCAAGAAAATAGAGCTTCCCTGGAAACCCTCATCTCATAGGCCCCAATCCTGATACAGGGCCACTCTTCCCTACAAAGAAACACCTGTCACCTCAAGGGAGGGAGGGCCTGTGGAGGATATGTAGGCTTTTACTTTGAGACACTAGGACACTAATGGTGGCTCGTATGCCCTGGGCAGCTCCTGATGGGGGTAGGGTTGGGAGCAGCACAGGACTGTTGGGGGTGCAAGAGTAGATTCCTGGGATAAAATTCCTTAGCAATTTACTTTTCGCTTTAGTCAGTCCAGGGATTGGTTTGCCTCTTCCCTTTCTGTTGCCACTACTTACTTCCGTTTGAACTTTAGTATCTCTGACTCATTGCAGAGAATACTATTTTCAGTCTTTTCCTTACTCTCCCTGTCTTTCAAGGAAGTACCTACTCAGCCCGTCTTACTTTTTGTTGTAAGGATTTTTATAAAATATTAAAGCTTTTCCCCATTTTATTCTCTGTAGTGGAAAAGTAACTTGAGATTTTATTTCTTTCCTTCTCCTTTTCTGTGCATGCTGCTGCTCTTGAAATATAAGCCATATTAGAGTTGCTGCTCTATATAGAGTTGCTGTTCGTTTCCAGTAGGAAAACATTAGTCTTCCATTTTCTCAGATACAGGGTCTGAATTAAGTTATTGGTAAATCAAAAGACCCCTGTTTCATTATAGCACCATGGTTATTAGTAAAGATTCGGGGCGAAGCGTTCCCTATCCCCTGGTTGAGGAGAAAACAAAGAAGACTATAAATGGAGTCTGTAGTGCTGACTGGAGGGAGAGGTCATAAGAGTAGTGCAGGCCTGGCCGGGTAAGGGGGTGGGGGAGGAAGATTTGGGAAGGGGCAGTGGTCAAGGGACTGCTGTTTTCTTCAATGGAGTAGTAGTGCCAAAATGTGCTTTTGGTTATTTTGTTTTTACCAAAGCACCTACATAAGCTAAATTTATTTTTTAAAGAATACTATATAGAAATTTGCTTCAATAAAACATTTTCTATACTTTTGTCAAATGCAGTTGATAATGGTGAAATTTATGGGTTTCTTTCACAAGAGTTATTTCCCAAAGAAACCTTTTATACTCTCCTCTCTGGTTTTGAGTTTACTATATAAACATTGATAACCCTCGTTGTTCTAAATGTTAAAATTTTTAATTACTTTTAAAAATATGTTTTTATTGATTTCAAAGAGGAAGGGAGAGGGAGGAGAGAGAGATAGAAACATCAATGATGAGAGAGAATCATTGATTGGCTGCTTCCTGCACGCCCCCTACTGGGGAGTGAGCCCACAACCCAGGCATGTGCCCTTGACCGGAATTGAACCCAGTACCCTTTAGTCTGCAGGCTGACACTCTATCCACTGAGCCAGACCAGCTAGGGCAATGTTAAAATTTTTAGATTTCTTTATACATGTGACCCATCTTAAGACTAGCTGATTAAAATAAGAACTTACAACCCAAATAAATATGCAATTTTATTACAAAATTACTCTTTAAAAAAAGAATAACAAGCAAAGGCTTCCTTTAAGGGATTATCTCCCCCCTCTCTCTCCATGATTTGATTTGCTCAGTTATTTCATAGAAAATCTATTGAGCTACACTTAAAATATTTTATTATTTATTTTCATTAAAAGGTCAGAGGTGGAGACTAATTGAGGTTAAATTCCTGGACTCTGTTATGGAATAAAAGGTTGCTATAAGAACTAAATTTAAATTCTGAAGATAAAAATCTCTTGTAATGATGAAGCCCAGAGACATATCAGGGTTCTTAAAATCTGTTGAAAATGTTAATGGAATGTATGTGTCCAGTCCAAATGTCAGTAATGTAACCTTGTCAAATTAATCAGTTCCTTTTTTTTTTTTAAGCAATAGGAGATTTTAGGGAAGAAAGTTAAAGATAAAAGACCAGAAACACAAAATCGTTATGTAATATTTATTGATCATTAAAATATTATACTTTCTCTCCTATATATTGCATTCTTTTGTAACATTACTAGTAAAGTCTGGACTGACAGGGAATCTAAAGGCAGCATTGGCTGATATCTTGTTAAACTCCCTAAGGAGTTCTTTTTTCACGAGTTTTATATGCGTGGGATATGAGAGTGTTCTGAGTTCTGAAGGTTTACTACAAATATTGGTGTCCCATTCTATCCTAATTTTGATGGAATGTATCTTTTCAGAGGGTATCATTTGGGTCCCAGATGTTTTGTAATACTTATTTTTAAGTCTTCTAAAGCCTGAACAGCTCTAATTGAAGAATGAGTCTTCAGAAGAATAGTTGTAGTTTTGGGGTTTTTTTGCTGTTTATTCGCTAATACATGCATAGTCTAAATGTCAGATTTCTTCTGACTCTACTGAGACAGATCATTCTAAAATTTTGAAAGTTATATGATTTTTAAAATTTATTATGCCAATACACAGTTGCTAGTAATGAAATACTAGTAGCCTCCATTAATTCAAAAGTAATGATGTTGAGGCTATTCAGGGTCTTTTTAGTTCCATATAAATTTTTGGAGTATTTGTTCTAGGTCTTGTGTAGGGATTATGTAGCAGTCATGAGAAAAAATAGCAAAGAAGGAGGGATCACAATTCTAGATATCAAATTATACTACAAAGCCATTGTAATAAAAGAAAGCCTGGTACTGGCACAAGGATAAATATATAGATCAATGGAACAGGACAGAGAATCCAGAAGTCAACCCAAGCCATTACACTCAATTAATATTTGACAAAGGAGGCAAGAACATTCAATGGAGTAAAGATAGTTGCTTCAATAAATGGTGTTGGGAAATCAGACAGATACATGCGAAAAAATAATAATAAAACTAGACCACCAACTTACACCATATACAAGAATAAAGTCAAAATGGATAAAAGACTTAAGTGTAAAACTGTAAAAATCCTAGAAGAAACCACAGGCAGCAAAATCTCAGACATCTCTCATAGCAATGTATTTGCCGTTACATCTCTGAGGGCAAGGGAAACAAAGGAGAAAATAAACAAAATAAAAAGCTCTGCACAGCAAAAGAAAAGGGAGCCCACTGTATGGGAAGACATATTTGTCAGTGATACATGTGATAAGGGGTTAATTTCCAAAATGTATAAGGAACTCATACAACTTAACAAAAGGAAGACAAATTATTTAAAAATGGGCAAAGGACCTAAATAGACACTTTTCCAAAGAGGACATACAGACAGCCAAGAGACATATCAAAGTCACTAATCATCAGAGAGATGCAAATTGAAACTAGAGTGAGGTGTCACCTCACACCTGTCAGAATGGTTACCATCAACAAATCAACAAATGACAAGTGCTGGCGAGGATGTGGAGAAAAGAGAACCCTAGTATATTGTTGGTGGGAATGCAGACTGGTGCAGCCATTATGGAAAACGGTTTGGAGTTTCCTCAAAAAATTTAAGAATGGAACTGCCATTTACCTAGTGATCCACTTCTAGGAATATATCCTAAGAATCTCAAAACACCAATCAGAAAGAATCTATGTACCCCTATGTCCATAGCAACACAATTGACAATAGCTAAGATCTGGAAACAGCCCAAGTGCCCATCAGTAGATGAGTGGATAAAAAGCTGTGTTATATTTACACACTGGAATACTATGCAGCTGTAAAAAAAAAAAGGATCTTATTAGCCTCTCCTCATGGTCATTGAGGTTGAACATCTGTGTGTAGTAAGAACTACTCCCTCTTTTATTTTAATTTAAAGAATTCCAGACTTGCTGATTCACCACTTAGAGCAGGTATCAATTCAGTTTCATTCCATATTTCTAAAGAGTGAAGATAAAGATTTTTTAGCATTGTGTTCTTTTGAACAAAATTACTTTAAAAGCCAACACTGTTACTTAGTTGTCATACCAGTAAGTAGTTTTAAGTTGCATTAGTACTATTGCAAATGCATTCTAGATGGAGAGATCATTATTAGCAATATTACATCTGATGTTAGAAGACCATGGAGAGTCTGCATTGTCAATATAGGCAAGTAAGATGATGATGATGAATCTAAAAAACATGTCATATGAAAGGAACTAGGGAAGTTTCACCTGAAAAACAGTCAAGCAAGACAGGAGCCATTACCTGCATTTTCAGATATTTGATGTACTTGTATATAAAAGAGGAATTTACTTGGAACATGAGTGTAAATTATAGAAGGACATATTTCAAGTTCACATTTAAGAAAATACTTCCTGTAACTTAGAGTTGCCAAACATGGTTCTTTGTGGGGGGGTGTGCTACCCATGGCAGGAAATGTTTAAGAAGAAGGTAGATAACTTACCCTCGGGAGAACTGTATAGGAAGTGTCTTTGTGGGAGTGTCTGGGACCTTCTTTTGGAACTCCAGGGCTTTACGGAATCCGGTTTGAAAACCACTGATCAAGACCATACCAGCTAGATTTAAAAATCTAGTTATTCCAAATGTTTATTTTTCACTCTAACCGTTCAGTGTAGAAAATGAGCCATTGGAAAGTTCTAAGCAGAAGGATGACATGGTTTGATTTGCATTTAGAAAGGTCACTGTGTTATCAGTATGAAACTAAAATTAAAACTGCGTGAATCAGTGAGACCAGCATGGAGGTTGCTGCAATGACCAAAGCAAGAAATTATTAGAAGCTAAACTAGGAAGGTAGCAATGTTGGCCAGAGAAAAAAAAGGTTAGGTTTAAACAATAGTATTGAGAAGTAGAATTTAAAAGACTCAGTGATCAGTGTGGTATGGTGGGAAGAAAGGAATCTGGGTTATTTCTCAGCTTAATCACTTCGGGCATTGAATAAATAATGTTGACTTAGTTAGGTGAGCAGCGAGCTGGGAGTGAAAGACCTTGAATGTAGCTTTAGAACTGGTAAGTGCGTGGAAACTACCTCAGATCCAGTTGTCTATTAGTAAGAGTAAGTAGTGGGCAAGTTGGGTGTAGAACTTAGGAGGCAGATCTGGGCTGGAGAAGTAGCGTTGGGGTTCATAGATATAATATGACTGGTGAGGCCATGGGAGTCCAGGAGGAGGTAGGATTAGCCAGAAGGACCATGAGGAAGTGAAGAGGTAAAAGAGGAGCCAGGGTAAGTCCTTATTACTTCTAGTAGCTTGTGGTGCACAATGGCAATAATAATTCAGGTTTAGTTATTTAAATAAAACAGGGTTTTAAAATGTTCTTTCTCTGACAGATTTCAAATACATCTGCAATGATTTTAAACAAAGTTATGGTTAATATCTGCCAAAATTCTGAAATGTTTCCACAATCTAAGAATATCGTGGATAAAACAAAATTTTTTTTAAAAAGGATATTGTGGATCTCTGCCTAATCATTGGTTGAACTTTTATTTCAACCAATGGATATGTTTGTTTTTTTCATTCTCATTTTATTTTACTTTGTTCTTCATTAAATTGACTATGTTGGTCTTAAATATGACCAGTGAAAATCTATTATATGGCTCAGTAAAAAATTATACTTCAATAGAAATCATACTTCTTTAAATGTGAGCACTTATACTCACTCTCTCATGTTATTTGTTTACCTAAGGAAATGCAACTTCACCACAAGTACAAAGACCGTCTTTCATGGACTACTTTGATAAACAGGACTTCAAGAATAAGAGTCATGAAAACTGTAATCAGAACATGCATGAACCCTTCCCTATGTCCAAAAATGTTTTCCCTGATAACTGGAAAGTTCCTCAAGACGGAGACTTCGACTTTGTAAGTACATTTTAATTCTCTCATTTATATTTTCTCCTTCTTTATTTTATTGTCAGATTGTGAACCATAGTATTGCATATGTATAAAATTATATAGACTATAGATTAATATTCAACATATAGTCATAAATGTGAGTAGGGGAATGGTACAGTTGTAGTTTTCTTGTAGAAATGTACTTGCAGAGAAATGTAAATAATTGATTACAGTTAAATAACTCATAGCCCACATTTAGAGAAATATTTAGGACTCTTTAAAATTAAAATGACAACTATTTCAAAAGATGTTTCTAATATTGCAAATATGAGATACTTCTGACAGTAAATTCGGTTTCCAAAACAAGTGATACAACATTTATGACATAGACTTGGAGAAATTTGCTTCAACTTTGAAAGTTAACTGAATTCGTTTCTACTTGAGTAAGTGTTAATTCCAGTTGGTTTGTCAGAAATAATAGCCCTATTTTTTTTTCTAGTTAGCATCTAAACTTAAGTATTAAACTATGTTCTAACACCTCTTTTATTACATTTTCTCTTTGTTTCTTCTGCCCTTTTCCTTTTTATTTCTTTTAAAGAATGCATATAATACAGACAGTTCTAAAGCAACTATTTCCACATCTTGAGAGAGTAATTTCTCATAATGAGTTCTTTATGGAGTAGGTTTTTGCTTTAGCATGTTTTAAGTAGTATGTTACTTTTGGGCATTATTCTGAAATTTTTTTTCCCCACATGAAGTAACTATAATCCTTCACAGCTATATTTATAAGAAATACATTTATTCATAAGTAAATAAAATTTTAGGTGTATGTATGTCTTTAATTTTTTTAAGTAACTTTAAGCCATTTTACTTAGCATGCCTCTAAATATTTTTAATGTTGAGAACTTTACTCCTAAATATTGTGATTATTTAAGTTTTTTAAATAATCAGATAATGGAGTTTTAAAATCTGTCCGCAATAAGTTTAGTACTAATTGCTAGCAAATATTAGCAATAGCACAGGTTATCCTGAAAACATTGTGATATTTACTTACTGTCTTTTCAATTTTGAAATTGTAAATTAGAAAAATAAAATCTGTATTTCTGTAGTTTTTGTAAGATTTCATTTTAAGCTACTTTTAAAAAAAATTTTAAATTATTTAGAATGCTGATATTCAAGCTTTAAATCATTCATGAACATAATGAATTATGTAGAATATTTAGCATCAAAGAACTCTGTCTTGTCTCAGCTAGAATAAATCTTAATAGCCCCTGGGAAAGAGTATGAAATGAGCTACAAAGTAATAAGTAAATTATCATAGTTAAGAAATATTAAATAAAATTATTTAATTATTTCAATTAGCTTTTCTACTTGTTGGCTTAAAACTACAACTTCTTATTTGCTCACACTTTTGTGGGTAAGCAGTTTGACTAGGTTTAGATGAGTGGTTCTTGTGCTGCTTTCACCCGGGGTGTCCACCAGCTTGACTAGAGTGAATGATTGAAAATTACTTCACTCCTGGGTCTGCCAGTTATGCCGACAGTTAGCAAGGCCACATGACCCTATCAGGCAAGTCTGGAGTTTTTAGGTGGCAGTAGTAGCCTGCCAAGAGGGTAATAGCAGAACTTGTAAGGCAGGGGTCCTCAAACTTTTTAAACAGGGGGCCAGTTCACTGTCCCTCAGACCGTTGGAGGGCCGGACTATAGTTTAAAAAAAAACTATGAACAAATTCCTATGCACACTGCACATATCTTATTTTGAAGTAAAAAAACAAAACAGGAACAAATACAATATTTGCATTTGCATGTGGCCCGCAGGCCATAGTTTGAGGACCCCTGTTGTAAGGCCTCTTGAGACCTATACTTGGGATCTGCATAGTGTCCATGTACAATAGCATCAAAACAATGAATACTTAGGGCCCTGGCCAGTGTGGCTCGGTTGGTTGGACATTGTCCCAGGTACCGAAAGGTTGCCGGCTCAGTTCCTGGTCAGGGCACATGCCCAGGTTGTGGGCTTGATCCCCAGTAGGGGGCATGCAGGAGGCAGCCCATCAATGTTTTACTCTCACATCGATGTGTCTCTCTCTCTAAAAGTCAATAAAAATATTTTTAAAAAATGAATACTTAGGAAAGATCTTAACCAAGGAGGTTCAAGACTTGTACACTGAAAACTACAAAACATTGCTTAAAGAAATTAAAGAAGACACTAAAACATGGAAAGACATCTCATGTTCAAGGGTTGAAAGTCTTAATATTATTAAGATGTGAATATTCTCTAAAGCAATCTATAGATTTAACATAATTTATATCAAAATCCCACTGACTTTTTGCAGAAGTAGAAAAATCCATCCTAAAATTCATATAAAATTTTAAGGAATTAGGAGAGTAAAACAGTCTTGAAAGAGAGAAACAAAGTTGGAGGTCTCATACTTCCTAATTTCAAAACTTACTACAAAGCTACAAAACAGTAATTAACAAAAAAAGCTACAGTAATCAAAACACACAGATACATAGACCAATGGATTAGAATAAAAGCCCAGAAATAAACATATGTAATCAAATAATTTTTCATAATAGGGAAAAGATAGTCTTGTTAACAAACAATGCTGGGAAAACTGGATATCCATATGCAAAATAATGAAGTTGGGCTCTTACCTTATACTGTATACAAAAATTAATTTAAAATGAATCAAAGATCTAAACATAAGAACTGAAACTATAAAACTCCTAGAAAAAAAATACGGGAAAAGCTTCATGACATTGGATTTAACAATCATTTCCTGATATGATACTGAAAGCATAGGCAACAAAAGAAAAAATACATAAATTGGACTACATCAAAATTAAAACTTTTGTATATCAAGGGAGTGAAAAGGCAACCTATGGAATGGGAGAAAACATTTGCAAATCCTCTATCTGATAAGGAATTAACATCCAGGATATACAGAGTGGGGCAAAAGTAGGTTTACAATTGTTTGTGTGGAAAATAATACAAAAATTAATAAATAATAATACAAGAATAAACTGTGTTTTGTGTACTCATAACCATAAACCTACTTTTGCCACACCCTGTATAAAGCACTTCTGCAATTCAACAACCAAATAACAACCCAATAAAAATAAATGGATAGCTATTTCTTCAAATAGATATTTCTCCAAAGAAGATAAACAAATGAAAACATGTTTAATATCACTAACTGTTAGGGAAATGCAAATCAAAACCATGAGATACCACTTTACACCCATTAAATGGCTGTTATATAAACACAGAGAGAGAGAGAGAGAGAGAGAGAGAGAGAGAGAGAATAACAAGTGTTTGAGGACTTGGAGAAGTTTGAACCCTTCCTTATGTATTGTAGGTGGGAATGTAAAGTGGTTTAGCTATTGTGGTAAACAACATGGCATTCCTTCAAAAAATTAAACAATATTACTCTGTGTGCCAGCAATTCTACTTCTGGGCATAAACCAAAAGAAGTGAGAGCAAGGGCTAAAACAGATATTTGTACATCCATGTTCATGGCAACATTATTCACAGTAGCCAAAAGGTGGAAGCAGCCCAAGTGTCCATTGAGGAATAAACAGAATGTGATATATATATACTGATGGAATATTATTCAACCTAAAAAGGAAAAATTCTGACACATGCCATAATATGGACAAACCTTAAAGATACTGTGCTAAGTGAAATAGCTAGTCACACAAGGACAAATACTGTGTGACTCCACTTACATGAGATACCTAGAGTATTCAGATTCATAGAGATAGGAAACAGAATGGGAGTGGCCAGGGGCTGGAGCAGAGGAGAGATAGGGAATTATTGTTTAGTGGGTACAGAGTTTTACCTTTGCAAGATGAAAAAAGTTCCAGGGATGGATGGTTGTGATTGTGGCCCAACAGTGTGAATGTACTTAATGCTACTGAACTTGTATGCTTAGAAATGGTTAAAATGGTGAATGTTAACATATGTATTTTACCACAATAAAAAAAATAAGAGGGAGAAAAAGAATTTGCATAGTATCTGCCCTGGCCAGTGTGGTCAGTGGTTAGACCAGGGATGGGCAAACTTTTTGACTCGAGGGCTACAATGGGTTCTTAAACTGGACCGGAGGGCCGGAACAAAAGCATGGATGGAGTGTTTGTGTGAACTAATATAAATTCAAAGTAAACATCATTACATAAAAGGGTATGGTCTTTTTTTTTTAGTTTCATTCATTTCAAACGGGCCGGATCTGGCCCGCGGGCCATAGTTTGCCCACGGCTGGGTTAGACGGTCAGCCTGTGCATGGAAGGGTTCCATTCCCAGTCAAGGGCACATACATGTGTTGCAGGTTTGAACCCCAGCCCCCATCAGAGTGCATTCAGGAGACAACCTATTGATGTCTCTCTCACATCAATGCGCCCCCCCCCCCCCCCCGTCCTTCCACTCTCTCTAAAAATCAATGGAAAAAATGTCCTCGGGTGAGGATTAACAAAACAAAACACAAAAAAAATGCATAGTGTCACTTCTGCCGTATTTTGTTAATCAAGATATGTCACATGACCAGTCAAGATTCAAGATTTTGGAGTCCTTCTACCTGAAAATTCCAAACTTGTTAGAAAACAAACTGATTTAACAGATGTTCTGCTTTCTGCTTTAGATTGTGCTAGGCACTATGGGATATAAACACACATACATAATATTTATTAAATTAAAAAGGCATTAATTAACTATTAAGTTGTAATCCAGAGCAATAATTCTAATGTCATATGGTTTTGCATAAGAGGGGGGAACTCAATATTAAGGCTGGAATGGGTTATGAAATTACACTATTGTGAGGGCTTTGTCTAAGCATTGAAAGATGGATATCAGGAGGAGGGAATGCTGGCACTACCAAGAATGATGCGTATAATAAAAAGCTTAGAGGTAGGAAACCACACGTTGTATTGGATGACAATGACACAGGGAAGGAAATACAATGGAAAGGCTCAGATGGCGGAATCCCTGAGCACAAGATTGCAGAGTCTGAATTTTTATTTCATAATAGAAAGCCACGGAAGGTTTTCAAGTTGGAGAGTGACATGATGAACTGTTTTAAGATCTTAATCTTGATGGCAGCAGGATTTGATTGCTAGGGAAAGACTAGAGGTAGGAAAAACCAGTTATGTGAAATAGGCTTACAGTAATATACAGATGGTCCCTGACTTAACAATGATTTGACTTACGATTTGCTGCTTTGGGTGATATGAAAATAATATCTCTTTCTCTCTCTTTGTGCTTCACGTTCAGTAGAAATCATACTTAAAATTTTGAATTTGCTCTTTTCCCTGGGCTAGTGATAGGCAGTATGGCACTGTCTCACGATGCAGGGCAGCAGCAGTGAGCCACAGCTCCCAGTCAGACACATGACCACAGGGTAAACAGCTGATGTTTTACCCTGCACTATGTGTGTTACTGGGTATGTTGGATATTGTGCTCTGAACATGTTTAAGATAGGCTAGGCTAAGCTATGGTGTTCGGTAGGTAAGGCGGGTTAAATGCATTTTGACTTGATATTTTCAACTTATGATGGGTTTATTGGGAGGTTACTCCACTGTAAGTTACGGAGTATCTCTAATAATAAAATGGAGGAGAAAAGGAAACAAAAACAGGGGTAGATGTAGGATGCATTAGAAAAGGTTAATCAATGGAAATAGCCAACTTACTAGAGTGCTATTTTGGTTAAGGTGAAGAACTAAGTAACAGGAGGTGAAAGAAAAAAAAGAAACAAACATGTCCTCACAGGAGGAAAGAGGCTTCAAAAAATCCTGCGACTAGATTCCACTTTTGTGGGATTATTTTTTTCTGATTTACACAGGGCATGGAGCCTTAAAAGGGAGGGGAGTAGGAACAGAGTGGCTAGAGCAGTTCTTCCCTCTTCATCGTTCACTGCACCTGTCAACTGGAGCCACCAACCCTCCATCACTTTGCGGCAAATGGAAGATGTTTGTGAACAGCTCCTGAGGATAGTGTAAATGGGAATAAGTAAGAGATGAATAAAGGCAGGATTGCCAGGTGAATAAAGAAGTACTAGAAGTAGTAGTGAGTGTGGTAAAAAAAAAACAACAACAAAGAAAAATGGGTAAGAGGGGCTAAAAGAGAGTAGGGCCAAGTGTAAAGGGTCAATAGAATACTTTGCTTACAAAGTAAGGGAATGCTCTAAAAGCAAAGACAGATTTCCATTTATGACACCAGCTGGTAATGATAAGAGACGTCTGGTCTTATTTATTCCATCATACATTAAATATAGGATATTAAAAAAAATGACTCATCAAAGTAAACAGTGTGCTAAGGTTTGTGTGTTTATCTTCCCTCTTTATGATGTATCTCAGGGCTACTTTCCAAAAGAACTGGGCTTCAGGTATGTCTATTAAATAGAAATTGCTTAAAACAGCCCTAAGTTGTTTTGACCATATTTCCAGGATGTAGAAGTCTTATCCTTCTGCATGGAGGAAAATAGGTTTCCAGAAAGAAAAATGAAAGAGAACACTTCATTATCGTTTGTAGTATTCAGAGCAGGTTCCTAGAAGGCAGAACTTACTCAGAGGCAACTGCTGGACAGATGGGCGGAGCCGGAAGCAGTTATCTTAAAGCCTGTCTGCAACATCATGTGCGTCTTTTCTTTTTTAAAATATATTTTTATTGACTTTAGAGAGAGAGGAAGGGAGAGGGAGAGAGAGATGTAAATATCAATGATGAAAGAGAACCATGGATCGGCTGCCTCCTGCACGTCCCACACTGGGGATAGAGCCCGCAACCCGGGCCTGTGCCTTTGACCGGAATCGAACCCAGGACCCTTCTGTTCCCAGGCCGACGCTCTTTCCACTGAGCCAAACCAGCTAGGGCTGTGTCTTTTCTTTTGCATTGTCTTTTGGATTTTCTGTGAACTGTTGTTTCATATTATGTTCCTGGATGTAATGGGATGACAGGAGAATTAATTTATGTTCACCAATGTGGAGGTATTATGAAGATAGGATAAAATATATTTAGGCTAATTGAACCAATTATTTGAACTTTACTAAAAATTGTTTTGGGTGTGCCTGTGAAGACTTATAAAACAAGTGTAAAAGGCAAATCTGTTTATTATAGCACTAGTCTAATGTTTCAGTTTTTGTTAGAATTATTTCCAAACAGCCTTCGCATCCAGATTGTTTAGTGTTAAATAGAAAGAGTGTGTCGATCATGTTTTGCAGAAGTTACAGCATCATTCATAAATAGATATATTTTGGGTAACATAAAGATTTTGGAATAAGAACAAAACTTTAAAAGCCATCTGTTAACCCACTATATTCATTCCAAATTTTTTTTTTAAAAAAGGAAAGAAATTAGATTGACAATAAGTACTAGTATAAGAGGAATTAGGTAAATTAACCAATATTTGTTTTTGATTCAAACTAAATTATAAATTAACATTTCTTGATTACTATGATTCTTAAATATTTATTCCATTGGTGATGTTCTTTTGAGCTAAGGGACACAAAAATTTCTCCAGGGCAGGGCTGGATAAAAAGTCTCAATCATTGTGGCAAAAGGAAAAATAGTCCTTTCCTCTCATACTTTTCTAAGTTTTTTAGTCTTACCTCTGATTCCTGGATTGCCAAGTCGGTGTGGTTATAAGGAAACAAAAACAAAACAAACATCAACAAAAATTCTCACTGCTACAAAACGCCAAACCCAGAGAAAGGACCAGCCCTGCTGCTGGAACCCCCCCCCCCCCCCCCCCCCCCCGGGCATTAGGAATAGTTCCTTGTTCCGGAGAAGTGTTTCCTTCTCAGGATCTCTTCACCCTCCTAGAGCAACCTAAGTTACGAAGGGTAATAAAGTGGAGACAGTGGTGAGCACAAGAGCCCACAAAAACACTTGCAGCAACGCCAGCGCTTTGAAAAGCCTTGGGAGAACCTAAGCCAGCAGCCTCTACCAGTTTTTACTGGTGTAGCTTTATGCTATCATCGGTGGTACTTACTTAAACACAGATAATGTTTTTGGAGATGTTGGTTAGAAGTTACCTTATTCAAAGAACATCTTGTTCTCTTCAGCCCCTCATTGTGTGAACTGAGGAAACCACTTCAGTTGAGTGAAGTGTTTAAGCACATTGTCATCAATTAGCTTTGCATTAATTAAATGATTATTGTCAAGTATTTCCAGATGTTTGAGTTAACAAAGTATGAAAAGAAAACTAGATATTTGGGGTTTATTTCTTCTAGGGTAAAGAAGAAATAAACACAAAACCTCCAATGTTGTGGTGGACAGCCCTGGATAAGAGTTTATGATCACAGGTGTATGTGTGGCATGAACTTGAGTGTATGTGGCACAGTGCGCTTTCACTGCTCACTCTTTCCTTGTAGAGCCAACGGGAAATTAAAATTAATGAGAAGCCTACACTTTGAAACGCTTGCAGAATTCTTGACTATTTCAGTCCTCTGCCAGCTCACGAAGTCTGTGCTGGCAGTCCTATCCCACAGATGGTGTGGCGTGTGTACACCATCATGTGATTCTAGGCCCATGCAGAATTTTTATCAGATTTTGACCATCAATTTACTGAGGCATTTAAGACAGTCATGACCTTTGTTTTGAAAGGAGGGTGGCTTCCCCAAACATGCTTATATACAAGTAGGAAAAAAAACGTTGAGTTAAGTAATCACTGGACAACTCAGCTGGATTTAATTGATTCTATAGTAAAGCATCTCTGAACGGCCACACTGCTGTTTTCCCCCTTCAGTATAATTTAGTGCATTTGGCCACCTGAGGTAGAATGAGCATTTTGCTTTCTTATTCCTAAATATGCTGTTTAAGTCTTCCATACTTTCAGAAATGTTTACTTGCAGTGTCTACTGAAACATTAAGCTAATTCTGCTTATTTAGGTAATTAATACCTTAAGTTAAAATGCACTATATGATCATTTCCTTTACAAATTAAAGTGAGCAGGCCTATCCTTATTGTATTAATTAAGATAGAAAGCACAGGTGCAGTATGTGGTTTCTTGTCACTGTGTTGGAATGTACTAAGATATTTAAAGCGCATGGCAGAAAGAAAAATGGCTTACCAAAAAGAGTTCTAAAAAACATAAACTCGTCTCATAGTAATTTATTTTTTAAAAATGCCTTTTATTAAAAGATTGTTTTGAAAAATTGGTTATACTGTACTCCAAGCATATGTTGTGGCTAATGTTGATGTGTGAAGTTGTTATTTTGACTCTGTAGGCTCTCTGTTCATAACCTCATTTTGAATGTTTAGTCAATAAGCATCAAAAGCAATATTAAGAACCACTAGTGGACTTCAGGATCAAAGAGCGGCCAATATAATTTATTTCCTTTTAATTTCAGACTGATGCCCATGGTGTTTACTTCTTAAATAAACCATTCAATTTCAAGTGCGTTGTTAGCCTCGGTTGAGGTTACTAGTGATGCATATTTCAGGTTGTCTTGATAATAGTTCTTTTTACTTTAACTGTCATAAATGAAATGTTTTAATCTAAAATTATTTTTGTACTTTCATACTTGAGGTTTTCAGAATATATCGAGTAGTCTAGTGTCAGAACCTTTTTCATAACTAACTTTCATCATACTGCCTGACATACATCTCTCACAGTTAGAAGTACACACAGTAGTTCCCTGGGGGCCTATTAGGTTTGTTGGCCTGGCTAACCTAATGCTGACACCTTTCTCTCCTGTCCTGACAGTGGGTTGGCAACCTTTTCTATAGTACCTCTCACTCACTGAAATAGAAAACTTTCATTAGGTTGGATTCTTCAGGTTGGGAGACTTTTCAGTAAATAACAAGTGTTTTTAAAAAACCAGACTAGTTTTGTTTTGTTATTGTGTCCATCAATAATAGAAACAACTTTTTTCCAGAAATAGAGACAGATCTTAAGGGAAAGTGTGAAAGATGATATCAAAGTAATGTGTAGTAACAGGTAAAAGAATTTTGGAAAACAAATATCTTAATTTCATTAATTTACTTTGAATATATATTTTTATGGTTCTTAACAAAGAAACTATTTGTTCTTTATGAATTAAGTGATGATGCATGTTTAATTTTATATGTAGTTTACTGTTGTGATTAAAACTGTTGTTAATAATTAAGTCTCAGTAACCTGGGTTAGAGTATCAAGTTGTAACTACAGTCCTTCAATTTAGTTTTTAATTTTCTATCTCAATGTGAGAATGCAAATGAAGCTACATAATAGCCTAGGATACAAATATATACATATGTAAAAGGCTAATACCCAGCGATACCCTTTTACTAACTAGGCAAATGAAATGAGTAGTCAGTTGTGGATTATCATTGCTAATGGAAGAGCTAAATGGATAGTCATTTAGTGATTGTATTCTTTGATGAAAAGAAACTTTCTGTCTTTAACCTAGAACTTCAGTGATGGTACAAAATTCCTGAAGTTGCCTTCCTTTTTATTTTAAACATTGCATTATTGACTGTGAATATTTCCTTAGCAGATCTGTATAAGGCACAATAGAAATAAGATGCAGATAAATTCCCCCTTGATTTGCAGAAAACAGTGAATTACAGCTAATGTCTGCAAAGTTTTTCCCCATTTTCCTTTATTATAGAATTACTAGAGGCCCGGTGCACAAAAATTTGTGCACTCAGGGGGGTCCCTCAGCCCGGCCTGTGCCCTCTCGCAGTCTGGGACACCTCGGGGGATGTCCACCTGCTGACTTCGGCCTGCTTCCTGGGGGATTGGGCCTAAGATGGCAGTCAGACATCCCTCTGGCAGCCCGGGAGCCCTTGGGGAATGTCCACTTGCCAGCAGAGAGCAGGCCTAAGCTGCAGTCGGACATCCTTAGCGTTGCTGAGGAGGCGGGAGAGGCTCCCACCACCACTGCTGTACTGGCAGCCATCAGCCTGGCTTGTGGCTGAGCAGAGCTCCCCCATGTGGGAGCGCACTGACCACCAGGGGGCAGCTCCTGCATTGAGCGTCTGCTCCTTGGTGGTCAGTGTGTGTCATAGTGACCAGTCATTCCCAGTCATTCTGCTGTTAGAGTCAATTTGCACATTACCCTTTTATTATATAGGATAGAGGCCTGGTGCATGGGTGGGGGCCGGCTGGTTTGCCCTGAAGGGTGTCCCGGATCAGGGTAGGGGTCCCGCTGGGGTGCCTGGCCAGCCTGGGTGAGGAGCTGAGGGCCGTTTTCAGACTGGCCACACCCCCTTAAGGGTGGGGGTTCCCGCTGGGGTGCTTGACTAGCCTGGGTGAGGGGCTGATGGCTGTTTGCAGGCTGGCCAAGCCCCTCAGTAGGGACCCTCACCCCATGAGGGTGTGGCCATCCTGGGTGACGGACTGATGGCTGTTTGCAGGCTGGCCACAGCCCCCAACCACCCAAGCTCTCAGTAGAGGCTGTCTGGAAGCAGGTATCCAGGATTTATTTATCTTCTATAATTGAAACTTTGTTGCCTTGAGTGGAGCCCACAGCCAGCCAGGGCAGGCGGGAAACTTGGCTTCCTCCATTGCTGGGGGCAACCAAGCCTCCTGCTTGCTCCAGCTCTGTGGCTGCCAGCAGCCATCTTGGTTGGGTTAATTTGCATATAATCACTCTGATTGGCCGGTGGGCGTGGCTTGTGAGTATAGCAGAGGTACGGTCAATTTGCACGTTTCTCTTTTATTAGATAAGATAGGTGTCATCTTCTAGAAAAATATCCTTTAAATAACTCAGTTAAGGAAATTATTGTTATTATGCAGCCCTTAGAAGTCTAGTAGTCATCATTTAACAGCAGCTCCTCAGATATACTGTTACATATATCTGAAATGACCAATTTTTGTTGTTATTTTTAAAGCATTTTTCAGAATTTAGTCAACCTGTGAGCTCCTTTTTGTATTTTATATCAGTTGCCCTGACCTGTAAGAATTTTTTCTTGGTCTGTAGTCATACATATTTTTCTTTCTTGACTCCACATTAAAATTATCAAGCTTCATTCATTTGGCTATTCCACATTTTGCTATGCTTTGTAATAGGAAGCTGCATTTTTAAAACTTCATCTGAAATTGTTTTTCCAACTAACCAGTTCTTTAATGCATGTGCAGTTTTGTCTGCAGGTATAATTTTACTGTTCAGAATTTTTCTATCATTTTGCTTCTGGCTAATACACTAAATGTTAGTAAAAATAATAGCTAATACATATTGAGAGCTTACTGTGTGCTCAGTACTAATACGTCTCAGAACACTCTTCTGACAATGATCCTTTGATGATCATATTGTACCCCCCTTTCCCCCCGCACCCCCTGCGCCCCACCTTTTTCTGCAACTGAGGAAATTAAGGTACAGAGAGACTAAGTTCGGTGGTTAAAGTCACATAGCTTCTAGGTGGTGGAGCCAAAATTTGAACCTAGGAAATATGACTTTAGAGTTCACCCTGCAATTCAACAGTTATCCTATTACTAAGCCTTTAGTGAGGAGGTTAACTTGAGTCATAAAACCAAGAAAAAGAGCAGATAGGTAAATCCTGGTACCGAACCCAATCTGGAGACCATTACAATAAAGTAGGGGTTCAGACATGGGTCACGCAGAGATACAGGGTCTGTATGAGTTGGCTTTGTCAGAGACAGAGAAGGCTGTTCTGGGCCAGAGAGCTGGTCATAAAGGAGATGATGCCTACTGAACGGAGTAACACTGATTCTGATGCAGGACTGGCCCTGGTTGGACAGGCCTTAGTTGCCAGGCTGAGACTTCTAGCATGTATTTAGCTTTAATCCTGTGGGCAGGGGTAGCTAGTGCAGAATTCTTATCAGGAAGGTAACTTAATCAGGTTTATTTTTTAGTGTCAAGGTGAAGCATAGGCAGGAATTGAAGACCTAGGAGGGTTGAACTAAAGACTTGAATTTGTCAGAGTTGAGAAGGCAAAGATAGTAGAATTAGAGGAGAGAGGCTACATTCAAGATATCATCTAGATTAGGTTAGATCATTTAGAATCATCTGGATTTAGTAACCAGTTGTGTGTATGGGATTAGGGTAAAGAAGTCTCCTGATTTAGAGGATTATATTCCTGGTGTTGCCATTGAGTGAGATGCAAAATAGAAAAGGAGGGAAGAACACATTTTGGAGGTTGGGTGTGTCTGGGAGTGAGCTAATGAGTTCTATTGAGGACGTATTAAGTTTGTCATATCTGTGGGACATAAAGCTAGGTAATTGAAAACGTAGGATGAAGCTATGGATTTGGCTTAATAAAGCGTACATGAGAATACCAAGAGAGAACCTTGAAGTAAGGAGAACTGGTTACCAAAAGTAGATTTCTAGGGAATCCCAAATTTAAGGTGGCCAGAGAAGGAGCAGTGGGGAGGGAGATTGGCTTTATCTATCTATGGATATGAGTTGAACCAAGCTTAAGCAGGCAAGTCGCAGCTGTCACTTGAGAATTTACCATGGGTAACATTTTGGTTTTTTAAAAATGGGGTGTATACAGTCAAACCTTCATTCTTGAAGGTCTCCCATCTCAAACTAAGTTATTCAGTTCTTGAAAGTTGTTCACGGAAGTAATGTCTCCTTGTTGAACAAAAATTTCCAATTCTGGGCCTGACAATCCTTTCTTGCTGATACATCATCATAACAAAAAGTGTCTCTCAGGCCACAAAGGAGAGAATTCAAGTTAGTTTACCTAACTAACTCTTGCTTGTTAACCTCTCAGGAAACTGTGCTGTGAATATTTTTGTGTGTTTTTTGCTTTTGTTGACAATTAGCATGATTTTAAAACATAAAGAGGCCTTCAAGAGAGCTAATGTTGCTAAGGGTGTGAATGAAACGATGAATGATCGCAGGCAGTTGAAGAGGTAGAAAACTGTTGTTGACTTGGATAAAGGAAAAGCAGTTAGCAGGTGTCAGCATTTCCGAGGCAGGGATATGGGGAAAAGCGAAGATGCTGCATACTGGCTTCCAAAAGACACCCCTGGACCGGGTGCTGAAAGTGATTCCTTTAAGGCCAGGAGGGGGTAGTTCGATAAATTTAAGAAAAGAAGTGTTTGTTTATAGATTAAACAGTGTATTAGACATGTGCTTTATATAAGAAAGGTTAGAACAGGGAATCATTTGGGGATCTGAAATGAATTAATATAAATTACATTTTTTCTAATGGGAAAAAAATGATTTGGTTTTCAAACAAATTGCTTCTTGAACAGCCTTGTAAATTTGAGAATCGAGGTTCCACTGTATTGGCCTATGCTTGAATTTAAAAGAATAATTTCAGCTACAAGTTTCTTGTTATCTACTCTTTGAGGTTTCATCCTGGCATGAGGGGTTATGTATAAGTATGTAAGCACTTTTTAAACAGTTTCAACTCATTGAGGATAAACCTGAAACAGCCTTTTCTCCAAACCTACTTTTAACCATGCACTCTCTAACCTCCCTTTCTGTCCCTTAGCTATGCCTTTGGGTAAATGCTACAACTTTCTGCTCACTTTTGGTGAGTAAAAGTCTGAGTAGTTTAAAATTTTTAATCTCAAATTTGATTTAACTCTCACCTGAATATTCCCTACCCTACATCTCAGAGCAGGCCACTACTACTGGCTTAACATAATGGGCGTGCTTTCTCCTCTCCTGGGTCTACTCTTGGAGAGATGGGGTTGGGGGTGGGGAGTATGTTAGCGGAGGGACAGAGAGGCGGAGGTCATCACCTGAACCTGGTCACCTGAAGATGATGTGTCCTATTTGTATTGTGGTTCTAACTGCTGCACAATGTCTCGGCCGATGTCGTGATTTCATGTGGACAGTATGTGTGGTTTTCTTGGATTGTCACTCTTATCCTGGCTCCTTTCTGTTCCAGCAATTTCAGTCCCTCTCCAGGCAGGGCACTGGATGCATCTGACCAGCAGCCTTGCTTCTTTCTTTAATCACGGAGCCATGGGAATCCATGATGTTCTGTTTCTAGGGTCTTGGGTAGTATGAGAGGTTCTCCTTGTTCTCTCCTTCCCATGTAGGTCTGCAGGTGCAGGCTACTCCGTCAAGCCTCCCATTTGCAGAAATATGTTTTCCCCCACCTCCTACATACATCCAGGGACATATGTCAAGTCTTGCAAGAACATTTTCACCAGGCCTTAAATCAGATTTGAGTGTTAAATAATACTTAATGGCAGCAAAAGAAAATGGCTTCCATTGTCCCTAGCAATCCTTCTTCATTACAGGAGTTCATTCCTTATTAGAATAATGAGTTATCAATATATCTCTTTCATTTTGCCAGTTGTCCTCTGATTTTGTTATATTTATTTGTAACCTGATCACAAATATATACAGGATTTATTTTAAAGCCTACCACTTTTCTTTTTTTAAACCTTTCTTTGTATTTATTCTAGGTTACCATTTAACAAAATATCTTGATATTGGACCCTTTAAAATTTCAAAGTAGAGAACATTTTTATTAATAAGAAGTGATTTGAATAAAGGTCGATGAGCAGTAGATATATTTCAAATAAAATCTTAACAAGTGTTAGAAAAATATTAGATAAATTTCCAAATACATTTTTATCATTAACTTCTGAGTAGAAAAATAGAAATTTTGATAGAATATGCAACATTAATTTTAATAGGTAGATATATTATTTAATGTTGATAAACTTTAGGTTTACTACAATCTTGTTAAAAGGCTATTCGCTAATCACAGTAATTCTCATTCTTTTATTTCCCAGTATGTACTTAAATTTATGATCAATTTAAAGTTTGAAAATCTTAATCTATGATAAACTCTAGGCTTAGGTTTATGAAATTGTTTATTTTATACCCTTGTTGCTAAAAGAGCTGTTTAATTACTAGGTGAAACTCTTTCAAATGAAAATTTAAAATATGTTGAAGTAATTTGCCTTAATAAAATAATTCCATTGATAATTTTTTCATTAAATTCACCAGCTTACTAATAATCTGCATGGTAGTCATCTAAATGAACACAGGGTTCACAGAGTAGCTTAGATAAAACAGCCTAAATATTTTAAATGCTATGAATTTGATTTTTGAATGAAAATACATTTTATATACACATACCCCTATCCTTGATTTGAAATTATAAGCCTAAAATACATATGTTATTACAAAAGGTTTAAAAGTAGAATAAAATTTATATTGATGTGCCAACCTTAAGAGTGCTTAGGAAAACCTTAGAACATAGCCTAAGAAATTGCTATTGAATCCTGTCTAAACATATTTTGCCCATTAAACAAACTTAAAGTCGAAGGTAGGTGATTAGAAGACGTGATTGGGCAAATTTGGGATGGGTTTTGGAAAGCTTTTTATTTTTTTTACATCAATTTCCCTGAGCTTTTGTTTACTCATTTTATAAAGCATGTAAGAATACATCATTAGTTTTTTACTTGAACTTTCCTAATTCTTTTGCATTTTAGAAGAGATTAAGACCATATGGTTAAAATATTTGTTGGAATGCATTTTACAATATGTGTACCAATAATTTTGCTTACTTTAATTTCTGTCAAATTGTGATAGTAATTCTTAGTTTTAAGAATTTTATTTTAAATTCTTTTTCTCATTATATTTTTCCTAAATTATCTTGTTTTTAATTAATCTAATACATAATCAGCCACAACTATTTTTTAAATTTTATAACAACTTTTTTGAGCTTTATTTCACATACTGTACAATTGATCCATTTAAAGTGTACAATTCAGTGGTTTTTATAATGTATACGCAGTTATGTAGCTATCACCACAATCTATTTTAGGATATTTTCATCATCCACAAAAGAAACCTGAACCCATTAGCAGTCACTCCTTATTTCCCCCCAAAACGCTCTCCCTCCAGACCTAGGTAACCATTAGTCTACTTCCTGTCTCTATGGATTTGCATATCTTCCCATTTCATGTTAATGGAATCACACAAATATGAGCCACTACTGTTTCTTCCACCTTTCTACTAGATAGGTGGTTACAATAGCAGGATGCCTAGAGTATCTTCTGACTTAGTGTTTTGTGAACTATAAGTATAATAACAGATAATAAAGCATTTAAGCATTGTTAAATACTTAAATTTCTAAATTGTTCTTGTATTTCTTAAAGCAGCATAGATATAACTAGAATTCTGAAATAAAATGTTTTTAAGTGGGCTTTTCAGGAACTTACCTACTGTGGCAGTGAAATTGATTTTCTGTATATTGGAAATCAGTTGTACTACATAGGTGGTTATGCCCCAAGAGCTTAGTCCATTCCACATAGGAGCCCCGACTTCCACACTGTTGTTTTTCCTGGGTCTGGCTCAGGATGAGAACTTCCTCACAATGTTCCCTTTACACCTACCTTGCACCGGAACCTCCCTGGTCTCTTTATAGCCTGTTTCAGGTGACCACACTACGTTGGCATTCCTGGACAGTTCTAATGTCACATATTCCATTCCAGTGTCAAATCATGTTATGATTTTTTTATGTAAAAATTTTAATAACTGTATATGTTGTTGGAAAATTTGGCTCCACCCATATTGGCCTAGTTAAACTTAATTCAGAGATAATAAACTTAGCGAGTTTACCCAAGGAGTGTTTTGCAGTTTCCCGGTATAAGTTTTTCACAACTTTTGTTAAATTTATTTCTAAATACATTATTCTTTTTGATGCTATTGTTATGGAATTATTTTTCTTAATTTCATTTTTGGTTTGCTTATTGCTACAGTATAGAAACACAATTGATTTTTGTGTATTGATCTTGTATCCTGCAACCTTTGGAAGTCATTCATTAGTTCTAGTAGTTTTTTGATGGATTCCTTAGGATTTTCTACATACAAGATCATGTCCACAAACTGAGACAGTTTTACAATATTGCATTTAAATACATTAACTCAACAGGCATGTATTGAGGACTTGGCTCTGTGTCAGGAGCTGTGCTCCATGTTGGGAGCTTAGAGAGAAAAGGCATGAAGTCTGCTTTCAGGAAGTTTTGCAATCTAGTTAGGGGACAGATCTTTAAACCAATAACCACAATTCAGCATCATAAACACTGATTGAGAGATGTATAAGGTGCTGTGGTAGCACAGAGGAGAAGGGCTGCTACACTGGGGCAGCTAGGAAACATTCCACACAGGAGTTTGTACAGAGTTCTGGACTGCTTTCTAAATAAGTAGCCATGGTTATGATAACTTGTCATTTCAAGGCCACAGTGGTCTTGGATATTTAAAAATTATTGTGTAGTTCTTTAGCTTTAAGATTTTTAGGTCTATCAAAATTTAAGCAGATTTGCATTAATAACAAGACAACACATCGAGGTTTCAAAGTATATACAGATGTTTTGATTTTGTAGTAAATCTGTTGCTATAAAAGCATATGATCACATTTGGAAAATTGCTTTTGCATGTCTTGGCAGTTTGTTGAGAACTGAAAACTTTAAAAACTAACTGGTGTTTTGATAGATTAAGTTCAAGGCCACCTTTTGTTTAAATGATGTTTTGTTTTCTGTAATTAGACCATGCTAGGTGAATTAAGTATGTAATTAAAAACAGAAGTTTTGGCTAATTCAGAGTAAATGAGTACAAAATACAAGGTCATTATCCATCTCCAGTGAGACTCCAGATGAACAGTGCACATGGAACTATTTATAAAACATTTTGCATGGTCAGAGCTCCTCTAGGTTGCTGTCTATGGCTTTTAAATTAAAGTGTTCACAGACTCAAAAAAAATGTACCTGTGCTCATCTAAATGGAAAACTAAAAAAGATTAGAATCTAATCTTCTATCCCAAATAAAAAGGTGAACTATTCTCCTCTTGCTCCAAAAGTGAACATTTAATATGATGCGTGGCATTCTGAGTTCATGATTAAAACTCTGATAACTTTTGAGAGCTCCGAGTCTGAGTTGTTTTCATTTTTGCACACCCTGAAGATGTGCAAGTAAAACATCTCTGGTTTAATGTTTCCTCAGGGCTTAGTCACAGAGGGTGCCACGGGATGGGAAATCTGGGAAGAGTTTTAGTTGGAATAGTTTTTCTTTTTTATGGTTCAGGAATGTGACGTTTTTAGAAAACAGGTGTTTCATTTAGTGGTTTGATTTATGGAGAAAATTAGAATTGGTTACTGGAAGCACTGAGCTTAAGCTTCTCTTGAAAATCCTTTTACAATTTGGCTCCTGGTGGCTCTCCAGCTTCCTTCTCACAGTCCTCCCTCTTCTAGCATCACCACTCCTGTTGTGCCTGTTGTATTCAACACTGTATCCTTGCAGGAAGGGTGGTTTAGGCTAATAATCGCTGCTCAACTAATATTTGTTCAGTGAAATATTTGCTGGGTAAATGCTACAGATCTATAATTTAAATTAGATTTAAATTGAAAGCAATGCATGTATTAAAATCTAATCTCTGCTAGACACTTTACTAGGCAATGGTAAAACAATAATAATAAGTGGTCTCTTATTCTTTAATCCCAAATAGTTTAAACTTAATTAAGACCTTTATTTCTGGGCATATGTTGTTATAAAATATTTAAGTTACAGAATAGTGCAATAATATCCTATTGATCTGGGATACAAGACCTATTTTTAATTTCCTAATCTAAGCCAGTTAGGTAGTTGGGATGCCCATGTGAACAATTATGATGCAGTAAGGCCATTGTGCAATGGAAGGCTCTTCAAAACTGCAATTGAGAATGTGCAAAGAACACCAAAGTCTACCCATTAAAAGGGGATGCTGTTTAAAAGTTAGCATTTAAACAGATACCTAAAAATGGGTAAGAATGTAGCAGGCAGACAAATGAGAAAATAGTGTTACATATAGCACAGACAGAAGAATTGGGCACAGGATTATATGTTGTTGGAGCGTAAAGTTGAGTGGGAAGTATTGGGAATGGGAAGGAGAGTGGGCAGGTACACTTACGCGCACAAAGATTTGAGAGTTTAGCTTGATAACAGAGCCATTCAAATTACAATCAACTGATCTGTTGAAACTAGACTGCAAGGGATTGATATTAGAGGTAGAAAAATCACTAAGGGACTGTCGAGGTATGGCATAATCCAAACGAGAAATGAATGAAAGCACTGGAATGAATGGAAAGGGGCAGTTTGAGAGAATCTCTAGTCCTTCATGATTAGATCTGGGAGGAGAAGGAGGGATCTCAGATGATTCCCAAATGTTTAAATTGAGCACCTAGGTAAGTGATGGTTACATTCGCTAAGGAATAGTGACTTTTTAAGGGGGACTTAGCACTGGATCTACAACCATTCAGAAAGACAATGTTTTTTTTTTTAGACACAGCCAGAATGGGAGTTCCACAGAAATATCTTTCGGGATTAGAGATTTGGAATCATGGGTCATTTTTGAATTGGTGTAATGGAAGTCATGAATATAGAGGGAAAGTAATCACAGACAGACTGAGATCTGTCCCTGTGGAGCATCAACGGAAGGAGGAATGTGATGTCTTAGATATTGAAGATGGAAAGCTTTTCAAGAAAGAGGGGAATGTATAAAAAGCTTCAGCAAGATTAAATCCTGAGAGCTGAAAACTGGAGATTGTGTTTGACATTTAGAAGGTCAGTGTAGCCCATGTGTTGTGCTCAGTGGTTGAGTGCTGACCCAAAAACCAAGAGATCTCAGTTGATTCTTGGTCAGGGCACATGCCCAGTTTGTGGGCTTGATCACCAGTAGGAGGCAGCCAATCAAAGATGTTTCTATCTCTCTATCCCTCTCCCTTCCCCTCTCTCTAAAAATCAATAGAACCATATTAAAAAGAAGAAGGTCAGTGTTGCCTTTAAGTGAAACAGCCTTAGTGAGATGGTGAGGCCCTAGAGCTAGACTGCTTCAGGGTTAGGAGTGAATCGAGGGAAAGACGTAGACTTCCTCTAGGAGTGGCTTGTGAAAATCATAGACATATGATGATAAAGGGGAATATAAAGTTGAGGAAACTTTTTATTTTGGTTTAGTGTTAGATATGAAAAACTTGAGGATTTTTTTTTTCATGCTGATAAAAAGCACTAATGGCAGGAACTTGAAGACTGAGTAAAGGTAATCAGTGGGATGAAGTCTGTAAGGAAGGAGACCCTGTGGATAGGAAAACCAAGTCTGGATGGGAAGAAGTGTTATTCTGGGTCAACACAATTAGGGAATGAGGGTGGGTGCTGGCTTGGGGGTGGGGGAAGAAGTAGCAGTTAGAAATGCCACCTAATAATTACTCCCCTTTTCATTTATTAATCCTTCTGCCAAATATCTAGCAATTTCAAATTTAAGACCTGCCATTGTAGGTCTCCCTGAGTTCCCTACCCACCAAAAACAACACTATTTTTAGGATCCATTTATTTAACCACCACACTGAACATTGTTCTCTTTCTCAAAACTATTTCCTCTGTAAATTATTATTATTTTCAATCTTTTTGCACTTGGTTTTTAGGCCTTTCTCCAATTTCACACCTCTTTTAGATTAATTTAGTTCACTGTGTTCTCTCTCCCCTTCCAACTTACCAGAATTCAGTACAGTGCTAACAGACTCATGACAGCCAGAAAGACATAATTTACTTAAAACTCTATAAATCCTGCTTTTATAAAAAGATCCGTGGGGAATGAGTCAGAAATTGCAGTTTAATTTATTTTTGATAGAGGAAGATCTTTTATTTTGCTTGTTGTTTTCATTTTTACTTTTCTTTCTCATTCTGCTCAGCCTTTCCCACACGGTCCTCTAATTTTCAGTATTGGAGAATTTAGAATTATTTGTTTGCACTATTTAACAATTAAGCCTTTTGGAGAAGGAACTTTATAAAAATTCAGTAATAATAAATGGATATTGTGATTTCACCAAAGTCATGACTTAGTCTTTTAGAATATAATCTTTTTGTCTCTCCCACCCTTTTTATTATCGGTTCTATTTAAAAAACTTTTTATTTCAGGATGCACTTGAGTGCTATCTTTTATGTTTTGTTAAAGCTTATTAAGTGGAGGTCAGCTGAACCTTAATTTTGCTTGTATATTAAAAATAACCTTTAGCCCTGACCGGTTTGGCTCAGTGGATAGAGCGTCAGCCTGCGGACTGAAGGGTCCCAGGTTCGATTCCAGTCAAGGGCATGTACCTTGGTTGCGGGCACATCCCCATTAGGGGGTGTGCAGGAGGCAGCTGGTCGATGTTTCTCTCTCATTGATGTTTCTAACTCTCTATCCCTCTTCCTTCCTCTCTGTAAAAAATCAATAAAATATAAAAAAAAAACCACAAAAAAACCCGAAAAAACTTTTATCTAAAAGATGAGTAATTTAAGTAGCATCTATAATAGAAGCATCTATAATGAATGTTTTAAAGTTTTACATCGTCCCACCCCACCCCCAGTTGCTCTCTATCATTTAATAAAATTCCAATTAATATTTCATTTATTCTTATTCTTTTTGCTAAAACCGACAACATATATCTGAAGTTTTCTTAGAGGAATAAACCAAACAGACATTTGGTGGGGAAAAAACAATATAATGTGAATTACTTTTATGAGTGGCCATTAAAACATTACAGCCACAATAATCAAACAGTAATACTAATTTTAAAAAAGAAAAGAAAAAAATGGACTTTTAATTATTAGGAAAAGAGATATTTAATGATATCTGTTATTAAATGTGTTAGCTGAGTCATCTAGGTACACAGCTAAATGTATGGGAGAAATTCCATATGGATTAAAGGTTAACTGAAGTAAAAAAGTAATGGGGAAAACTTAGGTGAATATGTATACAATCTTGATATGGGGGAAGGCTTTTTAAATGTATAATAGTAAAGGCAGGAACTACTTTATTAAAGGGTTTGATTTTACTACATAAAGATTTCAAGCTTTTGCCCAACAACAAAATCAACTAAATTGAAAGACAAATACATTGGGAAGTATTTATAATATGGTATCCACACCCTTAATATAAAAAGAGCTCTTCCTAATTAATGATAAAAAAATTAATTCCTAATATTGGGCTGAAAAGGGGGGTAGCACATGTAAATTGAAACTTTCAAAAGAGCAACTTGGCCAAATGTTTCAAAAACTTTAGAATGTTTTTAACTCCTTTACCCACTTCTAGGAATGTCATCAAAGAAAGTAGATATATGCAAAAGATCATTTTAAGGGTATATTTAGAGCATTGTTTAAATAAAATTGCAAACAATTTATATGTCTAGAGACCCACTCCCTGAATCTCCCCACTCCCCATCCCTAGGGTGCTGCTCTCATCTTCATAATTGAAGGTGGCGGCATCTCCATCCCAGGAGCAGGATGGAGACAAGGAGGGAAGGGGCGTGCCCCAGCCATCTTTTGAGGAAGGTGCTCGGAAGTTGCCATATGGTACTGCCCAGTACTTAATGTCATGGCTATCCCTCGCTGCAAGAGACACTGGGAAATATCTTTTTTCTGAATGGCCACTACCTACTTCTCTTTTGCATTTGCATCTGTCATTTCTTAGTTTAACCCTTATTTGGAGGGCACCGACTCATTCTGTCTCTACTTCCACACTGTGTATCCAATCTGTACATCACGTAGGTGAGTTTTGACTCTTTTCTCATACCCGGGAGCTGCATATCTACCTTAGTGTCAGTCATTAAATTCCCTGTCAGAGTGTTATTCTTGAGACATGATGCGTTTTTCCTACCCAAATATGGGAAATTAGTTGCAGTGCCTAGCAGATGAGGTTATTGCTACTAAACATTACCAGCTGGTTTGTAACATTTGGGAATAGGAAAAGAATCAACTCTAATTCTTCTGTCTTCCTTTCCATTCCCTCCCACCCAACCCAAGAACTAGGGAACTTTGTACTGCGTTGTTTAGGAAAACTTCAGAACATGGAAGGGCCATTTTTTATTTAAAGAAGCATGTTTGCGCCATATATGATAGGCAAATATTTTTTCAATATTTTATCTCCATAAAACTGCTACACGTAGGTCATCTGGTGAAGCCATGGCAATTATCTAGCTTGTCTTTAATATTTCACAGCGGTCACCCATTAATTGGTCTGGGCCAGAGGAGAGAAAGAAGGGTGAGGGGACTCTCATCTTTTTCAGTTTTATAACATTTCCCTAAAATGATTCAGTGCTAGCTTACCTGTCCACAGAGAACCTCTAGTATTTCAACAGTTATGCCAAAAGCTGTACCAATTCTCCATGGCAGTGGCGCCAGGCGGCTGGGGGAAGGGAGAATGTCCCCGGCCGGCAGCCGCTAGGGACTCTACCAGTGCCCGGCACTGGGTCTCATACTGGTGTAACTATAGATAAGCATTATGGGCCGTTTGAGCCCGGGGATGTTTTCTAAGCATGGTTGTTTTGGACAGGACCAAATGTCTGCTAATGGCCTAGTTCCAGTGCCTGTCCCCCAAGCATGGTGATGTGCTGAATCCCGAATAATAGGGCGGAGACATGAGCATTGTCTTCAGATACGTGAATATCGGTCATATGGCCACAGGATTTTCCCCCCATAGCTCCCCTCCACCCAGTTCCCACCCCACCCTCTTCCCTCACTCCCCATCCACTGTCCTCATCCATAGGTGCACGATTTTTGTCGAGTCTCTTCCCGCATCCCCCACACCCCTTTCCCCCCCAAGAACAGTCAGTCCACTCCCTTTCTATGCCCCTGATTCTATTATAATCGCCAGTTTATTCTGTTCATCAGATTATTTACTTACTTGATTTTTAGATTCACTTGTTGATAGATGTGTATTTGTTGTTCATAATTTGTATTTTTACCTTTTTCTTCTTCTTCCTCTTCCTCTTCTTAAAGGATACCTTTCAACATTTCATATAATACTGGTTTGGTGGTGATGAACTCCTTTAGCTTTTCCTTATCTGTGAAGCTCTTGAAGGCAAATTTTAACTAAATGTTAGAGGAGGCATTTTACAGCAAATAAGACTAGTCATAAATGGAATGGGATGCATTTTGAAATAGTAATTGGCCATCACAAATATTCAGATGGAGGGTTTTGACGGAGACGGAGTAAAATAGTAGAAAGTGCCGGACTTGCAGGTTGCAGATATCAATTCTAATTTTTCCTCTGCACATTGTGCTTGAATTTGCTATTCGAGTCTCTGGTCTTTCCTCTCCTGATGCATTAAGTGAAGGAGGTGAACTAAGCCACCTCAAGTTCTCTTGCCTTTTAGGTGATGTGTGGTATGTGCTCATTAAGTGTTTGTCAAATGAATATCATACATAACACATTCCCCCTGTGTTAATGCCAATGCCACATCCTTAATCTTCCCAGCTCAAAGTAATCTTCCCCTGCTGTATGCTGTGTAGTGTTTTATCTGTATCTCTCGCTGAATTTAACACTTTCTACTTTATAGTGAACTTACTTATAAGACTTTTGGTGGCACGATCGGTATCAAATTCATTCTTGGATCCCCCACTGGACTTTACACAGAGTATTCAATAAACATTTGTTGAATAAATCAGTTAGAAAACATTACCTGATATATGAAAAAATTGAGGGCAACGTCTTTGCAAACATGTGTTCTCTTTCTTTAGAAAGGTTATTTTGACTCTTAGCAGCAGACAAATCCCTGCAAACAGTCTAAACAAAAGTGTATTATATGTGTTGCTTGAAGTTAAATTAAAACTTGTTTAGACAGGGCATGACACTGGCAGTAGCCACCTCCGCGCAGCTTCACCGGGAAAAATCCGAACTGCCACCTGGAACTCGTTATATTCTTTCATTTGCATGTTGCTGCCTTTACATTGTATCACTGGGAATCTAAATAGTATCTGGCTTTCTTTCAGATATTGTTTCCTGAAAAGGTATTTGCCTAAAATTCATTCATATTCCTCTAATCTTTCTTCCTTTCTCCTTCCTCCCTTGACCCCACTTTCTTTCTACCACTTTCTCTTGACTTTCCTTTCACCCTCTAAAATTCACATGATGCACCGTGTCCTAGGAGTTTATTTATAATGTAATGTATATGGTAAAGTGGAGAACCTGGTAATTCAAGGTGAAAAGAAAACACCCCAAAGTTATAAGTAGCCCGATTCAGATATCACCTCTATGAAAACTTCCTGGAATCCCTTCACCATTTTGACACAATCTTTAATGCCTTTACTAGTACAATGTCTGTCTTTATATTCCTGTGTTTGATCTTACTTCTAGTACAGTACATTATTGTAGTTTTAGTTGTTTATATAATCTGTTTCCCCAGCCAGATAAGGCTACATTTTATTCTTCTTTATACTGTTATATATTGTTGGATAAATAAGTGTATGGATATGATTTAGCCACTCAACTTCCTGTGTTTCTCCTGTAGTTTTTTCCACACAGGCAGATGCATTATTCCTGCTTTCTAGTTGAACAACCTGTGGCTTATAGGAGTTAAACTTGCTGGTTCCAGAAAACAAGCAGGTGGAGGAGCCAGAATTCAAATCCCAGGCCTTTGGGCTCCCAAGTTCTTCACCTATTTCATTCTGCCTCCAAAATGTGCCTTCCAGTTTCCACTGCTGCAGCCCTTCATCAACTCTGATCAGTTCTTTATTTCCTCCCTCTTAGAGCTTTCTTATAGTACCCTTTTCTGTCTTCTCACCTCTTCTTCTCATTCCACCGCGTGCATCATTATCTGATCATATCATTTCCTTTTAGAAATCTTTGATGGCTCCTCACTTCCTGTAGGATAAACACTGAACGTTTTGGTGTGTAATTCCTCCGCTTCATGATCTGCCTTATTTTCCACTCCTGCTTTCACTGTGCCCCCTAAACTCTAGCCTCATTCCTACCACTTCACTAGCGTCTACAAGTCCTTGGCAGCATCTAGCTTCTTTGTCGTGTGTCTTTCTGTGTTATTTTGAAGCACCCTTCATTCCTGTTGTGCTAGTTGAAGTTCCACCCAGCTTAACCCTATCCCTTCTATTAAACCTTGTCCAGTTTCCCTTGGGAATTTGCTGGGGTCCAACCCCAGCGGGTCCAGGGGTCCCCAAAGGCGTGGACGGAGTCGGCGAAGAAGGAATGACAAAGAGACAGCGTTCAGTTGATCAGCAACCTAGCCAGGATCTCTAGCCCGGATCTCCAGCCAAGTTCTGGTCTGGATCTCCAGAGAGGTTCTGCTTCGGATCTCCAGCGAGGTTCTGTAGCCATGTTCCCTCGCTAGGTTCTCCAGCCAGGTTCTGTCCAGGCTCTCCAGTCAGGTTCAGTGTCCAGGTTCCAGTCAGGTTCTCCTGCCAATCTCTGTAGTCAGGTTCAGTCCAGGATCCCTTGCCATGTTCTCCCGCTAGGCTCTGTCTCTAGGCTCCGAGGCCAGTCCCTCTCCAGGATCCTCCGGCATGCTCTCGCCAGCAAAGTTCTTCTGTCTCTAGGCTCCGTGTAGGTTCTGTCTTCTTGATTCTGTTCTAAGTTCTGAGTGTTTCTGTCTTGTTACAACTGTATTTATACCAGTTGATTCAATCCTATCAATCTCTATTACAAAGGTTAGGGCGTTTCTTATCTCCATTCCAGGGAGTAAAGATTATGTAGCTTAAGCATGATTGTTTGTAGTGATTAACTACCCGCCTGGCACTTAGTTAAGGAGTTTCATCCCCTCCCTGACTTCAGGGAAAAATTCCTACGTGGGGAAACAACCTTTCTCGGAGAGGTGACCTTGGTTAAAACACAGCGCCAAGAAGGTGAGCAAACATATTAAGAACCGTATGCCATATATGCCAGGTCCCTTGAAACAGCAAGCATGGACCGGCTCCCGGCAGGAATTAATCTCTTTCTCTATGTGCCGATTTTGTATTATGTTTGTTTGTGACTATATATGTTCTTGTGATATTTTGGAGCCCTTTGAGAGTAAGAACTGTCTCCAGCTGACTGTTTTGTGTGTGTGTGTTTTAGCTTTGTACAATAATTTGATTATAAAACATACTTCACAACACTTTGGATAGCTAAGAAGATTCTGGCTTCTAGGACAACAATAATGGCTCTGTGTAAAATTCAAGCTGACTGGTTGAATGTGGGTTGTCTACTGGCCTGCTATTAAAGCATTGGATTTAGAAATAAAATTCTTCTACATAAATCAAATGACCAGGCTTGCTTTTGCCAAGAATACCAGAAAAGATTAGATTTATGTTATTCTGCAATATGTATGCTATATAGTATATAGTTTGTGTATCTGTGCATGTGTGTGTGTGTATATATATATATATATATATATATATATATATATATATATGCATTATATATATTCACATATGAAAAAGAGTATCCTAAATTTTTAAATCTTATATTTCCCATTATGTGAAGTATTTTTAGGTTAATTCTTATTAATTATACTAGTGAAAATCTAGTTCCAGTGTTATTTTCTTTGTATTTACTTTTTAAAAAAAGCAAACAATATAATATGGTGAAATAGTTCATTCACATGGAAGTACATACATTGGTATAAAAAGTTCATAATCTTGCATTTTTATATTCTAATTTGATGAGGACTGTTCACTCTTTGCCTAGCTAACTGTTTTCTACCCTCTGAGACTAGTCTTAAATGTACCTCCACTGAGAAAGTTCCCCTTCCCCCAAGCTATATCAGTAGCACTTGCAGTTGCTTTTTTGTTCCCCTCTGGCAATTGTCACGCCCAGCCTAGCACCATACCTAAAACCTAGTAGGCATTCAGTAAAGGTTTGTAGAATGAATAAGCAAATGAAAGAAGTTAGCAATTAAACGTGTGTGTATGTGTGTGTATCTGCCTTCATTAAAAGCAAAGTGGCAGGTTTGTATGTATAGATCCATAAGGCTGTTTATGATACATTGTCTTGTGAATAAAAACAAGTTATAGGACAGAAAAATGCTTCTATTTTTGTAAAAATGTTTGTGTGGGAGTGTATGTTGGGAGAAGGTGTGCAACAAATCAGTTTTCTGTGGTGGTGAGTTATATGGTTGGAATGGAATGGAAAGTCAGAAGTGGACTTTTAAAAAAAGATAAAATATATATGTGTGTGTGTGTGTTCAAATTTATTTTTAGGTAAAGAGGAAGAGAGAGAGAGAGAGAGAGAAACATTGATGTCAGATCAATCTGGTGCCTCCTGCACACCCCCTATTCGGGATGGATCCCACAACCCAGGCGTATGTCCTGACCTGGCATCAAACCAGTAACTTTCCCTGCACGGGACAACACCCAGCCAACTGAGCCACGCTGGCCCAGGCAGAAGTGGACTTTCACTAGTACATTTTTGTATTGGATTTTTTTTTTATAAATGTGCACTATTTTTGTAATTTTCAAGTCAACAATTAAAATATTTTATTGCTTCTGTTCAAGTGCTGATATTTTAGTGTCAAACTAAACTATTTTTAAAGACAAATTTTTGCATTTACCCCCCCAATTTCTGTAGAAAAAAAATTATTTTCTTTGTTTAAATGTTTCTTGGTCCTTTTGGAAAACTGTAGGACTTGAAATAAAGTGGACTATAATAAGTCTTTAAGCCATGATGGCACACGTATTGGGAAACTAAATCTCATTCAGTCTCTTAATGTTAAAGGTTAGGTCAGTAGAGTCAGTTTTTAAAAGATAGTAAGAAAAAAAAAGGTAGTAAGAAACTGACTAGTTTCGCTTAACAGAATCTTCATTTCTCTGGAGCATCTTACCCCCTGTTTTCAAACACATCCCTGGGTCCTCTTGGATGACTTAATTCCATGCCACTGAGCAGCTGGTCTTGATGATGGTAAACTATTTTCTAAGCCCAAGCCCAAATGAAAGTACCAATTAAAAATACCTAAGATAATTAACCTCACCCTTAATTAAATTGGTTATCTCACCCTTACTTCCTTATCTTTTTTAATGAACCTGATAAATGGTCTTTCTAAAACAAGGTTCGTTGAGGCTTCAGCGTCTTGGTTATTTTAGGGTTGTTCCTAAAATTTTTTCACATGGTCCAGCTGCCAGACAGATTGTACATAAGTTTCCTGCAGCATTTGGCAGGCCTATGTATGTACCGCCTTAAAAACAATTAGAATTTATTGATTTTGAAATTTGTGATTGCTTTCTAAAGTTTTCTTCCCTGATCTAAATTTACTTTGGAAAAAAAATCTCCACAACAGAACACATTGGCCTATTTTTGTGCCAAGACTTTCAGGGAAATATTTTATATGATTAATATTGTGTGGCTAATCTGCTGTAAAAAATCAATTTTATCCATTTTAACTCACGAGAGCATGACCATCCTGTGTGAACCATTTTAAGAGCCTATGACTTCAATAATCCAAATTTAAGTGTTTGTTACTATATGTGTTATATTAATCATGTCAATTAATATTGGGTCACACTTCTTTTTAAGAATTGAATTATGTTTCATCAGTGGATTCATATTTTTTCATTCCAGGGCACTACCCCAACCTTGCCTCGGGCAAGCTGAAGTTAGTAGACTCTGGACTTGGCTCAATGAATACATAGTGCATGGTACCAGGCCGTTTTAATAGGCCTGGATTCAGTTAGAACGCTTCCTCCCTATCTGTCTATCCCTTTAAAACCATTTGTCCTAAAAGATTTGTGTTCTGTCTCTTATTAATAGTCAGAAGAGAAATAACATTATAAAATCTGTATGATGCATTCCATCCAATTCAAACTTTTTAATAAAACATTGGACCATTTGTTACTTGGTGAGTACATTATTCTGAAGGCTTTCATGTAAACACTTTGGGGAATCAATAAATAGGCTTTGTAATTCCGTACAATACTCTATTATCCTTAGAGTTACAACACCTCACAAATAACATAACTTCCACCCTGGGAATAATTGACTCACCATGGAGATCTGGCTCCTTGTCTCATTAAATCTTCTGGAATTGCTGAGAGGTGGCTAGCAATTATTCTTCTGTTTGGCATCTGTGGAGACTTAGGCACCAAGCAGTTAGAGGTCATGCACAGAAGCTCTACGGGTGGGGGGTGCTGTTTGGATATTGGTCATTGAGTCCCTGCTGAGCAATGTTGAGACTTAGCTCCTGAGGACCATCTCAAAAGGGGATGCAGTGACCTAAATGCCAGAAAAGTGTCTTCACGAGCCATTAAAATGCATTGCTAATCCCTGCCCTCATTTCGAAATTTATACACACACACACACACACACACACACACGTATATACATATATTTCATTTCTATCCTATCTAATAAAAGAGAAACATGGTAATTGGCGTACGACCGATACCTTTTTCATTGGCTAATCAGCGAGATATGCAAATTAACTGTCAGCCAAGATGGCGGCCGGCAGCCAGGCAGCTTGAAACTAACACGAGGCTTGGTTGCTTCAGTGACGTAGGAAACCAACGTTCCCCGCCTGCTGCTGCCTCTGAGCGGGCAGTTTAAGAAACTCTGTAACAAATACGCCCAACTTCAGCCAGCAGATTCGCAACATTGTAAGCAAAGGCCAGAAACCTACTTTCAGCCGGAGGCCTAAGAGCTGGAGCCAAGCCTCAAGCTAAAGCTGGCCCAGAATTAAAAAAAAAAAAAAGGAAAAAAGGAGCGGTTGGGAGTTCAGTCACCCCCAGCCTGAAAACAGCCCTCAGCCCCTCATCTAGACTGTCCAGGCACCCCAGTGGGGACCCCCACCCTGATCCAGGACACCCTTCAGGGCAAACCAGCCGGCCCCACCCGTGCACCAGGCCTCTACCCTATATAGTAAAAGGGTAATATGCCTCCCAGAACCGGGATCAGCGTGACAGGGGGCAGCACCCAAACCCCCTGATCGCCCTGCGGCTCTGTGTGTGACAGGGGGCGGGGCCCCAACCTCCCTATCCACCCTGCTCTGTGCCTGATAGGGGGGAGCTCCCCCCCCCACGGGCCCTGCTCTGTGTGTGACGGGGTAGAGCCATAACCTCCCCATCAGCCCTGCCCTGAGTGTGAGAGTGGCAGCGCCCCAACCCCCTGATCCGCCCTGCTCTGTGGGTGATAGAGGGCAGCACACCAACCCCCTGATGGGCCCTGCTCTGTGCGTGACAGGGTACAGAGCCCCAACCCCCCTGATGGGCCCTGCTCTGTGTGTGACAGGGGGTTGCTCCACAACCTCCCCATCGACCCTGCCTTGAGTGTGACAGGGGGCGGCGCCCCAACTCCCCAATCGGCCCTGCTCTGAGCCCGACCAGGGGCTGCACCTAGGGATTGGGCCTGCCCTCTGCCACCCGGGAGCAGGCCTAAGCCAGCAGGTCGTTATCTCCCGAGGGGTCCCAGACTGCGAGAGGGCACAGGCCAGGCTGAGGGACCCCCCCTCCCCCCCCGAGTGCACAAATTTTTGTGCACCGGGCCTCTAGTCTTTATATAATTTCTTCACAGGATTCATAAAAGCAGCTGTCTCTTATTTGTCATTCTTATTTTAAATTTAATGAAGAACATTTTAAAAGAATTGTAAATTGTTTTTGAGAACATTTAGTTTTGACTTTAATTGCTCTTAAGATTCAAACTCTCTGATTTATTTTTATTGAGGGAGCAATAATGTTTTAAAAGTATGTAACTTGCCTGGCCAGTATGGTGCAGTGGTTGAGCATCAAACCATGAACCAAGAGGTCACTGGTTTGATGCCCCGTCAGGGCACATGTCCAGCTTATGGACTCAATCCCCAGTAGGGGGCATGCAGGAGGTAGCCAATCGATTTTTGTCTCTCATCTATGTTTCTGTCTCCCTTCCTCTCTCTCTAAAAATCAATTTTTAAAAACCATATTTTTTTAAAAAGTATATAACTGATCTGTAAGAATCCTATACTATTTTATCTTCAGGATTAGCATGTCAAAAATATGCCTGTTGGGTGTTTTCCTTTAAAGCTCTTTGGAAAGTTGAATGGTATAGATGAAGTGACATTAGTATATGTTTATGTTCATTTTGAAGTGTTGAGATGGGACAGGCAGGAAAAACCTTGACTTTGAATTTCTCATGACCTTTTAAGTAAATCTTTGATGCTAGTTCAAGGGAAGTGTGAGGAATGTGTGGAGCTAGCTTCAGTTGAATAAATATTACACTTCAGTGACTTTAACTTTTTTTAATGTGGAAGGACTGGGTGACAAGCACAGGAGAAACATGACTATCAAAACTTTATTCTATTATTTAAAAAATACCAAATGTATTCAGACCAGTAGTCCTTCCAGATGATGTTCCCTTCCTTACTCAAGCCGGCAAAGACAGGAAACGGAGACTCAGTAACTGATGATTGTACAACATTCACTCCCTATCCTTATGTATTTCCCTGCCTTTGAAGGAGGGGACAGGGGAGTTTAAGGAAGTTCTTTATGTATTTTCCACTCATAGTGGGTTATATTTGGCAACAACCAGTGGATCTCCTTATTGTTCTCTCTGCTGCCATTCGTGCCTGTCCTGTCTGAGCCAGGCTGTCCTGTCTGAGCCAGGCTGTCCTTTCTGAGCCAGGCTGGCTCGCTTTAGATGTAGCTCGGACTCTGTCTCTCTCCTGCTTAAAACACACCAGGGCCTTTCCAGCACAGAAGGAAGCCCGAGGTCTCACTGTGGTCTGCTGGTCCCATCCATGTTTTGGCACCCAGCCACCTCCTGCCACTCTTCTTGCTCACTGAGCTTCAGATCTACTGTCCTCCTTGTTCACTTTCAAGTGAAGTCAAGTTGACTCCTTCCCTGTGACTCTGCTTGGCTGACATTGTCGGGAATGCTCTTCTTCTCACATAAAATGGACTATATTAAGTCTTTAAGCCATGATGGCACACATATTGGGAAACTAAATCTCATTCAGTCTCCTAATGTTAAAGCTCAGGTCAGTAGAATCAGCTTTTAAAAGGTAGTAAGAAACACCCCCCCCCCCCCCATAAATTCTGGCATGTTTTTATCCAGGCGGATATTCCAGCAGTAGCTGTTGTATATCAAAATCATGTGAAGTTCATTTTCAAAATATATAGCTGGTACCCTGATACCTCCCTCCCAACCAGATTATAGCAGAATATGGAGGAAAGAGAGGGGAGAGTATCTATAATAATACAAGTATAATATGCTAATTAGACCAGATGTCCTTCTGGACGACCTTCCAGACGAAGCCGGGGCTGCAAGGGAAGCCCGGGTCCTGGGTGCTAGAGGGAAGCCAGTGCCGGCAGCCGGGGGAAGGAAGGTCTACTCTTGCACAAATTTCGTGCATCGGGCCTCTAGTTTTGAATAAAGCTCTTCCAGCTCATTGCCTTCCAACTTTTTTAATTCACTGTGGGAATTTTTTAAAAGTTTCAAAATAGTGCAATAAACACACATTTACCACCTCGCTTGAACAGATATTAACGTTTTGCCATATTTGCTTTAATTTTGTATATGGGTATATTTTCCCCCAGCCAATTGTGATGCAAGAGGAAATCTGAATCTTTCTCCCAAATGGAGAATCTCTGACTAGTAGGTGAGTCCTGTTTCTCTGGGTTTCACCATGCAGAAGGGGAGACAGTGGTGGGCATACTATAGTTGGATCTCTTTCTTGGTGTGTGTGCTGGTCAAGACTTTATAAAGCAGTGATTTCAACCTTTGTCATCTCATGGCACACAAACTAATTACTAAAATTCTGTGGCTCTCCAAAAACTTTTTTTTTTTTTGCCAATCTGACAAAAAAAAAAAAAGTAAAATTTTGATTCATTCACACTGGTTGGCTATTGTGAATGTTACTGTTACCCAGAACACTTAAATATTGTTCCACTCTCCTGGTCTCCACATTTTCTAAAGAGAAGTCAGTGATGCTAGAAATTGTTGTATACATGAGATATGGTGTGTCATTTTTCTCTACTTTTAAGCTTTTTTCTTTATTTTTGGCTTTCAGTAACTATAGGCGTAGATTTTTGTGATTAATGTTGTTTCAATCCTCTTCATAGTTCATGAGTTTTTTGAACCTGTAAATTTATGTTTTACCAAATTTAGTAATTATTCAGTTGTTTTTTTGTGGGTTTGTTGCGTTTTTTTGTTTGTCTTTGCCCCATTTTCTCATTCTCCACCTTCTGGAACTCCAAATAAAATATTCCCAGAAGAGTGCAGGGCGGGGGGGAGGGGGGGCGGTTGGGGGTTAATGGGGGGGATGAGGACACATTTGTAATACCTTAACTAATAATAAAAAAATTAAAAAAAATATTCCCAGAAGACATTTTAGCATTGTTCCAAAGTTCCCTGAAGCTCTGTCCATTTTCCCCCATCTTTTCTCTCTCTTCTTCAGACTGGATAATTTCTATTGATCTTTTCCAATAGAGCTTTAGACCTCTCTTCTGCTCTCTAGCATAGCCGGTAAAATTATGTTGTTGCCAGTAGAAATGGGGTCCTTCCATGAAGTCATAAAAAGCATTTCAGGGACCCACACACATATGGAAGGAGATGTAGTGGTGAGATTTATTGGAATAGAAATTAAAGACTGCCTCCAGATTGCCAGTGTCTCACCTCCATCCGTACTCTGTAAAAAGAAAAACAAAACAAACAAAACAACAACCCAGCCTTGGCTTCATCCAGCCCAGAAGAAAAGGCCAGGGTCCAGAAATTCTGTGCCACTGGTTCTTACCCAGTTCAGTGTCTGTCCCCGACCGGCTGGTGTAGCCTCTGTGCCCTGCTGTGCTGAGTAGCCATACCAAGTAGCCAGGCCCACATTTGGAGCCTGAGTTGGAGGCCCCACAGCTGCCAGGCCCACGTGGCTGTACCTATGGGTGAGCAAACACTTGTTAAACTTTGATTATATTACCTCAGGTTTGAGAAGGACCAGTTTCCCAGTCCTTCCAGGGTTTGTGCTGGGCTTCCCTAACCAATCCTTTCCTGGACCTTCCAGGCTCCTGTGTCTCTTATCCAATCCGATTCTTTCCCCGGGCTAGAGACCTTCCCCTTATGGTTGGCATCTTAGCTCCTGCTGCGCCTGCCTCAGCAGAAGGACCTCCCCCTTTATTTTACTGTCCCTGGGTAACTCCAGCTCATGACCATAACGTGGGTCCTGCCTGCTTTGGGGATGAGGTCCTGAGGGCGGAGGATGCCGCAGCCCCTGGGGAGCCTGTGAATGCTGCAGCTTCCTCGTGAAGCAGGCTTGCTGTCTGATTCAGTCCCTAGTTTATTGTGCTTCATGTCTGATTCCCTTGCTTCCCTCCTCTCTTAATACTAACTAGCTACCTACCTAACAATTTCAGATAGTTCTAATTTTTTTTATTTGGTTGGCCTGGCTGGTTAGTTCAGTCTGATAGAGCACCATCCCAATTCACGAGGGTTGCGGGTTCGATACCCAGTCAGGGCACATACAAGAATCAACCAATAAATGCATAAGTACATGGAAGGACAAATTGATGTTTCTCTCTTCTTCTCCTTCTCCCTCTTTCCCCCTTCCTCTCTCTAAAATAAAAAAAAAAAAAATTCATTTGGTTTTTGTTATATTCTGTTTCTCACCTGAGATTTCCCATTTTTTCATTCATTATGAGCTTATTTTCCCTCACCTTAGTGAGCATAATTATAGCTGCGTTAAAGTCCCGTCAGTTTCTATGTGTGGGTCATATAAAGTTGGTCTGTGTTGATTGTGTTTTCCTTTGAGAGAGGATCACATTTTCCTGATTCTTGATATGTCAAGCAGCCGTGGATTACATCCCAGATATTGTAAATGTTTATTGTGGAGGGGGAAATGTATTTTTGTTTACCCTTCAGAGACTTTAGTAGTTGGTTTTTGTATTTTGCCCACAGTTTAAGGCTGTTATCTGTGAAGAAGTTAGGCTGTTAAGAGCTTTCTCTGACATACTAAAAGCTGAACTCCTGATATGCCTTTTAATCCTTTTGCTGCCTCTCCAGTTTCCTACTCAACTACATGCCTACACTATCACACAGAAAGAAATTCCTTCAACTCTTCACCCAAGTGGATTCTATCAGAGCTGCCAGGAGTAAAACAGTGACTGATGAAGATGAAATTTGTCATCCTCATAACTCCAACCCCTTTTCTGCATTCTCCCCGTTGCTATCCTGACATGCTCTTTTTTGTCACCAGAGATGAAAGGAGTTAGATGCATTTAGCAGCCAGTACCATTGCCACCTCATCAAGAGCATAGGGGAGAGGAAAATCCCAGAACCAGATGATGACAGAAGCTAGGAAATGTAACGGATAAGAGCAGAGCGAGGAGAGCTCTGCTGTGGAGGCGGCACAGATGTGAGCATATGTGTGAGCTGAAAGGGAACGAATTTAAAGAGGGGGGGGGGGGAGCGGGCAGGAGGCAAGAGCAGCTGTGCCAACCTTTGTGCTTGGCCTTTAGCGTCTCATGTCACCTTCAGAACAACCCTGGGAAATGAGCTATAACATTTCCATTTTACTTGAGAAGCTCAGAAACTGAAAGAACTGAGATGGTTTTCTCCAAGTCACACACTTAATAACCAGGCAGAAGATAAACTGTTCCTTTGTTTGAGTCAGCTAAAGCCCCTGTGGGAACGTTGGGGAGCACTAAGCGTCTTTCTAGGTTCTGCAGTGAGAACCCCAGGCATCTGGCCTGGAAAAGTGGGCTGTGGCCCTTCCCTGGTTCAGTCCTTGACTCTGTGACTCTGCTCAGAAGCAAGCTTGGTCTGCCTTAAGCTTAGGGTAGCTATGGGAGGCCTTCTCCACCTCTCAGCTCCCCATCCCTTCCCCACCCCCACACTCCCGTGCTTCCTGCTGGCTTTATAAGAGCCTCAAGGAAAAGTCTGAGGCTCTTCAGAAGACACAGGGACCACTTTGTCAGTGGGAGGCAGGGGTTGGAATTCTTCCTTATGACTTTCTCACTTCCTCTGACCACTAGTGCCCTTGTCCTTATGCTCACTCTTGACTTTCTATTACATTGAGTAACATTCAGAGAGAGTAAGCATGTTACCTACCAAAAGCCACTAGCTTCTTGCATACATAGCTCAAGGGTCTGAATTCAGATCCTTTTCTCTCCTTAATTTTCTTCTTACATCTCTCTATACCCTCCGAGTAGACCATTGATTCTCAGCAAGAGATGATTTTGCCCTCCAGGGCCCATTTGGTAAAGTCGGGGCACATTTTTGGTTCTCACAACTGGTGTGAGAACCAGTGTCTAGTGAGTAGGAGTCAGGGTTGCTGTTAAATCGTCTACAACGCACAGGACAGACAGACATCACAAAGGACTTCCAGCCCCAAATGTCATTACGTAAAGCCTCTTCTCTGTGTCCTTTCCCTTCTCTGTCCCTTCCTTCGTCAGGGCCGCTCCCCGGGTGTAATGATTTTGCTAGTGCAGCCATTGCAACTTTATACCCCAGAATGTCTGCTTTCTCAAGCCTGTCCAGCAGTCAGAGCTGCAGGGGTAATTCTGGTGGAGAACAGGGATGGGAAGTAGCGAGTGAGCTAAGGGATCTGTATGGGGGAGGGGTACAGGAACCCTCAGCCCTCAGTCATGGGCACCGAGGGTGCAGCTGAGCTGCTAGGGACTGGAGTTAAGACAAGTCTTTTACAGGACACATGTGTGGTGATAGGGGAAGTCATCGGCAGTGATAAAATTTAAAGATGTTTAGGGAACTTGGAAATTTGGGGGGATGACTGTATAAAAATAATCTTGGCTATGATTATTTTTGAAATGAAATCGGTTTTGAATAATTATCACTTGTCTCAGTATTTATTATTCATGTCATTAAAAATGCCACACTGATGGGGGTAGGAGGTAGTAAGTTTTGTTTTATTGCAACACTAAAATCTGTTCATGCATTTGCCTTTTTTATTTGCCAGTAATGTGGTTGTCACTTCTCAGCTAGGGGATGGCGGGGCAGGCAACGTTGCTTTCACCTGTAATCAATCGTTTCCCCTTTTCTATTGGAATGAAAATCCTAGTTACAAGGGACCACACAACCAGAGCATTTCCCATGGCCATTTATGACTGCCGATAAGTATAAAGCAGCTCTATTACAGTAATCTCGTGTCAGTGCCCTTAGCAATTCAGATTAGTCCTGATAATCACCTTGACCTTTCATCACCTAACCAGTATAATCCCAACTCTGCCCCGTGTTAGAGTTAGCGGGGCAGTAAAGCTCTCTGCCCAGGACTGAGGTGCTCCCACGTCTCCATGCCTGCTGGAAAATCACTGCAGGGTTCTCACCTTCCCAAGCTCAGGTTTGATAAGTTATCTGGAAAAAACAGACGGCATTACTATGTTCAGTACACGTGGAAGATAACTTTTCTCCCCCAGTGGTTTTAATAAAAACTATTAACTTACATTAAGTACATGTTGGAGTAATTGTCGGATTTTGATGCTTTCTCTGCACAATAGATCTGCCTTTGCCGTGACATGTAGCTCAGGTGCAGGTGGTCCTTACAGTCCTCGAGGGTTCTCTTTCAGATGAACTAAAACCTCATGCTACTCCGCTTACCGTCTTTAGTCATGACCAAACTACCCAATCAGAGCCACTTATATGGTGCTACTTGGGATGGCACCAAGAGGAAGAAATTCTAGAGGGGCACCTAACATTGTTTCAAATTTCACATAGAGGTATTATTATTAAATCTACTGTTTACAAGATTCTTAAAGTTTTAGTCCACCGGGGCATGGTGGCAATTTGTCTCACTTCTTTAAACTTGATGCTGAGGTTTATCATAGTACTGATGTCAGATGATGTTTGAAAAGACCTCCTTAAGAGATTTGTCTATTTTTATTTTTAAATATTTTAAATGTGTGATGTTTCTGCTCAGACCTCATTTTTGTTATATTACATGGAGTCTGTTCTTTAACAGTGGCATTTAATCTGATTGTGGATTACTGTTTCTGATCATTTGACTTTTTACTTTCTAAAATATAGCAGACTTTAGAAGAACAATTTAGTAAAAGATCTATTGCGTCAGTTCTAACACTTTTTTGTGTGCTTGAGAAATGAAGGCTTTTAGGGGAGCAAAGGTAGGCCATCTCTCAGTCTTTTCTCGCATTATTTTCTAATATAACTGGATGTTCTACATTCTGTGCCTCCTCTTCTCCTGTTTCTGGGGCTTTGACCAAAGTGATACCAGCACCTAAACCCAGGATTTTGAGGCACATGGACCAGAGAGTCCACCAAACTCTGGCCTCTGCCCAACAATAAGATATCAACCATTTGAATTGAGGTTCCTAATGAAACCCAACAACCAATGGGTCCAGGCTGCCTGTCACTTGAGCCAGTTAAGCAGAGACGGGGTTGAATCATGTCTGAGTATTTATTCCAACACTGCCGGCAGTATGGGAGAGCAGCAGGTCATCCATGAAGATCTGCTCTCCACCCTCCACCCCCATAAGCCAGCTGCTTATATTGGGCAGCAGGACAAAGATTACAAGGGGAATAGGAATTACCGGCATGGGGGAGTAGGAATTAGAGGCATGGGGAGTAGGCAAGGTATAATGGTTACAGGTTATAGGCAGTGTGGGCTGGGGGTCTCAGAGGGCTAGTGCCTCCAGGACCAGATTGTTTCCCCTACATAGTTGTTAATCTTCCCATGATGCTAGGCAGTTCTCAGAAAAGGAGGATGGACTGCATTCCCAGGTTAACTCCCATGTCCCGGGGCGTACAAGTCTCAGTGAGGTCAGAATGTGCTTTCTCTAATCAGAACAGAACAATCATGGTTAACAGAGAATGATTAATATTTCTTATAACTATAGCTAGTCCCCTCCATTCTATTTCTGTCTCTAATACTAATACAGTTTGAAAATTGTGTTAACTAATATATTGATTAAGACATTTTGGATATACAGATGGTCTCTGATTTCAGGAAATTTCATCACAGTAACATCTTTAATGATTAATATTAAATTTTTCTTTAAATATGCCATAGTGATGATAAACACTGATAAATTAGTAAACAATCTTCCTTGGTGGTTTTTGAAATGTAAGATGGCTCTTATTATTAATGTATTATTGATGTTTCACAGACTGGGTGATGATGAACCATCTTTGGTTAATAACTACTTTTGATAGCCAGCTCTTTAAAAAACAAAAATACTGATTTTTCAGAATTGAAGCTTTTCAGTGTCTGGCCAAGACAAAATTCCACCTCAAAATTAAACAGAACCAAGATGAACTGTAGACCCTAAAAAGGCATTTTTAGAGATTTACATGTCTAGGAGCAGCTTTTAGACTGTGAGGATTTGCTTATTTCTGTCTTTTTCCAACAAGCATTGGTAGGCAATTGTGAAATGCTATGAGCTGAAGAATAAGAAGGAATGAGTGGACAAAGTATAAAGTGCAGCTTGAAGGGTCAAATAAGATATAAACTAAGAGGAATTATTTGACTTTGTGACTTAACAAAAGCAGTTGAGAGCAGGGAGGGGCGCAGAAGCAGTATGGAGTGAGTAGGAAGTGAGTTGAAGTATGATGACTAGGTTAGAACATAGAGCCTATTTTCCCCACACTTCTGACAAGTCTGACTTTTGAGAGAAGAGAATGAAAATGTGACTACTACAGAGGTAGATGGAAATGAAGGCAGGGTTATTTTGGTTGGTTGGTTGAAGATAGAAAATATTTAAAAGTATTTCAATGTTGATGCTAAAGACTAAGGAAGAGAGTTTGAAGGTGTATAAGAATTAGGTTTCTGAGACCACCCTAGGGCAATCTGACCTTGGATGAGGGAGGCATGAGTCCCCATTAACTAATTGGGTGTGGAAGACCATGCAGCAGGGATGTTTCTAAGCTGCATTGCTTTATATTCAGAAAAAATTTGGGAATTTGCCTTGTAATTAAAATCACAAGCTATTTTCTTTTAAACAAAAGTGATGGCTTACTTTCTAAGTACTTTTGCAATCTTCTTGATTTGCCATTTAAGGTTATTATGCCTCTCAATTATCTCTTAGGGGTTATAAAAAGTAACAAATTTTGAAGGCACTTTACAAAATGAAAGAATTATAAAATGCCAAGTACTTTGTGTAATCATCTTACCCTCTTAATTTTTGGTCCATTTTGCTCCCAAATCAATGTGGATCTTATGAACCACACCTGTTTTTCTGTTTTCTATGGCTTTTTGCTTTCTCATTTTTATTTCCTTCTTTTCTGATGTTTGCCTATTCAGATATAGTAATTACTTGAATTATTTATTGTAGATAATGCAGAAATAACATGAAAACAAATGATCTAGGATAAGTAACATTTTCTTTTGCTTTATCATGAAAATTCTGATTTTTATTTTCTGTATAACAGAGGATAAAGATTATAGACAGGCTAATTTAGTGTACATTCAATCATTTGGGACATCTTAGATTTTGAGGAAATTGTGCTACTTAAGGAAGTTACTGAATCATTCTAAACCTCATTCATCTTATCTGTTAAAGTAAGAATAATACCTATTTATAGAATTATCTGTCTCATTTCACAGAATTACTATGAGGCCCATTTGATACAATGTATATAAGCATGCTTTGTAAATGGTGAAGTATTTTATAATATGGTTTGGAAAATATCAGACATCAAGCTCAAGGCTATTTCATGGAAAGTAAGTGCTTCAAAGAATTAAATTTTAAATAGCTAAGTACTGACTAGATCTTTTCATTTAAGTAATTTCACCCATGGATTATAAACACATTCAGAGGTATCTTTCTTTGAATCATTATAATGGCTTACTTTGGGGGGCGTCAAATTTACACCTACCTTAGCCCAGCACTGCTAGTGGTGATTCCTTCCTTGACTAAAACCGGTTTTGAAATATACTATGCTATTTTTTTTTTATTTTTTTTTTTTAAGGAAAGCAGGTATCTGCTCTTAAAAGGCAGAAAATCTGTGATGTCAAATTGACCACCAGAGGGTGCTCGATAGCCAGTGACCCAGCCCTCTCTTAGAGGCAGTGATCTCTTGCCCTTCTGAGAGGAGTTGAGGAGCCACTAATTCTATTGGTGGAGCTCAGTGGCCTCATGTTTTCTCAGTTCCAAATACCCTTGGTCTGAGAGTGGCCCATCTCCTTCCTTCTCAGGGACCAGCCATCAGCTGGAGGCTGTTCCCCTCCTTTATAAACCTTAGACTCCTGAAACCAATAAAGCGTTTCCCTTCACCCCCTGCCCTTTTCCGAAGTCTGCCCATTCTAAAGTCACTTTGGTTACAGTTCAGTGTATCTAGGAGGATTAACTTTATTTCATCCTATTGCTTTCACTTTTGCTTCTGTCCCTCAAGTTTTCTTTAAGTTAATTTCTTAATGGGATTTAAGAAGCTTCATAAAATAGTTACCAATTATTCAATGTTTGGTCACTCTACAAAGTTAAAAACCCACCACTTCTTAAGAATCAATAAGTAGTATGTTTTTTAATAGCACTCAGAGCAGAGATTTGCCAGAGGATGGGGAAACGCCCACTGCTGTAACCTCACAAAACCACCTAGGAAATCTGCCCTCATGAGAAGCCAGTGGAAAACACAATTTCTGTATTTGTCTTCTCTCCCTTCTTTTGATAGCATGGCCCAGCACACCTAGCTGTCCTGACTATCCAGTGGTCTGTGAGAGGGAAGGTGGTCTACTTAGCAGACCTTATAGTGTGCATGAGTGAGATGAGGCAGAGAGCACGCCTGGGAGCAGGAAGCAGGGCCCAGGCCTGGGCGATCAGAAGAGAGTGTGGGTTGGTGGCCGCAGAGCTGGGGGTGGACCTGACAGTTACAAGATCATGCACTTTGGTTGAAAGAAGGACAACAGGAAGGGGTTGGTTCCAATGGGTGGTCCTGACTGAAGGTAGGCTGGGTGCCATGGGAACCCAGAAATGGGCAGTGCTATAGGGACCCGCTTGCACTATGAGTCCGTTTGAAGGTAATTTCTTTGCGTGCAATATTTTTCAAAATCACTTTATCCTTTGCAATATTGCACCTTTACTCTAATAAGGCAAAGGAAATTTCACTCGCAATATTCTTGTTTAAGAATGCTTTGGAGAATTCTAGCATCTATTGGTATTAGATACTAGCCAAAGGTCTGTTAGGTCATTTACTCAGGATTGGGAGGTACATGATATTATATGTTATTACAAAATAATTTTAGGGTAATTATCAGTGGATAGCTACTCTGAATAGCAGCCTATGCTGGGTACTTGCTAACACCATCTTATGAAAAGTTCCTCACCAGCCCATTGAATGTAACAGCCACATAGCTTTTTTGTTACTTTTCCACAGGAGGTAAACCAACAGTATGTCTTTCATTTAGTCAGTAATTAAAGATGCATTTTTCTTTTTAATCTTATTAAAATTGGATTTTTTTTAAGGTTTAGCTGAAATTTCATCCTGAAAAATAAAATGTAAAAGGTTTACTAACAGACTACTTCATATTAATGTATATTATTAAAACCAGAGCTCAAATTCTGATCCCTAAGTTTCCACTGGTGACCACAATCTCCTGGCTTCCCAGTAGATGCAAAGTGAGATTAGCCCCTCTGTCACGGGCCCAGTCCCAGCTCGCTGCCTCTGTTCCATGCCCACACTGGCAGCGAACCCACTCAGAAAGCAGGTGTTGGGCTCAGGGGAAGGCCAAGCCAAAAGTCTTAGTGCCCCTGAGAGAGGGAGCAGCGTGGTCCAGCTCAGCACTAAAACATTCTGGGAACGTTGGGGAATACGCTCATTGTACAAGGTAGGGTTACAGATAAAGATCATTGATGTCTTGTTCTCTATTAAATTAGTTGACACCAAAACCAATTTTTAAAAATTTAATTTGGTGCCATTCTTAGACTTTAAAAAAAGTTTTTATGGAACATTCATTTACCATAGTCATCTAATTGTGACATAGAAGATTTCGGCTTCTCCCCAAAGAGCTCTGTAGACAGGAGACTTCTGTAGATAGAGCCGAGGCCTGCAGGGTAACAAAGGACCTGGTGTAGGCCCAGCGTGCTAGGCGAGAGGAGACGAGGGGACTTCTCCCCTTCCTTGGTCCTGGTGGCCCTGGAGAGTGTGCAGAACCACCTCTGCCATCTCTGTGGCTCTGACATTGGAGGTCAGACATCATAAGGCTGCCAGCAGGGCTTCCAGGCCAGAGAGACAGTACCCCACCCACACTCTGCCGCTCTCCAGGAGGGCGGGCACCGGATAGACCAGCCACCATTTCAGAAAACCCCCGCACACACCCCTTCTGTGTACAACCGCCAGTATCAGCCAAGCCAGAACCAGACCAGGGAGACATCCCCCCACTGACAGGTAGCCCTTTACACCAGAAGACCCCTGTCTCCTTCCCAGCTCCCAACACAGAGGAGTAGACCTTGAAAAGAGAGGGAGAAGGTGCTGGCTACATCGTTATCCCTTCCCACTGCAGGTCTCTCGGTGTCTGTGTGGGACGAGAGCTGTATTTAATATGAGGTTGAAGTTTTTCATTGGTCTGGACTTCTAAAAGTGATGAGAAATCAGGGAGATTGGCCCCAGATTCCTTCAGGGACATGTCATGGAAATTTGGCATAGCACAGCTGAAAAAGTGTGATTGGGGAAAAAAATGAAACTATTTTAAGTTCATTAATAGTTGCACAGAGATTTGACTGCCCAATAAGCTAGTTACAGATTATTTGGAGGACTTGTTTTTAGTGTTTATGATCTTCCATAACTAATCATATACAGTAAGTCTTCACCAATAGCGAAGCTACATAATAAGATTTAAGTTCCTACAGCATAATTCTTGTCATAAAAACATCACCAAACTTCTAAATAAAGACCCAAAACACTTCTAATATTAAACATTGAAATTAATGTTGCTACATACATTTAAGAAAGATTAATAAGCCCTAGACGGTTTGGATCGGTGGATAGAGTGTCAGCCTGCAGACCAAAAGGTCCCAGACTCTATTCCCGTCAAGGGCACATAGCTTGGTTGCAGGTGCCTCCCCAGCCCCAGCCATGGTCAGGGCTCATGCAGAAGGCAATCAATGAATGTGTTTCTCTCACATGAATGTTTCTGTCTTTCCCTCTCTCTTCCACTCTCCCTAAAAATCAATGGAAAAATATCCTTGAGTGAGAATCAACCAAAAAAAGAAAAGAAAGAAAAAGAAAGATTAATAAATTGATTAATAAAAACAAGAGAATTCTTTTCCAGCTTGCTTATTCCACTTCAGGGTCATGGGCGGCCAGAAACTACTCCTGTAGCTCAGGGCGCGGTGGTGGGGGACCAACCTGGGACAAGACACCCTTCCAGCCCAGGGCCACTCACAAACACACCCAACCCACTCACTCGGACCGCAACAGTGTGGGCACACGTGCACATCTTTGGGATGTGGGGGGGAAACTGGAGTCCCTGGAGAAAACTCACAGACATGGGGAGAACCTTCAAACTCCACACAGACAGTGGCCGTGGGCAGGAATCCATTTTTTTCTCCTCAACAATATTATAACAAATGACATTGAATGAAATGTTACTCAAGGACCTGCTGTAGTTAATTGTAAAGAAATGAAGTCTGTAAAGCTAATCACTGAATTTGTTCATCTCTCGATTATGGCCTTATCAATGTTTTAGATTATTCAAACAAAGTGTTCATCAGAGTCACTGAGATAAGACATCAGTCAAAACTAATAGAACTTCTCCATCGCCCCTTAATTCAGCTGGAAAGATTTAATTACTGGTTGGTTTCAGGTTACTCAGATTTTGATGTTCTGGGCTTAGCATTTTAGAGCTATTTATAATGTAGTAGAGCTATGCATGAATTGACTTTTTTCCTGATAGTTCTAGCAGGCAAAACTGCTTACTAGAAACTGAAAAGCATAAAAGGGGGATAAGTGTTCAACTGCCATTGAGGAATGCAATGAAAATGTCACCATTCCTTTTTTACATGGTGGCTAGAGTCTCCAGGACAAGGTAACTGCGGTAATGCATCGGCTTGTAGCCCATCTGCTGGCCTAGGCCCAACAGCAGGCCAGTGGGGGACAGTCCGCTGGACACAGCAAAGTCTCGCCTGTATGCCAAGGGGACATGTCTTGGGTTTGTCACGGCTTGTCTCTTTTTATTGGCATCTATTTCAAAGCACTATGTAGAAATGTGTTTATTTTGCTCGAGAGCTGATTAAATAGAAAAATACTTAATAAACATAGATACTTATTTCATGAGGCCAGTTATGGCTAAAACGTTAGTATCTTATAAGTAAAATACTTTGGTAGGTACAACCTGGGAGGAAGGGTGGGATTCTTTTTCTTTTCTTTTGCTTTTTTTTCTTTTATAGGAGAGATTAAGCAGATTTAGATTTGATGGAGAGTTTGAGAGAAGAGAGGAAAGAATGATGGAATAAAGTTCGTGAGTAGATAGGAAGTAGTAGGATTTCAAGGCAAAGAAAGAAATATTATACTTGAGCAGGGAAGTGACAACTGAGGAATTGAAATGAGAGAAGGGAGAGTGAAAAGACAGGGTAACTTAGCAGTTACCTGGGTTGTTCAAGATGAAGGCCTTTGTCGGCACTGGCCTTGGCCAGCTCCTGGAAGGAGGATGGCCTCTGAGGTTGTTTTGTGTACTTGAGGACGTTAGCTATGCCGTGCCATTTTGAGAAGCTATGTTTATCCTGATTTAGGCAAACACCTGCTTTTGCTCTTGGAGAAGAGGGCTGGTGTCTGAGTAGCTGAGGAAAGGCACACACGTGTTGCATGCCTGTGTGGTTAACCCACAGCAAAAACCCTGGACACAGAGGCTGGGTCAGCGTCCCTGCTTGTTAGCGCTTCGCATGTGTTATCACACATCATTGCTGTAGAACTGAGTGTCCCTGTGCGACTCCATCATGGTGGAAGTGTTTAAAGCAGGGTTTCCCTGTTTTTAATCTATTAAAAGAAAATGTTAAAAACTTTTATGTGATAATTGGATTTTGAAATGCTTTTGTACTTCTTGGGAGACCTAAGAAACAGCTCCCAGTGGGCTCCAATCCAAACTCATGTTAGTGGAACTGAGGTTGTCTGTGAGGGCCTGCCCAGACACCTCCAGCTGTGTGGCCAAGGCTAGGTCGCTTGGTCTCTCTGAGTGTCCTCACCTATACAGTGGGGTTGGTAATGTCTGCCCCATAAGGTTTCATGATGCTAGGATCCTGTGAGAAAGCGCAGGACCTAGGACAGTGTGTGACACAGGGTAAATGATCCATTGTTAGTACTTTCCCTTTCTCTTCCATTAACAGCTACAAGAAATGCTTTTCTCCCTTTTCTTTGGGAATGCAAGTAGAATCTAAATGTCTTAAATTTACTGTAGATGCTCTAAGGTTAAACAACCAAAATAGATGCTTTGTGGCAGTTTCCAGTTATAATCCCAAAATAGTTACAGTAATTCAGTCAAAAGATAGGGCCACTCAGCTCAGAACAGATCTATATGGAATCCTCTATCCAGATAGGGAAATAGTGTCTATTTTGGGAGGAAGGCTGTGCCAGTAGACAACATTAACACCACTTGTAAGAGCACATTTTGTAAGGAGTGCAGCCTTTATTATATAACTAAAGGCCTGGTGCATGAAAATTCATGCACTGGAGGAGGGGTCCCTCAGCCCTGCCTACCCCCTCTCACAGTCCAGGAGCCCTCAGGGGCGGGAGGCGACCCGGCGATCAGGGGAAGGTGACGCCCCATCACATCTCTGCTGCTGCCACTGCCGGCAGTGCCAGCCTTGGCCAGGCCTGGTTACCTGAACCTCAGGAGGCCCTGGGTGGCTGGGCAGCTGCCACCCAAGGCTTCCCTGCACCTCGGGCCGGCCCTGGGCAGCTGGGAGTACTGAGGGGACTGGGGAACTCCGGCCAGCCCCCAGGCAGGGCTGAGGGGACTGGGTGCCGCCATCTTGCGGCTGTGGGCACTGCTGTCTTTGAGGGCGGGGCAGTCAATTAGCATATTCCCTCCTTATTGACTGTGGGTGCTGCCATCTTTGCAACAGCCTAAGGGTCAATTAGCATATTCCCTCTTTATTAGATAGGATGTAAGTATCAGAAATTGCCACCCTTTTGTAAGTACATGCTGTAAGTGTATGTGTCAGGTTCTCTTAAGCAGGCGTCATGGGAGGTTCGCTGACTTGAGAGCTCCTCAGTGCATTCTTCTCAGTGCAGAAGTGAAATCAGGAAATGCCTTCACGTATTGATGTTATATTTATTTTCTTACTTTACTGCCTACTATTCCTGCTGCTCAGTCTTTTTGGCAGAAGGCCCCTTACCTGTTTATATACATCTAAACTAATCAGCGGACCTGGATGGAATTTTGCTAGTACTTTGTTGCATTTCCCACTCTCATTGTTAGTAAAATGAGCGTGGCGGCCTCCATGGACGGTACTTTGTAAAACCAAACCAGATTCTGTTCAGCCCAGTGAAAAAAGAGCTAAATCGGAATACTAGGGGAAAAAGAAGTATGTCGCTCCAGGCCACATACAACTCGAAACAGTCTGAGGCATGCACTGGTAAATTTTACAAAGTGCTATAGGCAGTTCAGCATCAAAATTGCCATAGAAAATTATTGTTGTTAGCCATTCTGTTGATACTTCATATTGTTGGAATTGCTAGCAGATGGGAAAATAGATGAGTCAGGGTACAGTATTAGCAATCCACATTTTTTTAATCATAGGCCACTAATAAGGTCTGTAGCATCTGTGAGGTTTATTTAAACAGTTGCTAAGAAGAGTTTGTTTTCCCAGTAAACACAGCAAACCTTGTACGGGATTTCCTTGATTGACTATTTGACTAACTGTGTTAACGTTAACATCTAAGACCATTTGCTACATTGTGGTGGTGTCTCATTTATTTTGACAGACTGATTATACTAGGTCTTGAAATGTCACATTTATGCATTTAATAACTGTTTGTGCTATTTTTGAGATTACAACTTTTTAAAATTTCCCTCATATAATTAGGACTATTTTTGACAAAAGAAAATAATATAAAAATCTAAGTGCTTTACCCTAGAGCTCTTAAAATGAAATGATTTGAGAAAGTGGTTCCTTCTTATCATTTGCTGTGATAGTTTAGGTTTTATAATGGGTAGGATACAGAAAGCCCTGGTTTTACTGACAGCTCTTCCTGATCAGTAATAAGCAGCCTTTCAGTATTCACAAAGTTCAGAAATAATTCTACTTATTGAAAGTTTAAATTGTCAGAATTATCAGTGGTTTGATTTAATCTTATTTCACATCTTAACTTTTTATGTCATTGAATTAGTTGTGTTGCTTTTTTATGCAAGAGCCAGTAAGTTATTAACATGTATATCTTTTACTTGGATTTTTAAGGGATATTGAGAAATATAATATTTTAGATATTGATTTGTAATTTTACTTTCTGGATGAAGTGTGATAATCCAGGGTTATCATTAACAAAATGAGCTGTTTATTCAAGCTGTTAGTCATAATCCAAAGCCAATTTTCAAGCAAAATATTGACTTCTATTGAAAGTACTCCTAACTCTTTCATTTAACTTATGAACATCTAATTATTATGCCATCTAATTTTTATTGTTAAGAAGTTCTTCCTGTCACTGCATGTCAGCTCATTTATTAATCAAGTTGCGTGTCCCTAGTGTTTGTTAAGATTGTTTCACAAATTTTTTCACAATATTAGGCCATTGTTCATTGTGCAAGTTCTATTTTGTCATTAAATTTAGTACAAAATTGTATTAAATAAAATTAGCCTAAAACATAAAATCCTTTTCCAGATGAGTTATTCATTTTTGTACATTTGTTCATTTACAGTAAAAACCACAAGGTGTGAATGCTGTAATACCTTCTCTTCACTGACTCGATTTACCGAATTCTAAGCGCTCACATTTATTTTGGAATCAGACACCTGGCTTAGAGCTGTGGTAATACAGCTGCGTTGTGTTCCATGTATTGTAGGAAGATGGCTTCCTAAGTAGCAATAAGAAATGTAAGTCAAGTTGTTCCACGCACATACCAACTTGAAGCAGCCTCCCTCCACTTTGATGAAGGTGCTCAGGAAACCTGATAGTAGTCAAGGAAACTTTCTCACAACAATATGGGTATTTATTCAGGAAGCTCAACGTTTCCTTCTATCCTTATTAGCCCTCAAAATTATTATAATTTGAATTAGCATTTTAGAAGGGTGATGGTGGCTTATGTGATATTATAGGGCAGTGATGGTGAACCTATGACACGCGTGTCAGAGGTGACACGCGAACTCATTTTTTTGGTTGATTTTTCTTTGTTAAATGGCATTTAAATATATAAAATAAATATCTAAAATATAAATCTTTGTTTTACTATGGTTGCAAATATCAAAAAATTTCTATATGTGACACGGCACCAGAGTTAAGTTAGGGTTTTTCAAAATGCTGACATGCTGAGCTCAAAAGGTTCGCCATCACTGTTATAGGGCCAGTTTATCATTATGAGTCTCCATAAAATTTTATCTGGTCCATGAGTCCTTTTACTACTAAAGCATATTGAGCAGTGCTGTTTTCCAAGAGATCAAAAAGCTGCTTCTGCCACCTTTCCCTCCCCAATCCATTTCCAGGCTGTGGGAGGCTTGATGGCTACAGAAACAAAGTGGTAAGTATATGTTATTAAGGTTTAACCAGGAGTCAAAACTCAGACCCTCCTTATAAAGAGTGAAAAATGCTGCCAGTTAACCTCACTTTTTCTTCTTTTTCTTTTTTATCTAGTTAACACCACAATTTAGAGTTATTTTGAAATCTGATATTTCTGTTTTATTAACAAAAGCCTCTGACCACAAATGCTAAGGTTTGGGGATTATTTTCTGTTGAATGCCATAGACAGATCATAAGATCAGGGAGAAAACCTTTTCCAGGAAATCTTACCCTTATCCAGGGCTTCAATTTTATCCTAAATGCTGGTGATGTCTTTAGCTTGAATCTCTCCCCTGAGCTCCAAACCCCCAAATTATAATCCATAACTGACATATCCACCTTGAAGCGTTGCTTCTCTCTCAAAGCAACAGGACTAAAATCAATTTCATTAACTACACTATCTACCCCATCACCCAGCCTTGAAGCAGGGATCATTTTTAGCCCTTCCTTCTTTCCGAACCTTCATGATCAGTCAACAAAAGCCCTATTGGTTCTGCATTCAGTCTCTCAAACGCCTCTCTTCTCCATCTTCCACTCTCCTGCCTCGGCCTCCACTCTCACTGGCCTGTAAATTCTAACCTGCTGACAGGTCTTCCTTCCTCCATTTCCCCAGGGCAATCTCTTTTCTACACGTGCCATTGGAGATATTTTTCTAAAGCTCATTCATGTATGATCATGTCACCATTTGTGCTCAGAATTATGTTTCTTTTCTGTCGACAGAAAGTTTGCAGCAACATGCCTAAGCCCCACAGCAATCTGCCCCCTCCCTTCCTGCCTCGTCCTCTGGCCCTATGGATCCCTCACACATCCAAGGATGCCAGGCATTTGTGTGCCTTCTGCTGTTTCTCATCTCAGCTTACTCATTCTTCAGCAAACGAGCTGTTCCTGGGCCTGTCTTGCCAGCTAGATTGCAAGCCCTCTGTGGGAGGCAGAGTGATTTATTCATCTCTGAATTGGTGGTGCTTGGTCCATAGAAAATACCAATAAATACTTGATAAACGAGTCACCTGAAGGTCTCTGGCAGTCCAGCTGAAAACAGCTATAAATGTAGCTTATGTGGACGTTGGATTTCCTGTAGCCTCAACCTTACACAGCCATGAATTTGAAGTCAGATTATGAAAACAACATCAACAAAAACACTAGCTTTAGCACTAAAGCCATGCTCTAACTTTCCTAAACAGGTTCCGGGTTTCACTCAGAATCTGTTCTTATTTAATTTAATGCCTTATACGATTATTTAATCAGTTTTCTGGGTCCCAATAGATTAACAAATTTGAAGTAGAGAGAGGGTACAAGCCTAATGATGGCCATGAAAGGGAGCTGATAGGTTTCCCCCAAACGAAGATAAAAAGCCAAAAAGGAAAGAGAGCATGATTACCTGGCACAGGTTAGTAATCGATAGTAATAATCATCCTCAAGGAAAGGGTGTGTTAGGTCCTGTGTCCTCTGCCTTAGAAGGCAACATATTCCATTAAATGCTTTATAAAGACTTTCTGTTCAAAAGTTTTATCACTTAAAGAACTAAGATTTAGGTACTTCATGAATTTACATACGTGGAACACCCAATTCCCTACCAATTCTCCAACATCAAAGACCTGTTTTTTTTGCAAAGTTTACATAGTAAAAATATGTCTGTTTGAGGAGGAAGTTTTTTCTTATAAGTAGCTTCTTTCCCTGAAGTCAATTTATTATTGTAATATTTTTATAAACTGTTGGCAGTTTGCCCCTCTAAAGGTAGTATAAGATATTTACAAGAATATCTTAATGCAAAAAATGGTTAAGTAATGGTAATTGTTTACTTTGTCTGATGCCATTTCTCCTAATCTTAGAGTAACCCATTCCTTTGAGTCATTTATTCTGTATTCCTACTTATCTACCAACCTTCTTGTCATGATGTTTAGCAATATAGTTGAGTAGTTTCTAGTTGTGTGTGTACAATCTCTAAAGTTTAAATATTTTGTAGAATATCGGTATTAGAGACATGAGACTCGTGTATAAAAATTGATAATAAAATAATACATGACTCTAGAAGAGGGGTGGGCAAACTTTTTGACTCGAGGGCCACAATGGGTTCTTAAACTGGACTGGAGTGTTTGTGTGAACTAATATAAATTCAAAGTAAACATCATTACATAAAAGGGTACGGTCTTTTTTTTTTTTTAGTTTTATTCATTTCAAACGGGCCGGATCCGGCCCACGGGCCGTAGTTTGCCCACAGCTGCTCTAGAATCATACTAAATTGTATAATGTGGTTGTGCTGTATAAAATATAAATGTTGTATAGAAATTCAACAATGGGCTGAAATCGAAATAGAGGCGAAGTAGAATGGGATCTGTGTAGGCAGCACCCTGGCATGTCTCTCTCAGGGGAACATGGCTGTGTGTGGTCATTCCTGGCCCTTCACCTCACTGTCACCTGTGTATGCAAGTTTCAAGGTTCTTGTGGGCTTATTCTTTATCCCCACAGGATAAAGTATAAGTACTGACCATAACAGATGCATGACTAATACTTGTATCAAAATTAATGAAAGCATGTAACATCATGCATTGTGTGAAACATATATAATAGTATAACACAATAAGCTCCATTGTTTGGGTGATAGATGACTAAAAGGTAACGGCCTCTTTCAAACATACCAGAACTTCGCACACACCAGAGCCAGGAGGCCACTTCAGTCTCCATCCTGGAGCTTCCTTCCGCACACTGCCATTCCTGCATATTTGGAACTCCTTTTTTGAATTTACTTCAGAGCCTGTAACTCATTCTTTTCAGCATCTCCAGTGGTGAAGACTCTTTTTCACCTGAGAATGGATTTTATTTTTGGAACGAAGAGTCCCTTAGTGCCAGGCATAGTGAGTAAAGTAGAGGATCAAGCAGGAAAATGCTGTTTGGGGATAAAATTGACATGTGACTGTAAAATCACAAGAGTGTTGTCTGACTTGGCTCATAAAATAACCAAAGATAGTGATCTTCTTAAAACAAAAAATAATCTGCGAGTTTCATCATTTTAAGGCCAAGTCTGGGTTACTCTCATCGTTTTCCTGCTCCGGAGTTGATCCAGGCTCCCAGAAGTGCAGTCCCTGCGGTGCCTGGCTCTCAGGGCCCCACCCACCCAGTTTCTCTGATGCCCGTAGTCCTTAGTCCTTCTCAACATGACGGGCCCCTGCTCACCTGACTCTTGTTCAGGGACCAGCACAGTCCCTGCTCCCTAAAGAGAACCTTCTCTCCATTGAATTTATAGCGAGGCTCTTTTCTCTTTGTTGGGAATCTGTCTAAGAATCAAATGATCCTGGCTGCTGTGGCTCAGTTGGTTGGGTATCCTCCCATGCACTGAAAGGTTGCTGGTTCCATTCCTGGCCAGGGCACATGCCCAGGCTCAATCCCCAGTTGGGGCACGCAGGAGGCAGCCGATGGCTGTTTCGCTCTCACGCCAATGTTTCTCCCCCTCTCCCTTCCTCTTTCTCTACAAATTAATTTTTGAAATATTTTTTAAAAAGAGTTTTCCTAGTAGATACTACCCAAGTATCCCTTTAAAAATATAAATTAAATAAGAATTACACTTGCGCCAAAACCGGTTTGGCTCAGTGGATAGAGCGTCAGCCTGCGGACTGAAAGGTCCCAGGTTCGATTCCGGTCAAGGGCATGTACCTGGGTTGCGGGCACATCCCCAGTGGGAAATGTGCAGGAGGCGGCTGATCGATGTTTCTCTCTCATTGATGTTTCTGACTCTCTATCTCTCTCCCTTCCTCTCTGTGAAAAATCAATAAAAAATATATTTTAAAAAAAAAAGAATTACAGTTGCTCTCCCCAGGAAAATACACACGTGAACATGCAGAATTTTGCACATGAGAAGTTGATTCCTGGACTTGAGTTAAGAATCTTTCACTGTAATTTGTACCACACACAATAGGGTTTAATTTTATAGGATCTTGCATCAATCCCTAAATGTTTATAGTTGCTAATCTTCCCCTTCCCTTCCAACTAATTTGTAAGTTTCCTAAGGCAAGGAAATAGTTTGGAACTCATTTGCTTTCCCTATAGTATTAGAACCTACCAGGATGTTGAGTATGTAATAGCATTCTGTAAATCATTATGGTTGAACAGATTTTTTAAACCACCTGCCTGCCACCATTGCTTTCAGAGTCAGTTTCTTAAAAAAAAAAAAAAAGGGTTACATTTTTTTAAATGTTAATAAAATAAAAGCACAAGTGTTTCAGTTATTTATCTCAGGGCATTTCATAACCCCTGAGACAACACCCCCAAAAGATGTGCTCAGGAGATAATCTTTTACTGTTTTGATGTATAAAGTTTAGGATGCCACAGATCCTGATATAGAACACATTTTATCCACAATACACATGTGACGTAAGACCTGTCCTACTGCTCCACAGAAAACCAGCAAAGCATGTGCTAGTGTTGTCCCCAGAGGCCATCATGATCAAACTAAACCATTACAGTCAAACTACATCATTTAGTCCAGCAACTTTTCAACCGGTGGGCCGCAGAATTTTTAAAACATGCAATACCTATGTAGTCAGGGGCGCTGACCTCTTTTCCGTTAGATTGTCAAATAAAAAAAAGACCACCGCCAACACAACAATAGCCGTTCAGTGTGAATGAATCAAAATTATACCTATTTTTAAAATCAGATTAGCAAAAAGTATATTTTTTGGTGTGCTGAAGAATTTTAGTAATTAGTTTATATGTGACATGAGATGAAAAAGGTTGAAAATCACTAATTTAGTCAAATATTATTATTGTAACTATAACATATACAATGAAAATCTGACAGGCACCTCATTTTCAAATTGGCCCATGTCAGAACTTACATGATACTTACCATGTTGGGGATATTTCTTTTTTTTTTATTATTATTGATTTTAGAGAGGGGGAGAGGGAGAAGAGAGAGAGAAACATCAATTTGTTGTTCCACTTATTCATGTTAATTGGTTGGTTCTTGTATGTGCCCTGACCAAGGATCAAACCCGCAGTCTTGGCATACCTCAGCTGGGTAACCAACTGAGCTACCCAGGAAGGGCAGATTTTGGATCTTTTGAATCATAAATTAAAAATCCTATTTTATAAAAATGCTTGGGATAAAATTATCAATAATTTTTTAAATTAACTTTCAGAGTGCTTAAAATGTAAGCATTTTGGTAAAATGCAAGATAGAGAGTTAATTTAACTTGTATTTCATTTGGTCACAATCTTGCATCAATCCCTAAATGGGTGGTGTCTGCAAGTGTTCATGATCGTCTTTGCACTCCATACTGGCCAGGGTGTGAGCCATTAAAGTGCGTTTATATGGAGCATGACCTGAAAGTCTATTTGTTGGTAGTGGTGGATTTGTCTTTCTGCCTTTTTTAAAACAGATATATTTACCAGGTTATTTTTCTCATTTGCTCTTTTTTAAAAACTGTGTTTTTTTATTATTCTGTTGCAAATTCCTTGAGGTTCTTGCAAGATGTGGCTCCTTGATTCTTCATGGAAGGAATTCCTGTTGTGATTATTGAACCATACTTCAAAGATAATGTAAAGAGTTTGCTGAGATAGTTATGCTAAAACTCATTAGATTTTAATATGTTCTAGTAGGCAATCTTACTATAGTCATATCTTCATTGTTTCCTATGTCCAGTTAAAAAACCTGAGTTTAGAAGAACTGCAGACGCGGTTGAAAGCCCTGGACCCCATGATGGAGCGGGAAATCGAAGAGCTCCGCCAGAGATACACCGCGAAACGGCAGCCCATTCTGGACGCCATGGATGCGAAGAAAAGAAGGCAGCAAAACTTCTGAGTCTAGTTTCTTCTCTGTTTGTTTCTATAACTATTCTGGAGACCAAGAAACCACTAAGAATTGAAGGAATAGTATTATTTCTTTTTAATTCCTAAGATCTGTGCTCTACAACTAGGCAATGGTCAAAAACTGATTAGTACCTACCCAGGTAACGTTCCAAAAGGCACAGTTTACAACTGTACCCATTCTGTTTTCGTTTTTAAACGATGAAAACGGCAGACATGTAGTTTCTCTGTATCTGTCAGCTGCATACCAGCACTAAAACTGTTATAAAATGAATGCTGGGTTTAGAGACCTTGAAAATCCAAAGCTATTGTTTAATTATACAGCACTGAAGGGCTTTATGTTACTGCATTCTTTATTCTTATCTAGTAGCCTATTTATTATATCCCCTTAGGTAAACTTATTTATTTATGGCATTTCACTTTTTTTTTTTTTTTTTTTTTTTTAGGGACAAGATCAGGATAGCTTTGGTGAAGGTAGGGAAGTATTAATAGATAATAATATTCAACCAAATTATACTCTAAGCAGGGAGCTATGGGGTACATTCCTTGATTTCCAGGATAGTTTTCCAATAGAAGCAAAGCAATAATAGCAATAGTACCTAAATGGGCCAGGCATTTTTTATACTGAAGCAATAATTCCATTTTTACCTCCTGAAATTTTTAACTTTTTAATTCTTAATATTTGGTACAAATAGAAATATATATATTTAGGTCAGACAGAGTTATAATGTTTAAAACCAAAGAAATCAATGGAATCCTTGCACAGAAAAAGTGCGATAAATATTTTAAATCCTTAAGACAAATGTAATTTCTTAATATTGTTGTATGTGTCATGTGTAGGTCTGATAGCTGAACTGTGTCAAACTGTAATAAGCTCATCAAATTTATTTCTGTGAAAATACGCTCAATTGTCACAGGACCTTTTTGTTGATTTCATTTATTTCCTGGGAATTGGTAAACATCATGTGCCTGATGATACAAAATAGAAAAAAAATTTGCACTGAACTGTGCAAGCCTTGGGGAGTGAAAAAAGAAAAAACCATTAAAAGGAAACTCATTCTAAGCTGAATAAACATTTTCGTGATTGAACTGGGACCAGTCATTTCCAAAGCTACATCTAGCCATCTTGACAGGTTTTTTGTGTGTTTTTAATTACTATGTGTAAGTCATAAAGACAAATAAATTTTACTGTGACACCCAGCACATTTCATCTCTGTATGTTTTTTTCTTTTTTTAAAAATCATCACTGGGATTCTCTTTTCCAGGGAAGGAAGATATATTATTAGGACAGGCAAGATTACTCGGTGATAACAACCCTGAAACTTCAGTGGTTTTAATATAACACAGGTCATTTCTCTCTTGTGCTCCATACCCATCCCAGGTTGGCCAGGCGCCCTCTCCTGTCACACCCCAGGAGCTGCTGATGGAGCACCCCCCTCTACAACCGCAGCAAGGGAAGGAGCACTGACAAGTCTCCCACTAGCTCCACCCAGCAGTGAGTCATGGCCACTCCTAATTTCCTGGGAGCAGGGAAATGCAACCTTACTATGTGCTTTTCGGGCAAGAGACGGGAAATGCTGGCAAGTTCACTAGTGACAGCCACAGAAGGTATTTCACCCCTGAAAAGCACCTACTCTTTTTAGGAATGGCATTTGCACTCTAGGTAATGCCTTGGAGTAATATTCCTCTCTATCGAGTTCTTACAGATAGTAAATTATATGTATAATTGGATATAAATTATAAGATTTTAAAATAGTGGTATTGAAAATTTTATAAAGGTTCATAAGAATGAAACTGAATTTATAAATATGCTTCAGCTACATCTTTATGGAATCTGTTTAGGACAGTCAGATTTAGTCAATCAACTCAAATACCATATCTTTTTTTCCCCTTTTTAATTGATAATATCTTGCCTAATTTGATGGAATCAAATGACTAATTTGCTATCACCAAAGTAAAACCACCTACATGAACTGACAAGAAACCTATGAAGATGATTTCTCCCCAGTTTACTAAATTAGAAAATGTATGCAAGGAGACTTAACTTGGGGTGGTAAACACACAATACAGTGCACAGATGATGTGGAATTGTGCACCTGAAACCCAATGATTTTGTTAATCGGTGTCACTCCAATAAAAAAAAAAAGAAAATTTGTGCAAATTAACTCAATAAGGCCTGTTAACCACTCTTACTAACTCAGTCTCAATAAAAGTCCTCCTGTTAATAGTAAATATAAATGTTACAATCACATTAAGATTTTTGTGTAAATAGACTTTATTTCCTATTGTTATATTTATGTGTGTTTTTTTTAAATACGCACACATTTTAGCAAATTAAGAACAATGGGCATTGTTTAATTTTAGAGCCTTAGGAAGCTTCAGATCATTTTAGGATAGATAGTCTGTTTTAAATGTTTTCCTGTCTTCTCATCTTCTATCCCCCACCAATCAGAAAAAAATGGAATTTAACATTAAGTTTTGAGGAGCCAAAACCATGAAAGACACCCTCAAGTATAGGTAAGCCTTGATTAATCATGATGTTTAGGTAAGAGAGTTTTCAATTGATTTTAATGAGTTTAAGAAGCAGCCTCTTCAAGAAGGGAGAACTCAGAGGAGCCACAGATGCAGCCCAGAACTTACTGTGGGGCTCAGTGGGGAGAGGGGAGGAATCGGGCTGTGTCTGGCACTCCCTTCGCCAGAAAGAGCATTCCTGCAGGAGTGGGCAGTACAAGCTGCTGCTGAGCCCAGTGAGCTGGGCAGGGACAAAGCACCGGGGCACAGCCACAGTTGTCTGGCAATTGACATTCCCGACAGAAACAAAGCCACGGAGCCTGGTGCCTTCCTTGGTCTCCCAGAGCTCCCCTCCCTTTGTGTCGGGTTGCAGAGCACATCGTCTGCAAACCTGAAAACTGGTACTAAAGAAACACTCCCAGCTCGAGGGGCTCACTCTGCAACTAATCCCAGGGCCATGGAGGTCTGCTGGTTGCCATTGCTGGGAAGGCAAAGCAACAAAGGCACCTAAATATTCCATTGACAGCTCAAGATAGCTCATCCAAACAGAAAATCAGTAAAGAAATAACTTAAATGACACGTTTGGCCAAATGGATATAATTGACACAGAGCCTTTCACCCCAGAGCATCAAATTTTACATTTTTCTCCAGCGCACATAGAACATTCTCAAGGATAGAATGTTGGTCACAAAACTAGTCTCAACAAATTCAAGGAGGTTGAAATCATATCAAGCCTATTCTCTAACCACAATGCTTTGAAATTAGAAACCAACTGCAAAAAAATAAGTTTTCAAAATACAAATATGTAGAGATTAAACAACCTACTACTAAAAAATGACTGGATCAAAGAAGAAAGAAAAGGTGAGATTAAAAGATATAGAGACAAATGAGAATGACATACCAAAACTTCTGGGATGCAGTGAAAGCAGTAATAAGAGGGAAGTCTATATCACTACAGGTCTGTCTCAAGAACCAAGAAAAATCTCAAGTAAACAACCTAACATTACATCTTAAAGAACTAGAAAAAGAAGAACAAAGCAGCCCCAAATCAGAAGAAGAAAGGAAATAATAAAAATTAGAGCAAAATTAAATGAAAATAGAGAACAAAAAAAATTAATACAACAAAGAGCTTGTTCTTGGAAAAGATTAATATTGACAAACCCCTGGCTAAACTCACTAAGGAAAAAAGACAAAAGACTCACATAAACAAAATTAGAAATGAATGACAAGGTACCATAGACATCATAAATACAAAAGATCATACTAGAATACTATGAAAGACTGTATGGCACCAAATTCAATAACCTAGAAGAAATGGATAAGTTCCTAGAAATATATAACCTTCCTAGACTGAATCATGAAGAATTAGAAAATCTAAATAGACTGATCAACAGTGGAAAAATTGAAACAACCATAAAAAATAAAAGTCCAGGAAAGATGGCATCATTAGTAAATTATACTGAACATTCAAAGAAGATTGGATACCTATACCAATCTTCCAAAAAATTGAAGAAGAGGCAATACTTCCTAACACATTGTATGAGGCTAACATAACCCTGATATCAAAACCAGGCAAGGATAACACACACAAAAAAAGCAAACTGTAGACCAGTATTTCTGATGAATACAGATGCAGAAATCCTAAACAAAATACTAGGAAATCGAACCCAGCAAGACATTTTTTAAAAAGCAACACATCACAATCATGTGGAGTTTATTCAGGGGCAACATATGCAAATCGATCAATATAATACCCTACATTAACAAAACAAAGGATAAAAGTCAATGATCTTAACAAATGCAGAAAAAGCATTTTATAAGATACAACATCCATTTATGATTAAAACATTCAAATAGGTATGAAAGGAAAGTACCTCAACATAATAAATACCCTATTTAACAAGCACTTGGCTAATTTCATACTCTACACTGAAAAACTGAAAGCTTTTCCTCTAAAATCAAGAACAAGACAAGGATGTCCACTCTCACCACTCTTATTCAGCACAGTACTTGGAAATACTAGCCAGAACAATCAGGCAAGAGAAAGAAATAAAGGCACCCAAATTGGGAAGAAAGAAGTAACTCACTTTTTGCAGTCGACATGATTCTGTATATAGGCAACCCTAAAGACTCCACCAAAACACTATTAGGAACAATAAACAAATATAATAAAGTTGCAGGATACAAAATCAATGTACAAAAAAAATTCACTGCATTTCTATACTAACAATGAAATTTCAGAAAAGGAAATGAAAAGAAATTGTTTTGCAATTGCAACAAAAAGATAAAATACCTAAAAATAAAGTTAACAAAGGATGTGAAGAACCTATAATAGTATACTGGAAACTACAAAGCATTATTAAAAGAGTGAAAAAGACACAATGAAATAGAAAGATATTTCACATTGATGGGTTGGAAGAATCAACATAGTTAAAATGTCCATATTACCCAAAGCAATATATAGATTTAATGCAATCCCCATCAAAATCCCATTGACATTTTTTAAAGAAATAGAATAAAAAATCATCAGATTTCTATGGAACCACAAAAGACTCGAATAGCCAAAGCAATCCTGAGGAAAAAGAATGAAGCCAGAGGAGTCACACTCCTTGACTTCAAATTATATTACAGAGCTACAATAATCAAACAGCATGCATATAGGCAGAAAAACAGATACACAGACCAATGAAACCAAATTGAGAGCCCAGAAATAAAACCATATGTATATGGGCAACTAATTTTTTACTAAGGGGCCAAAAACATACAATGGGAAAAAGAAAGCCTCTTCGATAAAAGGTGCTGGAAAATTGTAAAGCTACATGCAAAAAAAAAAATGAAACCAGATTACAGTTTGTACCCGTGTACAAAAATTAATTCAAAATGGATCAAAGACCTAAATATAATATCTAAAACAATAAGTTACATAGAAGAAAACAGTTACTCAATTTATGGACCTTGGTCTTAGAGAAGAATTTATGAATTTGACCCCAAAGGCAAGGGAAGTAAAGGCAAAAATAAATGAATGTGCCTGGCCGGAGTGGCTCAGTTGGTTGAGTGTTGCTCCATGCACTGAAAAGTTGCTGGTTTGATTCCTGGTCAGGGAACATACCTGAGTTGCAGATTTGATCCCAGTCGGGGAGCATTTCTCTCTCTCTCTCTCTCTCTCTCTCTCTCTCTCTCTCTCTCTCTCTCTAAATATCAATGGAAAAATACCCTCAGTTGAGAATTAACAACAACAACAAAGGCAACCAACTGAATGGGAGAAGATATCTGTAAACAACAGCTCCAACGGGGTTAATATCCAAAATATATAAAGAACTCATACAACTCAACACCAAACAACCCAATTTAAAAATGGGCAGAGGACTGGAGTAGATGCTCTCCCAAGAAGACATACAAATAGGTGACAGATCTATGAAAATATGCCCAACCTCACTAGCTATTAGGGAAATGCAAATCAAAACTACAATGAGATACCACCTCAGACCGGTTAGAATGGCTATAATCGACAAGACAATAACAAGTGTTGGAGAGGTTGTGGAGAAAAAGGAATGCTCCTTCACTGTTGGTGAGAATGTAAACTGTTACAGCTACTATGGCAAACAGTATGGAGGTTCCTTAAAAAATTAAGAATACAGTTACCATATGATCCAGAAATCCCTCTTTGGGTATCTACAAAAAAAAAATTGAAAACATTTATTTGCAAAGATATACACACTCCTATGTTCTCTGCTGCATTATTCACCATAGCCAAGATAGGGAAACAGCCAGTGTTTCCATATAGGGCATTGGATAAAGAAGAGGTGGTACATATATACTGTGAAATACTACTCAGCCATAAGAAAAGATGAAATACTGCTATTTGTGATAATATGGATGGACCTTGAGAATATTATGCTAAGTGAGAAAAAGCTAAGAACCATATGATTTCACTCATCTGTGGGCTATAAAACTGAAACTCAAAGACACAGATAACAATATGGTCGTCACCAGAGGGAAGCAGGATGGAGGGTGGTAAAGGGCAGAGGGGGCCAAATATATGTGACAGAAGATGACTTGACTATGGGTGGTGGGCACACAGTGCAATATAGAGAACCTGTATCATCGAAATGTACACTTGAGTCCTGTATAGTCTCATTAACCAATGTCACTCCAATAAATTTAATAAAAAAATAAATTCAAGCTAAGTAGAAAAAGAAGAAGAAGCCTCATTATTTTAACCTTGGTTGCTGAGAATGTTCCCAAAATAGGTATGTATTTTCTGCACACCCCCATTCTTTAATAAATACAGTATTGTAGCTGTGATTGGAGCTAATGAGTGAGGGTTGCATCTTGCTGAAAAAACAGCATGGTTGAATATGTTCTGTAAATGAAAAAGTTTTTTTTCTTTGATTTAATGAACTTTGACAACTTAACAGTTTCTACAATATACTTAGCTTATTTTAGCATAAATAGTTTTACGTTCACAATATGAGCTAATTTTGCCAGTATATACCAGAGAACAATATGTATTAATTTGGGACACTTACTGTGTGTCAGACACAGATATTATTTACATGCCTTTGTGTTTCCTCTGCTTATTTATGGAATCACATACCCAAGGTTTAAAATTACTCTCTGCTTCCTGAAGGATGTGTAGGTTCTCTAATGGAAATTATATAATATATATAATTATTTAATATATTAATAAGATGTTTTTGACTTAGAGGAAATCTTTCCAAATTACTGACACCTTAGCATTTAATAAGAATATTACTTTCCTTTCCTAACCTGTATGTTAAAGATTGATGATTAAAATAAATCCTGATAGCACTAATGCTACCACATTCTAAATAGAACATCAATTTAAAAAATTGGAGTTATATTGTATTACGAAGCTATTATTAGGCACTGGTGTTAATTAGGCATTTCATTGAAATGCTGTTTTGGAGTACTAGATGCTCTCTTTTTTACCCCAAAGTGCAGGAGTCTGGGGCCTAATTAGAGAACCATTTTTTGTCCTGTTTGGCAATGTGATCAGATCTGGACCCAGGGTGCTGGTGTACTTGAGTTGGGTAGTCGATGCCACTGGCTGGTGGCCTGTCCTCCAGGGAGTCAGTCCCCTTCTCGCTATGTCACATCCACAGAAAGCACCTTCAGCCTCAGCCGACCATTTCCCTGAGTCACAGAAAGACCCCACGAGAGAAAGCTAATGGCCAACTCAGAGCTTCCCCCAGCCCAGAAGAACAGCTCCTCCTGTTCTCACACTGGGCCGTCATTATCCAGGCCCCTGCCACCATTCTTCCCACTCGAGTAAGCTCCTTCCATTAAAATGCTGATCTGGGGGTCACTCTTCTATTCACTGAACTTCACCCACCAAGTTCAGACTGAACTCTGCCTCCTGACATTCCAGACCCAACTGACATAACCTTATCTCACATTATTGCCTTATTACTGTCCCTTCTTCCACCAGCTTAACTGCTTCCAAACTCAGTTACAATTATGTATCTGGTTACTGGATTATAAGACTCCTGCAAGCAGGGACTTGGTGTTTATCCATCTTGTTCCTCCACAGTGCTGACCAGGATAGCAAATGTAATTGGTAGTAAATAAAGTTTCATTGAATGAAGTTAGCGCAAACAACACAATTGTCATCATTAATCATACAAGCTAATCTGTCCAGATAATCACAATAACCACAGTAATAATATCAACTAGGATTTTAGCATCTAAGCCCTGTGCTTTTGATATAGTATCTCAGATCTTCACAACAAGATAGTCTTTTCCTCAGAGAAGAAAGGATCAGAGAGATTAAATGAGGTTACCAAGCTAATCAATACCAGCATGAACTTTCAGCTCCCAGTTTGAATGTTTCCAAAACTGTTGCTTTTTCCGCTGGACCACATTGCCTGATAAACACCAGAGGTCTGGCTTTAGAATGTTAGTGTTGCTAAGCCCGCCTGCTGATCTGTCTTAGAAGGAGACGCTTTTCAATTTAAATTTAGGACCATTGTTAGCAGATTTGTACCTTTTCTCCATTTCTGTGGAACCTGCATTTTCTGAAATGGCATCCTTTCTACCTGTAAGGGGTGGGGGGGGGGGGGGGGCGGGGAGCAGGGTGAATTTACTTGTGTCCAAGATGAGATTTTTTTCTTTCATTATCAGGATATATTTGGCATCTTTTGCCTGGAAAGCTTTCTTTTTTTCAGTAAAATACATTCTATTCTCTCCCTTACCAAAATCTGTCTTTGATCATGAGTGCTTTAGAGAATGTTACTTAGCACAGTGGAAGGTGCTTGGCCTCAGAAGCCACATTTCCTGGGTTCAAATCCTTCCCACTCTTGTTGCCCTGGGCAAGAATAACCATTCAGCTCATCTATTTTTCTTTTTCTTTTTTTTAAAATCTGTAATAATGCAGCAGTTGTGATGGTCATCTATCTATATATATATAAAAGCCTAAGCAACCAGAACGACCAGTCCCTATTTTAGGGATATCGTGGGGGTTTTTTTGTTGTTGTTTTTAAATATATATATATTTTATTGATTTTTTACAGAGAGGAAGGGAGAAGAATAGAGAGAAACATCGATGAGAGAGAAACATCCATCAGCTGCCTCCTGCACACTCCCTACTGGGGATATGCCCGCAACCAAGGTACATGCCCCTGACTGAAATCGAACCTGGAACCCTTCAGTCCGCAGGCCAAGGCTCCATCCACCGAGCCAAACCGGTTAGGGCCAGGGATATTGTTAAGGTTACCATCACCCATTAGTGAAGACACATCAGGAAATTTCAAATTTATGCCCCTAAAGTTTTGTTTCACCAAAGCATTCTCTTTTTTTTTTTTTTAATATATTTTATTGGTTTTTTACAGAGAGAAAGGGAGAGGGATAGAGAGTTAGAAATATCCATAAGAGAGAAACATCCATCAGCTGCCTCCTGCACACCCCCTACTGGGGATGTGCCCTCAACCAAGGTACATGCCCTTGACCGGAATCGAACCTGGGACTCTTCAGTCCACAGGCCGACGCTCTAGCCCAGCCGTGGGAAAACTACGGCCTGCGGGCCGGATCCGGCCCGATTGAAATGAATAAAACTATTGAAAAAAAAGACCGTACCCTTTTATGTAATGATGTTTACTTTGAATTTATATTAGTTCACACAAACACTCCATCCATGCTTTTGTTCCGGCCCTCCGGTCCAGTTTAAGAGCCCATTGTGGCCCTCGAGTCAAAAAGTTTGCCCACCCCTGCTCTAGCCACTGAGCCAAACTGGTCAGGGCTCACCAAAGCATTCTTGGTCCTTATAAATATGAATCATGTAATTGACTGGGCTTCCCAATTTGCTTTGGTCCCAGAAAGCTCAACATCAAATTTCTGGTTAATAAATAGCTTTATAGGGTTTTATGATCTCCATACTTACATTCCCCTGATCCTATAGTTATAAAATCTGAAAAGATTTTTAAATAGAAAGTAAGTATCTGGAGGCATAAGTCCTTGGATTGCAGAGGTGGGACGCCTTCTCTCTGCCAGGGGCCATTTGGGTATTTTTAACATCATTCGCTTCATATCATTCACTTAATATAAATTTATGTTGCTATGAAAAAAGTTCCTGGATTTATTGAATTCCGAGTCCCTCCTGCAGTTGCCTGGGCAGGGCCAGGCCAAATGATTTTTTGGGTCTTATATGGCCTGCGGGCCGGGTGTTCGCCACCCCTGGTTTAAAGGATCTGGTTCCTTGTCATGTATGATTCTTCCATCCTCTCCTAGGGTTCTTGTGTCTGTCAAATGAGCTAATATGCGTCCAGGGGATTTGTTGTTCTGGTCCTGAACCTAGCACCCTGCTGGAATCTTCCCCATGTGAGTGTTAGCACCCGGAGGAAAGGAGGCTCCAGGGTATGAGGCTCCTGAGACTAGGGTCACCCTGTCCTTCCTCCTGGGAAAGAGCTAAGGTAGGGAACACCAGGATGCCCTTGGCCCCCAGCCACCTGTTCCAGTCACATTTACACGAACACTGATTCAGGCTGACCGGGCCTCCTCCAGCTCCAGATCAGCCAACCGGTCAGAATCCCTCCAAGAGCCTATTGACCTCTCGTCCATTTTTATTGTTCTATTCATGAGCCACTTCACAGACCGAATGCAAAGGGAAGGATATGAAGGAAATAAATGGAGGGGCAGCAAAGAGAAATGGGTTTTCTTGGCATGATAGCAATCACGATTGTAACCAAAAATTACAAAACAGTGTCATACCCGACATTTCCTCGATAGAAAAACAAGTTCATTCCATTGTATGAGAAAGCACTAAAAGCTAATGAGCTTTAAATTTTTTCTAGTGGAAAATCCAGGGCCTGCAACTAGTTTTAAATTTTTAGAGAATTTTCCAAGGTGAACTGTAATTAATTGAGTGGAAGCTAAATAAAACCTGATGCTAAAGCGCTCAGCTTTCAAACACTTTCCCTCTTGTGTTCCTGTGAACACGAGCGTGCTGGTGGGGGCAGCGCCGCAGCTGTGTTCCTTCCCATCTTTCCCATGACAGCTTTCGTTCCTATTTAAACAGGAAAGATTCTAAGCAAAAATATTCAAATGAGAAGACAGAACAGCACTTGCAACCCAAGTCTTTGATGTTAAAAAGCAAGCTGCACCGAGGAATCTGAAGTGGAGAACTGTTTCATTATTAATGAATCTGTGCAAATTCCTGGGTTCGTTCTCTGCTGACCTTTCGTAATGTGGAGGGAAGTTTTAAAGGCACACCGGCTGATGTCCGTAAATCCGTTTACATGCTTAGAATGTGGTCTTTGAAAATTATATCTGATATCAATGGACTAGTGAGCCTGGGCCTTGACAAGTTTCAGCAAGGCTTTTTGATTTTCAGGTTAAATTAATTGCTTTAACAAGTTCAGTAGTGACTTGGGATATGATTCATATTTGGGGTTTTTTGTGTTTTTTATGTGTGCTTTGCCCCCCCCCCCCCCCCCGCCTGAGAGAGGAAGAGGGAGGGATAGGGAGAAATGTCATTGATCAGCTGTCTCCTGCATGCCCCCTTCTGGTGATGGAGCCCGCAGCCCTGACCAGGAGTCAAACCAGCAACCTCTTGGTTCCTGGATCAACGCTTAACCCCTGAGCTACACCAGCTGGGCAGATTCAGATTTTGAATCTGACAGGCAATCACTTAAGTCCAAACGAGGGGTCCTCAAACTACGGCCCACCGGCCACATGCAAATACAAATATTGTATTTGTTCCTGTTTTGGTTTTTTTACTTCAAAATAAGATATGTGCAGTGTGAATAGGAATTTGTTCATAGTGAAAGGACAGAACAGGACTGATAGCTGTGTCCTTAACCCCTCTTCCAAGAAAAAGCCGCAGAATGCATCTGTTATTCAGCCTGCCCTTATCTCGGCCAATGGGAAAGCGGGAGAAACTAGCCCAAGGCCAAAAGTATGCTAGCCACCCCCCCTGTCTTTGTGTAACCAGACCCTAGCTGCACCCTGCCCCCACCCCCGACCCCAAGCCCTATAAATTCTTTGTTCTCTTGGGACTTGGGGCTCTCTCTTGCATCCAGTAATGGAGGCGGGCGGGGGGGGGGGGGCACCAAGCGAGCTTGTATAAAAGACTCTGCTTTTGCATCGGATTTGGTGCTCCCTGGTGGATCTTTGGGGGGTCTTGAAATCTGGGCATAACAATAGTTTTTTTTTTAAATTATAGTCTGGCCCTCTAACGGTCTGAGGGACAGTTAACTGGCCCACTGTTTAAAAAGTTTGAGGACCCCTGGTCCAAACAATGCTTTTCAAGTTCTTAATACAAATTTATTTCAATTTCACATAAATCCGATGGATTGCTAGTTTCTTACTCTTGTTCAATGAATCCTGAAGTCTTGCTGGGCCCCTTGACATCTATCCAAAGTAATGACAGCAAATATATACAATACACACAAATACTATATATACAATATATACGAGTATATACAGTATATACAAATATAGACAATCTTTGTCTAGAGTAGCTATTTCCAATTTGGCTGAAAGGCAACAACAGCTTCTTCTGGCAGAAAAGGCCTACCCTTATTCTGTACAATGTAAAGCAAATTCATTTCTTTATATATTGAGTTTGTTATAAAAGAACAAGAAAGAGACATGCACATGCATGCGTACTCACACATACCCAGACACACACCTACTCCTGAGGGAGGGGCCATTTCAGACACCTTTTCACCCAGTGACACACGTGAAAGTATTGGGAGCTTAGGGCACACAGAGAAACCCTTCCACTCGACCTGCCTAATAGTGCCTCTTCGTTGATTTCTGCCTCTTGGCTCCTTTCCTGCCTTGTTTGTGGAGGCCGGCTCTCTAGTCTCTTCAAATGCGTGACATCTGCACATCCCAGTTTCCAGGCATCAAGCTCAGCCCTGAAATATCAACACAAGCAAGTCCTTGGGCGCAGGCTCAGAGCACCCTGCTGGATGAGAGCTCCGTTACATTTGCATATTCCCGTGGGGAGGTGGAAAGGTCAGGTAAATGCCAAGGTCAGGAGGATACCTTGGTCTGACTGGGATTTTTACTTTATTTTTTAACATGAGAAGGACTTTTTGAAAATGAGGTTACTGGACAATCCGTGATCTCATGTTTTAAAATCGGCAAATTACATCGTAATATATTGAAATGTCTTAAATCGTTTGTCCCCAGGTTCCAGGCAGAGTGAGGGCACAAGCCCAGGAAACTTCAGGGACTGCATTGATCCCACCAGCTCCTCCCTCCAGAAGCAGCCCTCACATTGCAGACCTGAGCAGCCTGAAGAAAGCTACTGCCTCCTCTCCAGCCAGCAGCACCGAAGCCCAGGGACCCCCTGGGCTCTGTGCACTGCGGGTTCCCTCCTGGCCCCTTCGTGTTCCACAAAAAGAAATGCAGGCTGCGACCCCGTGGTGGTGGCCTTTGTCACTGCTGATCCTGAGCCCCGGATTACAGGGCGGCCCTCCAGCAGGCAGCCCCGGCTGGCCGACCTGCAGAGTTGGCCAGGAAAATCCATGCAAAGCCGTCAGATCAAAAGTGAGTCGTGCCAGCTCTCCTCGTAGGAAATGGTTAGATGGGTGTCTGACTGCTAACACCTCAGTTCTTTTCCTAGGAGGTCTGAAAATAGCTCGGAGTTCTTTAAATGTCTGGAGATGTAGGCGGCGAACGCGTTTTGAGTGGAAAAAACCTCCCTGAGGTCCCCCAATTCTGTTCCTACCATATTCCCCCAGTGCCCACCTCATACCACAGCCCCCAAGGCCCAGAGGTAGTGCAGCGCTGGGCAGGCCACGGGTCTCTTTAAGAGACAGTTAGTCTCCCTGGACAGCTGGTAAGCCCGGTCACCCAGCATTTCTGGCCCTTGGTGCTGTCAACTCTGTGTGTCCCTGGTTATAATTCTCCTATGTCCCTAAGGCCTGTCCCTGGTTACCCCATTGACAGGCAACTCGTACCTAAAGGAGCCCTTTTCTCTGTCTTCAGCCTCAGTGGGCCCATACACACTTTTCACTTCCTCAGCTGTGACCGTCCTGTCTGCACTGTAGTCAACATAAGCACCACAGGAGCTGAGGAAGTCGCAGTCAGCCTGGGGCACAGGAAGGGGAGAGAACAGCCTGGAAGGGGCTGTAGAGGATGGATTGGACAGGGGAACCTGGGCATGACTCTGTTGGAAATGAACAAAACATGAGTTAACAAGGACTGAAGTGCGATGGGAGCCTTGAGAATCCGATACAAAGGGATCAATGTGTGGATCTTACGAAGAAAGCATTGATAAAACCTGCGGTCCTGCTGGGCGCAGGAATGAGGAGAGTGCGAGGACTGCCGGGATGTCCCTGATACAGTTTCTCCGTGAGGGTCTGAAAACCACTTGTATCCAAATCACCTGGGAGCTTTCCAAGAGTGCGGGTTCCTGGGGCCACCCCAAGAGTCTGGCTTTGTTAATGGACTGGTGCCCAGAAATCTATACCTTAATCTCCCCAGATGATCAATACACAATCAAGTGGCTATGACGTCTATACTGCCTAAGGGCTATGAGCGATACCTTTTAATTTATTTTCATTTATTTCCCTATGTCTGTTATGGTTCTTGGCAACTAGTCAGCTGCCAAGAAATGATTGCCATGGCGAGTAAATGGAGAGGATTCAAAGATGGCTGACATTTCAGCCTGAGTGGCTGAAGCACTGTGGTCCCATTCACAGAAGTGACGGAGAAGAGCAAGTCTGGGGTGAAGGTAAGTCTGTTCTTAGACATGGTGACTTCCAAATGCACATGGGTCATGTGTGTGGGGCTCGGGAGTGACGTGGAGTCAGACCAGGAGACACACGTGTCATTTGCATACCAGTTGAGGCTATGGCTTGGGTGAAGGGTGCTGCAGGCTGCTAAGGACAGAAGTTCAGGGAAAATGTGTGATGAAAAGGGTTGGGAGGACCAAGACCCAGTGGGGATGTGAGAGGGGAAGCAGAGCCCAGGGGAGAACTGGCACTGTGCCATGTCCAAAGATCAGAGAAGGGAATACAAAGAGTTTAGAGATTGGTCTGTCGGGTCTAAGAGTTTGGGGGAACTTGAGAACTGAGGAAGAGCCACTGGATTTGCTTTTAGGAAGTAGGAAAGCACCGGTGATCTTCAAGAGAGTAGTGTGAAAAGAGTGGTAGGAACAGAGCGGCCACACGGGTAAAATAAGGAAATGGGTAAATAGGAAAGCTGAGGCCACCAGCAGAGATCACCCACCGGGGATTTCTCAGGGGAAAGTGAGAAATAGGATATTGGGCCAACAGAGAAAAGCCAAGCCTTGGACCTCACTCGTCCCTACAGCTGCTCCTCACCCGCCTCCCCCCCCACCCCCCCGCCCCCCAGTGTTCTACAGGGGCCCATGTTTCTTCTGTTTCTCTCTGTACCTTCCTGGGCCACCTCACTCATGGTCTCATCTCCATCGCTCAGTTGATGATCTGGTCCCAGGCTTCCCTCTGCCCTCCACACACCTCTATCTGTGTCCCCCGGGCGTGTAGGCAACACTGCTCAGTCTCGGGAAGGGGAGCCAAGAGTTCCCCATCTCTCTTTGTAGCACCACCACCCACCCATCCACCCAGTCACCAGTTAAGTCAGAAATCCAAAGGCCTATCCCAGGACTCCCTCTTCCTCATCCCCACATCTGGTTGGTTGGTGATGGAGCCTGGAGAGTCTGTCTCCTTGGCAACTGGCTCTGCCCCTTCCTCTCCAGCCCACTCCCTTCTATTCAACCTGCACTATGGCAATGACCTCAAATAGGTCTGCTGGCCTCCCCTTCGCCTCCAAGCTGCTGCCAGAGTCACGTTCCACAGGCATTAATGTGGTCAGGGTGTTCCACCCAGTGACGAAGAAAGAAGCCCGAGCCCTGCCCGTGGCTTTTCTCCGGACGCTGTGAGCCCTGCTTCTTTTCAGCCACACTGCCTTACATGTGCCTCACACATGCTGGCCTGCCTGGGCCTCCTGGTCTTTGCCTGTGTAGGTCCCTGTTCGTGAAGGTGTCTTCCCTTTCTCTTCCCTCCATCTCTCTGTTCCTAACCCTAATTAACACCACCCATGTCTGGCCAACACCTGGTCCTCTTTTTGTTTATAACCCAGAAGTCACATCTTCAAGAGGAAGCATTTACCCTTCCTTTCCTTGTGTCCTTCCTGTCCTCTTCATCCAAAAGGCTTTTAGTAGTCTCCGTATAGCTGTTCTACCAGACTGTGCGTCCTTCGCTGGTGAGGGAGTTTGGGGTGGCAGGTAGAGAGGGTGGAAGTTGACTCCAGCAGTAGCTACCTCCCAGGAGACCTCTGGCGGGTGTTACTGAAAATAAAATGAATTCAACAAAAGACCTAAAATAACTTCGCTAAACATACTCTCTTATTCTCCCGACATTATTGTCTCACCTCCCTTCATTGCTCTCTGCCTTTTCTTTTATTCACGCTGTCCTTCTGCGCCCTCTCTTCTCTTTCCTGGCTTCTTCCTTCTCCCTTTAACTTCTGTAGGAGCTCGCACCAGCTCTGGGCACAGCTGCCCTCTTTCCTCCTTGTTGTACCTCTGTCCCCTTGGCCTTGTCTTGGAGGCTTTACGTCTATTTTCTAAGAGCATCGGCGTGTCACCTGCAAACACTGTCATTGTTTTGGAGAACTTATCCAGGAAGATGGTGATATTGACAAGTGAGGTCACAGAAGGAGGAAAACGTGCAGATTTTCAGACCAACTGGCTGTGACACCCAGATAAGGTCCTTGGGTAGAGACGCTAGACAAAAGTCCTCCTAAAAGGAATAGGAGATAATGACCATGTGAGTGCAGTGTTTAAGTTCTTCCCTCGGGAAGAGATGTTTGTTTTTCCTTTTAAGATGCATCCTGGCCCAAAATATCCCTGAACATCCATGTGTACCCGGTGGAGGGAGGAGATGCGCTCGACCCCACTTGGTGGCAACTTCGTGTGCCCCCTTGGGCTGCACAGAGGCCCCATGCTGCCCTTTCTCAGCTGCGTGAGACCAGGGACAGGGTTAACACAGGTCACCGTGCCCTTCTGCAGATTACGCAGAGGAGACACCTGCAGATGCCAGTCCTCAGTGAGAATTAAGTTTGGGAAAGACCCAGCTGACGTCGTGCGCTTATGGGGCCCTGGTGGGGGCCCAATAACCTCTTGGGAACAGGGGTGGGCACCCTCCAGCCCTCACTAAGGGAACAAACACAAATGGATGAAGTGCTCGTCCTGCAGCCAAATGGGATCAATGTGACTTCCTCTCTAATAATATGTAATAACAGGATCTTGGATTAGGTATAAATGGTCTGAAGCCCAAAGGAGACACTCGTTGATTGTTTTAAAACTATTCCCCTGGCACAGGCACCAGCCCAAGTCTTTCTCTGCTATCGTTGTCCCTGAAACTGGAGTCTATGTAGTTGGCTATTGAAGAGAGACATGGAAGCCAGCAGGTTGTGTGTGAGCAGCCCCTCTGCTCTGCTTACGGATACATTGTGGATTCAGGATCTGCTCGCTGCTGTAATGAGGATGTAGAGACATGCAGAAATTCTGTTTTACATGGCGATGTGAACTGGGTGGGGCTTTAAGGATGAGCTCATCCAAGCTTCTCATTTGGCGGCAATGGGATATAAGGCTCGGAGAGGCCAAGTGATATCCTAAGGTCACAGAACTGAAGGCCTGAGCAGGAGTAGAGCCTGTTAGCCAGAGATCTTCCCACAGATTCACCATGGCCTCTGGAATGGCTCAGAGTCTAAGTCGCTAGTGGGTTAAGTAGGTGCTGAGGGCTGGTTCTGTGTATCCGCCAGCATTACCCACACCAAACCAGCCAGGACACTCAAGTTACCCAGTACCCAAATTACTGTCAGGAAGGTACCAGGGCAGCAGGGGCAATGGCACCCAGGTGGGCGGGGCTGTCCCTGGCAGGCCCCTCTCTGGTGCTGAGCAAGGCAGTGGGGGTGCGTTTCACACAGGCTCTAAGAGTAAGTGACCGTTCCTTCTACAAAGCGGCATGGTGGCTCTAGATCCTGGCAAAAAATGGGGGCCCAGCTCCCTATGCCTGCAGAGTGAATAACAGCTCCTCCTTCCCAACCAGTGCTCACAAGGCCCAGCCTTTCTCAGGAAGCCAGTCCCCTGCGTTGAACGTCCTTGTGTTTGCCACTCCATATGTAACTGAAGTGCCTTACGGAAGCATCAATCACTTTTTCTATTTAATCTGCATACTCAGAGGCGGAGTCCCGAGTGTGTGTTCCTCCTCACCGAGTCCAGGCACGGAGCCTGCAGTGAGTCATCAGATACGACGGAGTAGCGGCCGCGTCAGTGCGTGCACAGTGGTACGTTAATGAGTGTTCAAACCGACATGGCAAAGGCAGTGTTTTCAATTTTTAAATTACAACTCTGTGACAAGTCATGCTGTTAAAACATACAAGAAATACCAGTTAGCCTTCAAGGAGATAACACCCAGCCCGCACAGATCACTGCTATCCCAAAGTGCGTAACAGATCCTTTTCTCTGAAATGAGGCAAGAATTAGCAGGTAGTTCAATTATTTGGGGACTAAGAGAAGTAGAAATAACAAATCCAAATATTAAACACCAATTACTACCCCAGGAGCTACAAATCGGCTTGGCATTACAACATGCCCCCCCTCGGTAGCAAACCCAGGAAATGTGGGGGTTTGGCAGAAACACAGACCTGTAAGGAATATGTGTCTACACAATAAAGACATGTATCACTTCCCAAACAGCACTTTCAAAATGCTCATCACATACACTGTGAGAAAAGCCTGGTGTGTACATTCGCCCCAACAGCAGTGAAAAGAACAACTTCCAAATGTCGGGAGGGAAGCTGCTGTCAAGCCAGCAGCTGGGATACGTGGTCGGAAGCTCTGCTGTGGCCCCCCAGGAGGTTTGTGGGTCAGTCTGACAGCCTGGTGGCCAATGATGTCATTTCATAGGCATGTTCTTAACTCCAGGAACAGAGCAGAGAATCACCCTGACCCTCCCAGATTAGCTACGGGGAGCAGAAGATGGCTGTGTAAGATGTCGTCTAGTTGGGGGCACCTGGGACCTTCACACCTTGGTGGCACCGGAGGGGAGAGGAAGGTTATTCACTCCAGGCTCACAGTTCAGTCTCCATCCTTAGTGGGAATCAACTCATGTCCAAGCCAGCTGAGTTGTTCTCTCTCCCTCTTATCTGAAACCATCACTTGGAGAACTCAATGCTATTAGGACAGTCTCATGCTCAGAAGTGACTGAAGTTCCAGGATGGGCAAAGTAAAATTTTATACAAGTATGTCTATGTACAAGAGGTTAAAAAGACAGTTTCTAAAGCACTTTGGGATTCCCCTAATGAAAGGCACCAGATAAATGCAAGTCATTACCAAAATGAAAAGTCAAGTATTCCAGCTTTCACATCTGCAAAGAGTGACCACGATGGGTATCTCTTTTGTGGTGGTAAAGCCCGCCTGTTTAGAAAAATACTCATGAGAGCGACTGAGCTCCTCTGCCTCCTACTTTTCACAAACTTTATGGTCAGTGACCATAGCAACCACGCTCAGTGACCTGAGACCACCCGTTTTGGCAAACTGAAGAGTCCTCACAAGTTTGTAGCATCAATTTCCTTCAGTGCAGCTAAGGCTGATTTTGTAAATTCTCTGCCTTCCAGTGCTGGAAACATCAGCCCAAGCCAAATACTCCATGTGTAGATTCTGAAAAATAACCCTGCTCTTCCAACTGGGTGACCCATTGCCCCTAAGTCATCTCACCCCTTCCTGCTTCTGAGAAACAGATGGAGATGGTAGACCATCAGGCACCAGGACATGGTCACCACCCCACCCTCCACAAAGCTCATCTGATGGGAGGATTTGAACTGGGGGCTCAAGGGCACATGTGACTAGTGCATTCATCCAACAAATCACCTGGACTTTAGTATCCATAGCAACTACAAGTACACAAAACCTTCTGACAGGATCCTCACCACATTCCCATGAGGTATTCATTACTTTCAACTAAGACACAACATGGATCTGCTCAGGAAAGGTCCAAGCTGTGGATAAAACACCTGCCTAACTCCATGCTTAGACTCCTGGATGTTGCAACCTTTCCAAAGACCGAACCATAATGAAAGCCATCTGTAAAACCATCTGACTACCTAGAAGATAATGGAGAACAGGTTCCCCTTCACAATGTTATGTGCCAATTAACAGGAGGAAGAGGAGGAGGAGGAGGAGAGGGAGAGGGAAGGCATTTTGGAGAAGGAAAGAGCTCTCAACCTTCAACACAAATTTAGAAGTTTAAAGGCCTTTTAAACAGCATTGCGCTTTTCAAGACATTTACAATTGTTTACGAGAGTAGCAATGTTTTGTTTTACAGCTCTTTTCTTTTTTCTGTCCTCTACTCACCCTCCTCCAACAAAAGGCAGTTGAAATGGAAATAGGAATTGTAGTATTTCCATCCTGGGTAAGCAACACAGCTTTCATGCATTTCTGTATTTTGAGTACACACTTCCATGCCACCAGATTTCCATGTCATAACAAGGAAATTACAGCACTGCATATAGCATACTATATCCTAGAAGCAAAATTACCTAAGTAAACTCTGCTTGGAAATAAAAGGGCCCTCATTTTACAAGCTTGCAGAACAGGCAACAAGATTTCTAAACTACTGGCCTTGCTAGCAACCCAACAATGTTCCTCAGGGAAACAACACAACGGTAAACCTCTTTTTAGTGGAAAAAGACAATTCGACCTTACTTCTAAACATTTTAAAAAATAAATATTTCAAAAACATGCTAATATCTAAGACACAGCAAAGTTTGGTCAAATGGGCTAGACCAGGAACCTCAGCCAGAAATAAATGCCTGCACGGTCACCCTAGGAAAGACAGAGGCCCGCCTTTGAAAAGTCTGCAAGCATCCTACAATCTGGCCTATGTTTAGTTGAAGCCCCTGTCTGTCCCTAAAGCAGCTGTTCTAGGGAAAAAACTTCTATCTTCACTACATGTTTAACGGAGTAACATTCTCTAAAGAGCAACATTTAAGAGATGAACATCAACGCACAGTGTTCTAAAGGTGACCAGGTACCCATGCAAGTCCCAGAGCTACGATCATTCATAACACAACTCACAGACTTGCATTGGGCATGTGCTTAAGTTCACATTCTCTTTGTTTTGAAAGCAATGAATAAAAAAACTGAGATTTTGTTTTCATGTGACGTGAGCAAAATCCCGTCATATCCTTGCTGACACCATAGATGTATTTCCACTGGACAGACATGTAGGGGCTTTTTGTACAGATCTCACATGACAACCTTAGAAAAAGAGCACAGAAACCTCACAGACAGTACTGGACCACGAGCACTCGAGAACACGGTGAACAGAAAAGTTAGCATTCTGGGGGGTATTCGTCCAGCAGAAAGGTGAACATGTTATGCCTGTGATGCCAACACCAGTGAGTGTCATTTCACTGAAAGGCGCAAAGGCATGGTGCCAGGCACACCACCCTCTAAAAACGATTCTAACTACTGTAGAAGCAACCTGGATGCAATGCCCATGCATCTCTCCCCTCTGGGGCTGGCCATACTCCTTATGCCGCAACCCCAAGGTGCCTGGACTGTGCCAGAGGCCCGAGAGGCAGCTCAACAACGTGGGTTTGAGGACAAGTCCTCCCTGCTACTGTAGGGAATCGTTTAAACTTAATTCGCTTGGCGAGCTCCTGCTCATGTTTGTCAGGCTCGCCATGAGGGATTTAACTTTATGGGCATAGTAGTCCCTTAAATTGACAGAAGGGACCTCCTTCATCCCATCTCCAAAGTCACAGCTGCGCATAGCACTCTCAAGCTGCTTTTGGCGCCGATAAAAGTGGGAGAACTTGTTGAAGATCAAGGTGATGGGCAGTACCACCACTAGGATACCCGCCAGGATGCAGGCAGAGGCAGTCAGCTTCCCTGCTGTGGTTCCCGGGACCACATCCCCATACCCCACGGTGGTCATACTGACGGTGGCCCACCACCAGCAGGCGGGGATGGTGGCCAGGCCCTCATTCTCCTCCTTTTCGATGGTGTAGGCCACCACGGAGAAAATGGAAATCCCCACGGAGAGGTAGAGCAAAAGCAGCCCGACTTCTTTGTAGCTGTACTTGAGGGTGGCCCCCAGGGAGCGGAGGCCAGTGGAGTGCCTGGCCAGCTTTAAGATGCGGAAAATCCGCATCAACCTCAGGACCTGTGCCACTCTGCCCAAGTTGGCCAAGGTAGGCGTGCTCTCCACCACCAGGTTCACCACCAGAGTGATGTAAAAGGGGACGATGGACATGAGGTCGATAAGGTTGAGGGCGTTCTTGAAAAACTTGAGGAAGTCGGGGGCCACCGCGAACCTGGCCAGCAGCTCAAACGTGAACCAGGCGATGCCGAAGTGCTCCACGATTTCGAACCGGGGGTCCTCGCCAGGGTTGCCCTGACTGTCGGGGATCTGGAAGTCCGGCAGGCTGTTGAGGCACATGGTGATGATGGACCCCAACACCACCAGGATGGACAGGATGCTGAAGACCCGGCTCAGCACCGAGTAGCCGGGGTTGTCCAGCGCCAGCCACAGCCGCCGCCGGAAGCTGCCCAGGGGCTGCCCCTCGAACTTGGAGGCGTCGTTGTAGAAGGCCAGGATCTCGTCGAAGGACGAGGAGGTGCTCTCCTGGTCGCTCTGCTCCTCCCACTTCTCCTGCGCGGGCTCCACTTTGCGTCCGTGGTAGCTGTAGCTGCAGCAGGAGTCGATGAAGAACTCGTTGATGCCCCAGTACTCGATCTCCTGGCTGAAGGAGAAGACGCACAGCTCGGCCATGACGTGCAGCCGGCCCGTGTGGTAGAAGTGCAGCACGTAGGGGAAGAGCTCGGGGTTGCGGTCGAAGTAGAACTCGCGCTGGACGTCGTCGTAGTCGTCGCAGAGCTCGAGGATGGCCTCGCGCGAGTGGCAGAGCAGCAGGCGGCCCAGGCGGGTCTCCGGGAAGCGCAGCAGCGTGTGCGAGCGCAGCCGCCTTTTGAAGCCCCCGACGTTGATGCGGATGTCTCCGTCCTCGACGTTGGCCTCCGACACGTCCCACAGGCTCCGGCGGGTCATGTTGGAGACACCCAGCCTCCGGCACCCAGCCCGGGCGCTACACCTGGAAGCGGAGGGAGCCGCATCGGATGAGCGCGGGGTGCGCAGGGTCTGGGCGCCCCTCTCTTCTTTCCCACCCATCTCTGGCGGGCCCAGTCCTCTCCAGGTGGGTGTCTGGGTACTGAAGAGCACGGGGATAGGAGGAGTGGGTCTGTGTGGCTTGGCCCCCTCCCAAGGAAAAGCTGGAGGCGGGGTACGTTTCCACTAGCATGGCCGCTCCTCCACCCCCATCCAGGGGGTCCTGTCGGTCCCTCTACTCCTGCAGGAGTCGCGCCCCCGCGGCTCTACGAGAAAAGGGGGCTGCAAGCTGACCTTGCCCGTGGGCGGGCCGAGGAGAAGTCCCCGCCCGCTCGCCGCAGACAGGCGGGACCGGAGCTGGGATGCGTACGGGCAGGGCTGGGCCGAGATGGGGGCGCGTAGCTTCAGGAGGGAGGTGGGGAAATTCACTGCGCGAGTCTGTAAACGCGGGCTGGGGGTAAGGGGCCGGCCTGGCATCCCCTGTGTCCAGCCCCCACGACTGGAGTCACCTCGCCCCCCGCCCCGGGCCTCCCTGCCCGCCGGGCGCGGTGCCCCCGAGCCGCGTGAGCCGCGTGCGCCGCGCGCCGCGCCTTACCCAGCAGAGCGGCCAGGGCTCGCCCTGAGCGTTCTGGAAGCGCTTACCTGCGAGCACTGGGGCCCGTGGCCAGGGCCGGCGGGAAACTTCCCCAACCTGCTGGCGAGCATCGCTGCGGCTGCCGCTGCGGGCTGGCTGTGCGTGTGCGCGCGGATGCGAGTGTGTGTGCGCCTGTGTATGCGCCTGGCGGGCAGGCGGGCGGGGTCCGCGGAGCGTCTTCTCCTGTCTCCAGCCGGGGATGCCGCCGCCGCCTGCAGTTGCGGGAGGCTCACAGGTGGCTGCTGGCCCCGACGCTCGCAGAGCCACCTCTCTCGATCTCAGCGCCCTTCGTCCCCCAACAGAAACAACAGCCGCGCCGCAGGCGCCCGCGGGAGTCGGAGCGGGAGCGGGAGCGGGAGCGGAGCCCGCGCCCTCGCGGTGGTGCTGAACGGACAGCTCCGCGCGCCCAGTGCCAGGCGCGGCCACCGCCCGGTGCTCCGAAGATGCCGCTGCAGCCACAGCTTCTCTGCTCTCCACCCGCACGTCATGGCCACCCCTTGGCGCCCCCGGCTCCACTCAGGGCCGACACCTTCCCCATGCCCTCACTCATCTCCTGGTCCTCCGTCCTCCGTTCTCCCAGAGCTCAAGCAGGGTTCTGCCTGCGGTGACCTTTCCCCACGGGGTCTCAGGCGGGAGCCGGAAGGGCAGGAACGGGAGGAACCGTGGGGTTCCCGCTTTAGGGACCTGATGAAAAGTTTCCTGAAGCTGAGGGGTGGAGGGGGTGTTTGGGGGCAGGCAGTGGGAGGGCAGAAGAGAGGGCAGGGAAGCTTGAGGTCGAGCCCAGCTGAGCTTGCCAGGGCGGGAGCACAGGCCCCTTCCGCGTGGGCACAGGCACCGAGTTCTGTGTGGGAGTTCTGTGTGGGCACTGTGTGTGCACAGGCTCGTGTGCTGTGTGGGCTTTCAAGGAATGCACAGAGCTGTGTGTGTGTGTGTGTGTGTGTGTGTGTGTGTGTGTGGCCTGAGGACAGTAGGACCTTTCAGTGTGTGTGTGGCCTGAGGACAGTAGGACCTTTCAGTGTGTGTGGTCTGAGGACAGTAGGGCCTTTAAGTGTGTGTGTGCAGCCTTGATAAGAATGGGATCTCTGAGGGGTGGGGAGATGTGTGCAGTGCATGTACACACGGGAGACTGATATCTGTGTGTACAGTGTGCTGTATGCAGTGTAGCATTCAGCGGACAATGACAGGGTGTGCACGCTGACACAGCGGGGATTGTGGGGTGTGAGTCCAGTGCAGTGTCCTCAGTACTGGGTCCCCATTCCCCAGGAGATTGTGGCCCAGATCTGAGCTCTGACCTCCTTAGTGTGCTCCTTCAGGTGGGCCCACGCTCAGAAATGGGCCCACAGCCTTCTCCCTTGGGTTTCTCAGTCCTTCTGCATGATCCTTACTTGCAAAGACAAGCACATCCTGTGAGCCTAGCAGAGAGCTGGGGGGCCCCACCCCAGGTCTTGGTCAGAAGTGGCGTGACTCTGGACTCACAGGGCAGCCACCAGAGCCACAATGGGAAGCACATCCTTTCTGACGTGGCCCTGCCAATGCCGTGGTAACTAGTCCGATGCTCTGTGCAGCTCGAGTGATGAGGGGATCCTCGGGGGGGGGGGGGGGGGGCCTGGGGCCATCGGCCTGGCTTCATGTGGGGCTCCCTGGGGAAGCCTGGCTTCACTCAGAGGAAAGCTGTCCCTGCCCCGCCACCTGCCTCTGGGTGTGTGTGACTGTGTGCAGGTGTGTGGTCCCTGCAAGTGCACGTGGGAGGGGAGGATAGGGTGGTGAGGGCCACACGTTTGTGTCTAGTGCTTTTAGAGAGGTGTGTGTGTGTGTGTGTGTATGTGTGTGTGTAAGAGAGAGAGAGAGAGAGAGAGAGAGAGAGAGAGAGAGAGAGATGCCAGTATTTGTTGTCATTGTCTTCTCTGTTTTATTCAAGGTCTGTGTGTGGAGTGTGTTGGTCTCGTTCCCTACCGAGGTCTGCTGGGTCTATCATCTTAAATCTGTGGCTCTCCCACACCTGGTTGGGGCCCAGTGTCTGTACCTGCCCTCTGTGTGCTTTTCCTGGGGTCAGGCGGCCCCTGGTCTCTTTTATCCCCATGGGAGTGCAGCTGAGAGTGTGCCAGCCCTTGCTGCTGCTGCTGGTGTGTGTGTGTGTGTGTGTGTGTGTGTGTGTGCGTAAATACACGTGTAATCCTGTGCTGCTGCCTCTCTCCCTACTTTTCAACCCCTACCACACCTCAGGGCGGTGTTGGCTGTGAGGTCTCCCTGTGCAGAGCACCTGTGGGGCCGGCTCCCTGGGCCCAGCGACTCACTCCAGCCCTTCACCGTCCTCTCCCTGCCTGGCTCCTGCCACCCCAAGGCTCACACCCTGTCTGCTTCACACCACCTGTCAGTGGCTTCTGCTGCAGGGCCACCATTCCCAGCCTGTCCCAGCCCCGGCCTCGCTCAGACTTCTCCTGCCCTGGCACAGTGCATAAATCACCTTTCCTGCTGCATCTGGAGGGTTCCTACCCCCCAAAAGCCTTGGGTTTGATGATTGTGGGGCTGCCCTCCCTCTCCTGCTTTATTTCCCTGCCGGCCCCCTTCTGTCCCTGTCTGGTTTTGTTCTTGCTCCTTCCTTCTTCCTTTGTGGCTGTGGGAGGTTTGGCCCGTGGCGAAGCCCTCTCTGCCCTCTGCTTCTCCTTGTCCCTCCCACCCTCACGGCCATCCATCCGCAGACCGCCAGGGCCGCTCCCAGGGCCCTGGGCTCTCCCCCTTCTACTAGGGTCACTCTGCGCCCCTCTCAGCCCCTCCCTCCTCCTCCCTCCTCCCCTTCCACAGCCAACAGAGCTGTGCCAACATGCCCCAGCCATGCAGGGCCCAGTGCTCATGCCTGCTGTTTGTGTGCTTTTCTTGAGGTCAAGGACAAGCCCCCATGCCTACCTTTCCCTGAACAGGATGGTGGACTTGGCGGCCAAGGGAGAAGCCTGAGTTTGGGGCGCAGCCGTGATTTCCTGGGAAGGCTGAGGCAGACGCTGCTGGGGCCTGACAGATGCCTTTGCAGAGGGTGAAGTGCATGTGACAGGCAGAGACACTCGTTTATTTCCCAGTCACCGCGCTGAGGAGAAATGGAGCTGCCTCCCTCCTCCTGAGCCGGGGAAGCCGGCTGTGTTGATGGTTTATTTAGAGGTCTGAGCCCTGATCTTCAAATACAGCTGCCTGCTGCAGGCGACAGCTGCCTGGGCCTGGGCAGGGCAGCCAGGGGGGTCCTGACGGGGTGGAGGGGCAGGGGGAGAGGCACCCTGGGAAGGGAGACACGGAGACCCCGGGCGGTGGCCCACATCCTGGCACCTGGAAGACGATCATCTCTGCCTTCCCCGCCAACACTGATCTCTCAGTGGAGCCCACACATCTCAGCGCCGGCTGTCTCTGTGACAGGCGAGGGGGCCGCACTGGCTGCGTGGAGGGAGGGAGCCAGGCTGCCTGACCTACATTCCCACCTCGAGGCACTGGGCACATTTACTCGGCCTCTCCCTGGAGAAGAGCACGGGGCGCCCACTGCCCTGCTGGGTGAGCTGTCACCTGCATCCCTCCTGCTCCCTACAAGCCAGCCTCCCCATCGCAGCCAGAGTGGCTCTTATAAACACCAGCCAGGTCGTGTCATTCCCTCTTGAAAAGCTTCCAGGGGCTTCCTATGGAACGGAGAAGGACAGCCCTTCTTCCCACAGTCCCAGGACCCTTCACGTGCGCCCCCTGCCCACTCGCAGACTTCACCCACGGGTGTCTTCCCATCGGTTCTCTCCAGCCGCCTGCCCCTTGCTCCCCACCCCCCCCCCCCCCGCCCCCAGGCTGTGCACCTGCTGTTCTCTCCACCTGTCATGGTGGCTTCACACCGCAGGCTTCTCTTGACCACTCGGGTCTCCATTTAAATGTCCCCTCCTCAGAAGGCCTGGCTGCCCAGTAACCGGATCCCTCAGTTAGTTGCCATCATGTTTTTCATAGCACTAGTATTCAAGTCATTGGATATGTGACTCGGTGATGAGTGAATGAGGCTCCAGCTCTTATCTTACATCAGTCTGTGCCAGCCAGCCTAGGCCCGCCTCTTCTTCCTCCTGGAAGGTGAAGGCAGCTAGAGGGGGAGGGGGCCTGTGCCCCAGGCTGTGACTTGGAGCCCCAGACTCTGGGGTGTTTGCTAGAACTATTGATAAGCCTAATGGATCTCACCCCTGGCTGCACATTTGAATCACTTGGGGAGCTTTTAAACTAGCCAGTGCCCTGGAGGCCTTGGGCTTGCCCCAAACCAATTAAATCAGATCCCTGGTGTAGGGCCCAGGGAGCCTGTTTTCTAAGACCCCCCACAGTTATGGTAACATGTAGTCTGAGAGCCTGAGAGCTGCGTGAGTCAGCACCAAGGGTAGGGCTGTGCCTTAGCTCAGCGCAAACCCACCCCACCCCCACTCTGGGTGGGTGCCTGCCTGGAGGGGACTCCATCAAGCCTGGGTGCCCTTGTCACTGCTTCCCCTCAATCCCCAATTCCTGCAGCTCTGCCCGAGCCTGGGCCTCTCACTCAGCTCATTTGCCTTGGAGACAGCTTGGGGATTAGGAGGAGTCCCAGTTGTTTCCCCTCCTTGGAAGGGTACCTGTTCCTGGGCCTGCATTTTGCTGCCCGTGGTAATGGGGACCAGGAACAAGGCTGCTGGCAGGCCTGTCTGGGTGGACAGGCACAGAGACTCTGCGAGTGGCAGAGGCAGCCCAGACGAGAAGAGGGAAGCAGGCAGGGAGACCCTGAAGTGGGGGTGGGTTGGGGGGTGGGGGGAAGAGCAGTTTTCAGCCTTGGGGAGGAGGTGTTGGGGAGGGGAGGAACAGACTGGTGGGGGAGATGAGAGCAAAGTTGGGGGACAAAGGGTTTTAAGAAGTTTTGCTGCATTATGGATGCGATTCCTCATTATGTGTTTTCTCAAGAGGCAACAGTAAATGTTACGTAGCTGTGCATTCTTTCTGGTGCCAGACTGGATTTATTACTTGAGAGTCCTTGCCTAGGCCATGTGGATTCATCCCCAGAGGCCACCCTCCGCTCCTCCTACAGCCCCCATCCCTAGGGGCCCCTGCAGGTCAGTGGACAAGGGAGAGGAAGTTGTTTTTGCAGGTCGCCTTTCTGAGTCCTTTAATGAAAAGGGGACCAGATGCCCATGCATGCTGGCATGCACAGTCCTGCTCCTCGGGGGCAGGGCCTGAGGTCCTGCCTCTTGCACCTCCTGCTCCAAGTCCCTTTTCCTGGGGAGGCTCTCCCTGTGAGCCCCCTGGGTACCACTCCATCCCCCAGAACATCCAGGGCTGGGATAATTAAGATAAATTTGATTAAATTTAGACTTAAAGTCACCAGGAGGGAAATTAACAAGAGGACATAATTCCTCAGTAGGGACCCCTCTCAGTGTCATTCTCACCTTCTTCTAGGGTCTGACCATCTTTCTCCTCTATCCCAGGCCTCCTGAGAGCCCACAGCGGGAGTCTGAGCCCCAGAGACTCTGAGGCTCTCTCTCTCCATCTGCCTCAGGCAGGTCTGCTGACTTCTGCTGGCCCTCCGCTCCTGGCCCTCTTCTGTGCGACTGACAGTGGACTGAAGCCCCCAGCCTCCCTCTGGCCCTATTCTGTGGGCCCAGTGGGAAACCAGATCAGAACAGCTCACCCTGAGGCCCTCACCTGAGTTCAGGTGTACAGCAGGTAGCTGATGAAGATGAAGCGAGTGGAGAAAACGGAGCTGAGAGCGATGATGGGTGAGAGTAGGAACAGAGGGAAGCCATTGGCTGAGTGAGGTATGTGCCTGGGCCCCTGTCCAGCCTGTCTACCCGTGGATCCTTGGAGAAAACATTTACCCCTTCATGCCTTGTGGCCCCTACCTTTAAAGTCTATGATAGTCCCTAACTTGTGAGGTTCTTATGAGAATTAAAGGAAGCATTAAAGAGCTATAGCAAGGCCCAGTATGTGGCATGTCCTTCAAATGTTACTCATGACTAGTACCAATTATTGAGTGCTTATGATGTGATCGGCCCTGTGCTGCGCTCTGCTCACCTCCAGCCCCTCTTGGGTACTGTTATTAATCTCTGATAATTAACCTCTGATGACCATTAAGTGGGGTGTTTAGACTCAAACATGGTTTTCTGATTCCATAATCTGCCCCTCTTAATAATCTCAAGTAGATGCAGGATTCATTAGTACAGACTAATTGTTGTAAAATGCTCATACCCGATGGCCTAACACAGTGATGGCAAACCTTTTGAGCTCGGCATGTCAGCATTTTGAAAAACCCTAACTTAACGCTGGTGCCGTGTCACATATAGAAATTTTTTGATCTTTGCAACCATAGTAAAACAAAGACTTATATTTTTGATATTTATTTTATAGATTTAAATGCCATTTAACAAAGAAAAATCAACCAAAAAAATGAGTTCTCGTGTCACCTCTGACACGCGTGTCATAGGTTCGCCATCACTGGCCTAACATAATAAAAGGGTCATTTCTCGCTCATGTTACAGCCAATGGGATGTGTGGGAGCAGCCTTCCCCATGGTGCTTCCAGCTCCTTCCATCTAGAGCTCAGCCAGTCTCCAAGGCCTTGACATCTTTCCCTGGCATCCTCTGCATTGAGATGGGAGGTGGGGGAAGGCGGCACAGAGGATGGCACGAGAGGTCCCCAAGGCCCTGTCTGGAAGTGGCAGGCTTTTCTTCTGCCCATGTTCCTTTGGCCAGAACTCAATCGTATGGCCCCACGTAACTGGGAGAAATGGAGGAGGATGGAGGAAGAAGAGAAATTGGGACACCAGCATTTTCTGTTATTGACAGACAAGTAGACGCTGGTAGACATCGTGTATCCATGTCCCCCGAGGTGGAGAGAGGAAGCACAGAACAGCCGCCAGTCACTGCTCTCCGGCGGCTGAAGGTTTCTCCGAGCAGAAGGACTGTGTGTGGGACGCAGGCCCAGGGCGCCCTGTATCAGTAGGAGTCCTGAGGCTCGTTTCCCTTTTCTCAGAATGATGTTTCCACCCTGAACGTATCCACGCCACACGTCTGAAGAACCGTGTCAGTCCGGGTTCTTGGTCACAGACTTGTAATCAAGGACATTAGGTAGGTGAGGCTCTCCAGCCTGAAATCAGACTTGACGCCACAGAAGCTGAAAACCCTCTCCCCACAGCCCCTCCTGAGATCTCTACTGCTTCCAACGTAGCAGAAAACTCTCAGGAAAAGATTCCCTTTCGGACCTGGCTTGCTTGGTCTTTATCATGCCCAACTGTCTACCCCCAGACACACACACCCAGCCCTCCAACCTCCCCCAGCTCAGAGGTGCTCACAGGCGCTGCCCTCAGGCCAACAATCTTCTGTGAAAGTGACACCCACTCACCCAACTACCCATCCATCTCCCATCAGTTGATCCATCCACCCACTTCCCCATCCCACACCCTGGATAGCTCTGTGGGCTCCTGTTTCCATGGTTACTCCAGGGCCTGAGCCTGCTCCGGATTTGTGGAGAGAGTCTCCACTCTAGGCTCTTTCCACAACAGCCTTACTGCCGGCCTCGATTCCCGGATTGCTTGTGGGGTCCCAGCCTTCTCACAGCCATCCCATCTCAAAGGTCATGCGTTGCTTGTGCTTTGGCCCATCCAGGTGATCAGCTTCCTGGATTTGAGATTTTAAAAAAGCTCTTCAGTCCTGGAACAGAGAGATGCTCCTGGAAGCTGAATGTCTGGGAGTCTGCCCGGGGGACCAGGTGGGAGTTCCCAGAGGTAGGTGGTGCCCTTGGTAATCATAGCAATACAGCCACTTATTAGGCACTGTTCTGAGGATTTCATGACTGTGGACGGGGTTAATCATCGCAATAACTCTGTGGGTTATTGTCGTTATCCGAGAAGAAACAGGCACAGCACAGTTGAGTAACATGTCCAAGGTTACAGAGCTAACTAGGGACAGAGCTGGAGTCCAAGTCAGGCAGGCAGACCCTGAGCTCTGTTCTCAGGTGCTGCATTCCTGGCCTCGCCACAGCCCTTCCTCCCCACCCGGGGATCCTGGGAAGTCCCCGGTCATTTTTTTAAGACAGGAGGTAGGTTTCTGAACGCCTCTGCAGCACTCAGCTCCTCTTTGGGGGCAACAAGTGCCCACATGGGAGAGAGTTCCTGTTCTCCTCTCGGCAGAAGCTTTCAGTTGCTCAGGAGCCAGGCCGGCCGCCATTGTTCTCAGGAGGCCCCTGACCCTACCTGCCCTGGGCTGGTCTATCTGCGGGCTCTGGAGGTTTTCTCGGGTCCCAGCCAAGCTGCAGCTTGTCCTCAGAGACCTTCGAGGGGTGGGGAGTAGGCAGAAGCCATCTCATCAGAGAAACCCAGCTGCGGGAAGACACAAGATGTTCCCCACAAGTGACAGCAAACCAATTCACACTCTTCCCTGCAGCCAAGAAATTAAGCTAATTTTTCATTTCTCTGCTTACGTGCAGCTCAACTAAACATAGGCGTCTAGGAATGCAAACAATGACTAGATCTTCTTAATTTAGGGCTGTTCTAATGAAATCTTGCTAAAAGGATGAAGGCTCTGGAATATTTTTATCACAGTGGAAAGCTCTGCGATTTGGGAATAGGAGAGGCAGGGAACGCGGCGCCTCCCGCTCCTGGCCACCTCTCCCCCTGGACCGGCCCCCCTAGCCTGCCCCGTTAGGCGTGTCTCCTGAGAAAAGGTACAGTCCTCCTGGGATTCTTGTTTCCTTTGCTCTTGTTTTTATTAAAGGAAACTAATTTCCTTACATTGCACTCAAGCTAACTAACCAGAGTTGGAAAATCCAATGACATAGCAAAAAAAAAAAGTTTAAACTGCAGGATTATTTTTGAAAAAAAAAAAAAAAATTGGACTTACCAGAAGATCCTGGTGTAGTTATTAAGGAGCCATAATCAAAAGTTTCAAAGGTAGAGTCTTGTAATGTATACTGCTCACCCTTGTCAGTTCTCCTCTCCCTCTGGGCACATGGAAGGATGCATTTTACAACTCTTTCCGAGTTTGGAGAAACCATGTGACTTGCACCGGCCTGTGAGTTGTGTCTGGAGGTCATGTGTGATATGTGGGTCTAGGATTTAATTGCCAGCGTAAGAGGCTGCAGTGTTTTCTGCCCCGTCAGAGAAACACATAGTGAGATGAAAGCACCACAAGGTCAGAGCAGCCTGGATCCCTGAGCTTCCCCATGGAGCACAGCTGCCTGGAGTCGCCTGGATTGAAGCAGACTTCGTGTGGTTGAGAGATACGTTTTGGTTGGGTTTTATCAGGTAGGAGGAGGACAGTCGGTTGTTTCCTATGTCTTATTTAATACAACAAGTAATGCTTTTCTAATGATCATTGGAAAAGAAGACCACATCATTTTAATTATTTTATGTTAGATTATTTTGACATTTCAAAAATCGCTTGTCCTATCTGGTCTGGAATGGGGTGAAGTTTACTTTTGCCAGGACTAAATAAGATTGTTGGAGAACATATTTAACTTGGTTAGGTAAAATGTGTGTCACATCTGTAAGCAAGTCACAAAGGTCTGGATTCTTTCAAACTTGGATTTGAGCATATTTTGAGCATGTAACCCCATGTCGATAGAGCCATAAGCGGGCCCAACTCTGCACTGGTTCTATTTTGAAAGCCTGAGTGGGATTTTGCCTAAGGCACAGTTTTCTGCTTCTTAAATTAAAAGAATGATCATAGACTTGAGCCACATAGATACCTTCTGGGATTGCCAACTTGTTGGAATGATAATACAAACAAGTGTAGGTAAATCAGGTATAAGCACTATAGTACCGGAAGCCTGAGAGAAAGAGCAGAACATACTCTGACATTAAAATTACAATTATGGAATTTCAAGATGGCAACAGAGTAGGTGGATCTCTCTTGCACCTCCTCCCAGACCAAACTGGAAATAAAACTAAATAGGGGAACATTCACCCAGAATTACCAACTGAAAACTAGCTGAAGAGGAGACTTTTATTGATTGATTTTTTTTTTTAGAGAGAGAGGGGAAGGTAGAAAGAGTAATATTGATTTGTTTCCCACTTATCTATGCATTCATTGATTGATTCTTGCATGTGCCCCGCTGGTGTTAGCCTGTGTCAGAAGCTGTCCACTTTTGACTCTCAGCAACCTATTTGAAGCTTCAAGACATCCACAGATTGTGGCTGCCTCTGCTGGGCTTGGCTGCACACAGGATGGGCCAAGCTGTGTCCAAGGCCAGGTGATTAGCAGCACGGGGCACCTCAGGATCCACCTCCGCCCACTTTGCCTGCCAGCCTGCTGTCAGACTTAGTCACCGAAAAGGCTGTTTCTGAAAGGGTTTTTGACAGAATCAGGAGGATGGGACCTCTGGGTCCCCCGTGATGGGGAGATGCCATTCAGGCTTCAGGAAAGATGGTGGGTGTGTTCTCCCTCCCAGAGCCACTCATCTGAATCTTTCCCAGAATAGTTCCCTGACGAAAGCAGGGCAGAGCCCTGGTAGGCACGCTGGTGGGGACTGCCAGAAGCCGGGAGCTTCTATCAGCTCTCCTATGAGGGGGAAATCTCAGTCTGGTTCCTGGGAAAGTGGGGGGAATGGCCCTGACCCAAAGCCAGGCACTGACACACCCTGAGACTGCCCAGACTGTAGGCTTGGCATCTGCTGCTGCCTCCTCAGCAGAGGGCTGGAGATGCAGGGTGGGGTAAGTGGCATTTCCGATGATGGGGTGAGCTGTATCCCCAAGGGCAGGGCAATTGCCTTTCCAGGCTGCTGCTGCTGGGAGGGGCTTGTGCCTCAGGAAAAATGGCTGCTGGGGTAGGAGGGGGGAGGGGGAAGGGAGGATGACCGAGTGCAGGTATCCCAGCAGCCGCTCTTCCCTGTCTTTCCCCAGTGCTTCCCACCCAGACTCTCCTCAGGCAACTGCAGTCTGCACCCCCACCCCCCCACGCCTCCCCCCCTTGGCTGTGAATGAAAATCCAGTGCTTTGGTTCAAAACAAAACAAAACAAAAAACCAGTGGCTTTGTCTTCGGTGGGCTCCATTCCTCCCTGGTGGATAGAATTCCTGCTACCTTTCATGGCTGGATGCTATGTGGGCCACTGTTCCTGGATCTGGTGCTCTGGGCTGGGGAGCCCTGCTTGGGGCCCAGGCCTCACTCCTCTCAGGGATCGCCACCACCACCCCACCTTGCAGCACCCTCTGCCTCCTGCCTCTGGGAGCTGAGCCAGCCTCTCTCACGATCCCACCCTTCCTACCAGTCTTGAGGTGGTTTCTGCCCGTCCTTATTTAAAAGCCTCCTCTTCAGCTCATCTTCAGATGCCAAGGTTGCAGGTTCAATCCCCTGTGGAGCACAGACAAGAATCAATCAGTGAACTAAGGAGAAAATAAAAAAATGGGACCACATCAAAATAAAAAGCTTCTGCACAGCAAAATAAACCATCAACAAAACAGAAAGGGAACCCACTATATGGGAGAACATATTTCCCAATGATTCAGCTGATAAGGGGTTAATCTAAAAAATATATAAAGAACTCACACAACTCAACAAAGGGAAGACAAACAATCCAATTAAAAAAATGGGCAAAGAACCTGAATAGACACTTCTCCAAAAAGGACCTACAGAAGGCCAATAGACATGTGAAAAAATGCTCAAGGTCACTGATCATCAGGGAGATACAACTTAAAACTATAATGAAGTATCACCTCATACCTGTCAGAATGGCTACTGCCAATAAATCAATAAACAAGTGCTGGCAAGGATGTGGAGATGAGGGAACCCTGGTAGGGGAATGCCGACTGGAATAGCCACTGTGGAAAACAGTATGGAGTTTTCTCAAAAACATTAGAAATAGAACTGCCTTTTGACCCAGTGATCCAACCTCTGGGTATCTATATCCTAGGACTCCCGAAACACCAAGCAGAAAGAATATATGCGCCCCTATGGTCATAGCAGCATTATTTACGATAGCCGAGATCTGGAAACAGACCATTAGTAGATGAGTGGATAAAAAAGCGGTGGTACATTTACACAGTGGAATACTATTCATCCATAACAAAGAAGCAAATTTTACCCTTTAGGACAGCGTGGATGGATCTGGAGATTATTATGCTAAGTGAAATAAGCCTGTCAGAGAAAGACAAATATCATATGATATCACTAATATGTGGACTCTAATTAACAAATTAAACTGACAAATTCGAACCAGAGGCATGGATACATGGAACAGACTGATAAATTTCAGAGGGGAGGGTAGTGGGAGGGACTGGATAAAGGAGGGTGAAGGGATTAGCTAAAGAGCCTATATGCATATCCTATGGACACAGGGATGGCCAAAGGGAAAGGAGCAGGAGCTGGGGAGAGGTGGGCACGGGGGCGTGGGGTGGGAAATGGGGGATATTTGCAAAAAAAAAAAAAAATTGTGATTTTAGAGAAGGCCGGGTTGTACCACCCAGGAAATTAAACGAATGCAGGGCCTTGTGAATTGGTTAACTGGAGGGTGTTTACAAGAACTCTCTCTTGAGATCACAAATTGGACATTAGCATTCAATCCAATGCTCATAGACACTCAACTCTGTTTGAAGACATAAGAGATCTTTAGGCCAGGAGTGAGGAGGCCAACGACAAGCACACTTGGACAAGTTCGAAGTTGTGGCCTTGCCCTAGCTGGGACCCACTCTCCTGGAGCACCACTGCTACGGTGGGGCTGGCAGACAAGGGGACTTTGAACTGCTTCTACAAGCTGATTCCTAGGAGGAAGCCACAGGGAGTTCCATGTGCGGAACCAGAAGAAAGGACCTTGAGCTGTGTGCCTGCTTCTTGGAAGGTTTCAGGGATGGCACGCCCTGAGGGCAGAAAAGGCATTTTTTCAATGAACTAGCGAACAGCAGGGGATATCTGCCGCTCTCAAACCACTAGGTGTCTGCTTTAGTGACTGACCACCTCACTGCCCTCACGGGAGTAGAGGGTAGGGTGGAGGGAAGCTCGGATTTATATGTTGAGTTCATCGTTCGGACCCCACCACCGGCACAAATGTTTCCCTGTGCTGCAGCAGCAGGAGGAGCTGCTGGAGCAAGGCCTCCCCGGGGAGCCGTGGAAGCTGGCTTGGATAATGAGAAGCACTTAGATCAATCCTTGTGGGGGAAAAGATCAGCAACTTTTAACAAAGACTGGCTGAGCAATCTGAGATCTGGTCTAAAACTTGGAAGGCCTTCGTGAATTTGCTCTGTTGGAGTAGAAAATCAAGCCTGGGGAATAAGAGGAGGTCAGATGGCAGCTCCTGGGAGCGAGCTGGAATAATGGAATTTAACGAGGGCAGCGGGGGTGGTGTAGGGGCCGGTGTGGCTCCACCTGAGAAGCGAGATGGATGGGAGAGCAGCTCCCTTAATCCCATCCAGGAGACACCCCAGATTTCGCCCAGGACTTAGGTTGCAGACAGCACCACTAAGTTTGCTCCCAGAGGTGTAAGGCTGGTTACAGAAAAGGCACTTCTCAGACCCCAGCATGAGTGAGACACTGTCACCCTCAGGCTGCCCTGAACGTAGGGAGTAAGTGACAGATGTGTTTTATTTGTGGCAAGAAACAACATTTGAGCTTGTGACTGCGAGGAAATGTGGTCTCTGGTGGAGAGGCTGGTGGGTGGGCTCAGGTGTTAATGGTGCAATGAATGGGGTCGGGGGCAGCCGGGAGAGGAGGCATGCCCACCACCTTAAATCCCCGCCCCATGTCCCCAAACTCTGTAGGAAAAGAGAGGAGACTCTGGGTTGAATGAGAGCATGTGTTGAGTGTGGGAGGGGACTCACTGGCCACAATTCAATATTATATTCTGACCGTGACTATGTACTTCAGAAAGGGAGTTATGCAATTTACTTGTTGGTTCTGGAAAAGTTGTAACAAGATGAAGGATTTTGTTGCACTACCTTCAAAAGTTGAGGGACACAGATTGGTGGGTTCTCACAGCAAGAGTGGTTAGAACAGTGCGAAATCCTTGTGCCACCTCTCCCAGAAAACCCTTCCCCAAATCTCCGGTATTCCTCGGGATTTAAGAGTTGAATGCTTACTTCTTTTGACTGTGAAAGAGCTAAAAGGGCCATGGGGACATCAAATTTATGGGTTACGCTTAAAAGGAGCATTAAAATGGATCTGGCTGTTTGAAAATCGGTGTCATTGTGAAGACTATGCTGTTGGAAATTGTTCCCAGCCATAGGACCTTGAGATGTACCGAAGCTTGTATTGACCTGAGTGTAAATTATGAACTGAAAAGAAGCACTTAGAATTTGCTCCCCACTTTTCTTCCTCCGCCTCGAAACTGTACCATCTGTGAATGGTTTTGTTATAGTAGATGTGAGTATGTGCGCATATGTGGAGGAGGTAAAGTAAGATGTAAGAGGGTACAGGAGAGTACAGTGGGGTCATATAGAGACACCTTTAATACTGTTATTAAGTTATAGATTGTCAGGAGAGAAAGAGAGAGAGAGAGAGCGAGAGAGAGAGAGAGAGATGGTATGGGTGTTCCCATCAACCATATCTCCCAATGAGTGACAATGACTGTTTATTTATTTATTTATTTTCCCATATATCCGCCCATTCATACATGCATATCTAATTCTCCCCCAAAAAGCATTTGAGACAGCCAAAATATGTTCTATTCCAGTTCTCTTTCCTTCGTTTATTCATTTATTCAACAAGTAACCATCAAGGCTCATGTGCTTATGAAAATGTAGTGTTGAGGAAGAAAGACAAGTAAAGGGCTCTCAGGCCACACGGTAGGAAAGGTTCACATGGGAGGGATGCCCGGGGGTCCCCAGCCCAGAAGGGAATTCTCATCTCTCTGGTTCCTTATTTCTAGGATGCGGACGTGAGAGAGCAGCACTCACATGTCTCCAAATGTGTTTCCCCGAGGGAGGGAGGCCGATCCCTCAGCACCAGCTGCTCCTTGGCCTGGGCCTCTCCCAGCCTTGACTCTTACAGAGCCTGAGTCAGAGGTCGCCTTCTAAGATCTTCCAAACCCGTTTCAGCTGGCTGGTTTTTAATGCAATAACCACCAAGATATTCCATTATCTCTAGGTCAATGGTTTTTAATTTTTTCCCTTTTCTAACAGCCTAAATTAGAAATGATGTGGAAAAATTTAGGAAACACAAGTGCAGGGGAAATGAGACAGATTCCATGGCCTTAGATCCTAAACAGAATCTGATTGTTGGCCTCTGACTTGGGTCAGTTCTTCCTCCCTGGACATGTGGCCTTCTTGGGGCCAGGAGGGGACCACTGAGGGTGTGTGAGAAACATGGGCTTTTACTCCATTACCCAGCCTGGCCTAAAAGGCATTTGGCAGAGAAGGTGTAGATTGTCCTGAGCTTGAAAACAGCTGTGAATGAGTCAGAATGGACTTAAGGCCAGGACAAGGCCCCAGAACCATGCTGACCACATTTTTTAAGCCTTAAAATTGAAACACATGGTTTGACACATGGATTACAATAGGACAGAAAAATCTGGAATTAGAAAATTCCCATTGCTGGATGCTATAGCTGAGTCCAGCATGGAATTTGGAGGGTTGCTATTAATGTAACAGATCGTCCATCGGTCCAACCTCAGGCCCCTGTTTACATGGAGTGACAAGCACAGGGCCTTTGTTGGCGGGGGTCCTGTCAAGAGTCGATAGCGGAGTTGCCTTGGGAAGGGGATGACTGAAGGGTGGAGGGAGCGGCAGAAGGTCAGCTCCTCATGAGCTGCCCCTTCGGGCAGAAGGCTTGGAGGAAAAGCCAACAGGGAAGTTGAGGACACGCTGGGTTCAAGCAGAGCTGCTTTGGGGTTCATGTTCAACACACGAGAGATGCCATTCTCCTCACTCTGTAGGGACCCCAGCCTGGCTTCTGGCATCTCAGGGGCTGGTCACTTTAGATGCCTCAAGAGATGGCTCCTCTTCTCACCCAAAACAGTCACTGTGGTCCTGCAGGCACCGTCAGCTATGGAGCCCGAAAGCTTCCGCTGAGCGGATGGGAGCTCAGGGCTTAGCAGACAATTTAGGGGTAAGCGTGAGAAGATGGGGGCAGGCAGAGGAACTCCCGGTCATTGATGCTCCTGAGGCTTGAAGAAGGCAAGCTGCATTGCAGAAACAAGAGGAGGGCGCAGAGCAAGAGGGGACATGTTCTTCCAAACTCACACTTGGGTCATATGGTGGGAGACACAGTTGGGTAATAGGATAGACAATCTGAGTTTGGGGCTTACCCAGAAAACTTGCCAAAGCAGTATCAGCTTAACTGAGTGAAGGCTTCATTTGATTAGATCCTAAACTCGGGGGGAGTGTGCTTATTGAGCCAGCCTATCGTCTCAGCAGAATGGGAGCCCCGGTCACCATTATAAAAGTAGCAGGGGCGTGGCCAGCAGCCTCGGGCTCTGGATTTTATTTTATTTTTTTGTGTGAAAACCCCACATTTTGAGGAGGTTTTGACAGTGAGACCTACTTAGAATCCAAATGATCCCTTCATGTCTCTTAAAGGCTTTAAGAAATATTCGAATCATTGAATCTTTCCTAAGCCGAGCAGAGTTATTCAGGAATAAATTGTTTGCCTTTGAGTCAGACAGACGTACTGAGTTAATGAGCCCCTCTCTTCTGGTCCTCCTCGTGGCTGGGCAATGCGCATTTCCACGAGCTCTGTGAAATGCAGATGGAGTATAATTTTCCCCAAATTGATTGGTTCTACATCATTGAATTTCAGCTATTTGCATTTTTATGTCAGAATCAGACTTAGCTTATTATTATTGTTGTGGAAAATAATTATAACCCTTTAATTGTCATGGCACTTGACAGTTTCTGTTTTCTTCCCCCCCCCCCCCCCCCACCCAAGGATATGCTTTTTATTTTCGAAGGAGGAAGGGAGGGAGAGAGAGAGAGAGAGAGAGAGAGAGAGAAACATCGATTGGTTGCCTCCATACCCACCACCTTCTGGTGTATGGGATGACACCCCAACCAACTGAGCCACACCGGCCAGGGCAACAATTTTTTAAAAAAAATTAAATGGCATTTAATTCCATCCTCACTCTAACATGGAAGACGAAACAGAGTAGGGATTATCAAATGTGCCTCCAACTACAAACTGCCCATCGCCCCCAGATGGTGGAAAGAGGACGGGTGAGTGACCTGCCCCCAGCCATGGCGTGGGAGCTGTGGAAGCAGGAATAGGGGCCCAGGTGCGTGGTCTGTCCGTGCTGCGTCTCACCGAGCCCTGGCTTCGAAGTCTGTCCCGTGGGTTTGGTCATCTTGACCTCGCAGGCGGTGAGTGTGGTGCATGTGCAGGTGCCAGCACAGACCCCAACACAGGTGTGTGCTTGGTCATTCCCTTCTCCTCCCATCTCCAGGCACTTGCAGGTGCCATTCAGAGTCCTGAAGCCCACCATGGCTGGGATGTGGGAGCATAAAGCCTGCGGCTAAGGGGCCAGCAGTCATACCACACGCACACGTGCACATGACACATACACATAAGCCAACACACGTGCACATCACACACACGTGCACATCACACACACACACACACACACACGTGCATGCACTAGCAGAAGTCCTCTCTGAATTTCAAATCCACAGCAGGTTAAGGGGAAGATACCTCTTCCCCAGCTGCTACTGTTCTGGTCCCTAAAATCAGCTCCATACATACCCCCCACCCCCCTCTACACACACATCCTTGGCAGCCCATTCTTCAGATCTAAACTTTCGCTTCTTAGACTTGCCTTCTGACTTTTGCATCATTTTGGGACCTCCTTCAGTCCAGAAGCCTCTGCTGGGTGTGTTCCTACTTCCTTCCTGTCCAGTGGTCCCTTTGCCCAAAAGTTTGATGAAAGATGTAACAATAGCCTAGGAGAGTCTCTGTCTGGGCCTCACACCTCCTTAGCCAGCTCAGCTGGAGTGCAGGGTGAAACCGAATTAAGGTGATGGTGGACCACAGATCCGAGAAGTTAAGCCAATGGTACAGGGTTGCCAATGAACACATGGGCAGCCGGGACTCGAACCTGGGGCTTGCAGATTCCGAGCCTGACGTAACTCCTCCTCTGACCGTAGTGTCTGACAGCTCTGGCAGCAAAGGGGTCTCCGGCGAGGCAGGGCGGTGAGGGTGGGAGTGGTGCTGGGAGCGGACTCAGTTGCCCTTGGCCTCCCTCAAGCACCAGCAGCTGCGGGAACAGCTGGACCCCAGACTGAGAACCCAGTTTTGAATTCTCCTTCACAATTAGCTCAGGAAAGCTGTCAGAGGAAAGGCTTCCCCCCCGGCCCCCCCGCCCCCCCCTCCCCCGCCGAGGCTGTCCCTCCCCTCTTCTAGGGCTTTCGGTAACTCCGTGTGGGGTCTCCTACCTTGGCCCCACCCTGTGTCCCTCGGGAAGAGTGTTCTCTCTCTCTCTTTTTTTTTTCTTTTTTCTTTTTCTTTTTTTTATTGTTGAAAGTATTACATATGTCCCCCCCCTTTTTTATTTTGGTGGGGTCATATATATTTTTTTATTGCTTAAAGTATTACAAAGGGTGTTACATATGTGTCCATTTTTTCCCCCAGCCCTAGACAGTCCCCTAGCCTCCCCTATCCCCCAGTGTCTTATGTCCATTGGTTATGCTTATATGCATGCATACAAGTCCTTTGGTTGATCTCTTACCCCCCTACCTCCTGCCCCCCGACCCTCCCCGGCCTTCCCGCTGCAGTTTGACAATCTGTTTGAGGCAGCTCTGCCTCTGTATCTATTATTGTTCAAAAGTTTATAATGGTCTCTATTATCCATGAATGAGTGAGATCATGTGGTATTTTTCCTTCATTGACTGGCTTATTTCACTTAGCATAATGCTCTCCAGTTCCATCCATGCCGTTGCAAATGGTAAGAGTTCGGGAAGTGTGTTCTCAAGAGATGAGATGCTGAGAGGCAGGTAAGGATGGGAAGAGGTGGGGGGAAGAATCAGCAAGTCGACAGAAGCCCAGGTGATCAGCAATGTGACTTTACATTTTCCGTGAAGTCTTCTACTCACTCAGATGCCTGGTGTGAGTGACTCCTGCTGTGGGAACTGCAATCGGGGCCGGACTCGGTGTAAGAGTTCATGGGAGGCAGGGTAGAGGCAATGTGCAAGGTCAGGTCCACAGTGAGCACCCAGTCTTTTCCTCCAGGAATCAGCAGAAATCTCAAGAAGCCGCCTGAGCCCCAGGGGGCACAGAATTGCTCGACCTTGAGCTGAATTGTCCTGGTCGCTGCACAGCAAACCATTCCAAACTCAGTGGCACAGAGCAACAATCCTCTATTATTTTATCTCACAGTTCCGGGCGCTGACCGGACTCAGCCGGGGGGCTCTCGCCTGGGGTCCTTCCTATGGGTGCAGGCAGAGGGCCTTGCAGCTGGAGTCCTTGTGAAGGCTTCCCCATCCAGGTTTCTGGGGCCTGGGCTGGAGAGGCTGGGCGTAGGCTTGGTCATTCCCTTCCAGCTGGGGCTCCTCGAGAATTCCTCTCCGTCTCGCTGTGGTCTCTCCGCCTGGTGCCTCTAGCTGGGTGTCTGCAGAGAGGCCAGACTTCTTCCGTGGCTGCTCATGGCTCCAAAGTCGTGTGTCCTGAGAGATGCGAGAGCCAGGTAGGAGAGGTATTGCCTTTCTGACCCAGCCTTGGAAGTCATAGTCACCTTACTGCATTCTATTGGTCAAAGCAGTCGAGAGACCCACGTGGATACAAGGAAAGTAAGCAGAGTCCCTCTCTCTCTCTCTCTCTCTCTCTCTCTCTCTCTCTCTCTCTCCCTCTCTCTCCCTTAAATCCTCACCTGAGGATATACTTCTAATTGAGTCTAGAGAGGAAGGAAAAGAGAGAGAGAGAGAGAGAGAGAGAGAGAGAGAGAGAGAGAGAGAGAGAGAATAGAGAGAGAGAGAAACATTGATGTGAGACAGAAGCATAAATCTGTTGCCTTATGCTAGAGGCACCAGGCAGAGAGACCACTGGGAGTCGAACCCACAACCCTTCAGTGCACAGAAGATGCTCAACCAACTGAGCCACTCTGGCCAGGGCACAGTCTCCACCACAAAGTTCTGGGGTGAGCATGTGGGATTGAAAGGGTCACTGTAGCCATTTTGGAAAGTACCATCTGCCACAAGACATTTCCCAGATGTTGAGGGGCGGATGGTCTTCAGCTGATATCTGAATTACAATCAGGAAAAAACAAAACGATGTGGGGTTTTTTGCCTCTCTCTTTAGAGGCAAAATATTACCAGAAGGAGATTTCAAATTAAATCTAAGATTATTTGGAAGAACACGGATGATGAAGAGGGACTATCAGTGTAGCAGATTTACTGGAATTGGCTGTGAAAATCATAATGAAAATGAACAAGCCAGAAAGAAAAATATCACTCTCTTGTTCAAAACTCTTTCTGGATGGAGCTGGCGGTGCTGGAAATTACACAGGAAAAGCCTGGAAGAGGGCCCGGGGGTCAGAAGGGTCAGGCTTGGCTGTTGGCAGGGAGCGCGTGGATGAGCATGAGGGAGATTGTGAGATGAAATGTGCAGGACAGAGCCCGGGTGGGTGCCGGGAAGGAGGAGATGAGGGAGAGCTCAGCGCAGCAGGCATCTGCTTCTTCTACACATGGGTTGCCCTGGTGGGAACATCTGGGAGCATGGCCTTGGGGGCCCCACTCGGGGGCTCCAGCAAGTGAGTCAAGTGCTTATGGGACTCAACCTCCTTTCATCGCTGGAGTCCCTGGACTCCGACCCCAATAACCATCTCTTTCAAGTGAGGGCCCTTCACGGCAGGGAAATCACCCCCTCTCCTGTGCTCTGCTTTTCACTGATTCTTTATTCTGAGTCTCTGTAGCCAGATCTGGAGTCTCTGACCTTGGACCTGGAGGAGCCTCAGGGTCATTCAGATTGGAAAGCAGCCCTCTCTCGCCTGCGGATCGGATCGTCTGGGTGGCCATCAGCTCTCATGTGAAGAGTCTTAGGTTTGCATTTGGACTCAGAGGGAAAGACGGCCTCGATCAATTGGCAGTGGGAGGTGGAGTGGTGATATAAGTTTGGAAACCGTTCCTTGGCTGTTTTAAGTTTGGACAGCGGATTCCTCTCAAAGCAGTTGGCCATCTACCTTTTCCTCCTGGATGATCAGGGCCTCCAGTACCCATCCCTCCCTTCCTTCAGAGAACCACACCCGCACTCCTGCACCCCCATTTTCTTACAGGTCTCCACTGAGACATTTTGGTTCTGAATTCTCTCTAAATTATCTTGATCTTCTTTTCTAAACCAGGAGAATGTAACTCTTGAAAAGACCTTAGGGATCATCTAATTCTACCTCCTCCTTTTTCAGGTGAGGAAACTGATGCCTCAACAGGAGAAAGGAGACTTGCCTGCCAGTCGCCCCACCAGCACCTCAACCAGAGTCTGCAAAGGGGCCTGCTTGGGGCATAGTGGAAGCCTTTCCCCAACGCCAACCTCCCCACCCGGCCCCCTTTCCTGCAGCTGCCAGGCCGTGGCGAGGATCATGCCAACGAGTGTCAACCAGGAAAATGCCTTCTTTCTTGAAAAACATTGTGGATCGGCATACAGGCCCCCCAAGACCCCAGCAATGCAGTTTGCTCGAAGCCTGACATACAGTAACCCAGAAACATATGTGGTGAGCAATAACAGTCATAAATTTTATGAGATTATGTGTTCCTAATGTGAGATTTCAGGCTGATCTGTTTGTTGAGCGATGCCAAGCTTCAGCATGATTCAATCAAGTTGTGCTTAATCTTCCCTTATTTACTCTGGGTGAGGGTGAGTCACAGAGTGTGTCTCTAGTCCAGTCTGCTGAACTAATTTACCCCAAAGATTCTGATGAACTGGTGATTTGTTTCCTCTGCATGTCCAGAGTTTATTTACTTATATCATTCGATGGAATCTGGATCATATGCAATGACTCTCTGTGGCCATGCTGAGGACCAAGTCCTCCCAGGAAAAAATCACTTTTAACAGAGAAGATCTTGGAGGTGGTCACGGCTTTCTTGTTGGTCCCAGACATGTCTTGCCAAATGTTTTGTCACCTGTCTATTAACTCACTGATTTAACCCCATGGTCTTTTTATCACAGAAAAGAGCATTTTGGCCACTGCCTCGTGTCCCTGGCCCTGGGCCACGTGGATCAGGAATGAAGGGGGAATACTGCCATCTCATGCAAAGATGTAAAAGCCTGGACAATTTGCCCGTGGCCGGGAATGACTCTAGCTGCCAAGCATCTCCAGCTCGCAGGGTCCAATCTTTCGCAGCCCCTGGGGAGATGGGAACATGCAGATGGAATTTGGCGGCTGTGTCCTTAATGCTTTATTCTCAGCGCTCCACCGAGGTGTCACATCCCCTTGTATGGAGAACAGGGAGGACAGTCTATAGCCGCCACTGATGGTTTGGGGAGCTCCTGGCTTCCGTGGATTGGGAGAAACATGGGGTATGGGCCTTCCAGGCTTGAGGCTTGAAAAAAAGCATTTCCCTTGATGTCCACTTTGATCAGGGTGCCAACCATCTGGTTTTACTGGGGACTGAGGGGGTTCCCAGGGTGTGAGACTTTCAATGCCCAAACCAGAAAAGTTCTGGGCAAACTGGGACAAGTGGTCACCCTAACTTTGGTGTCCCTTGACTTTATTAAGTCAGGCCTCACGATGTAGCCAGAGCTTTGGTTGGGATGCAGGGTAATTCTTGCCTTTCCCAGTGGCTGCTGCAGGGCCTCAGGCCTTGGGAGGACAGACTACCATTCAGCCCACCACTGTGAGAGTGAGAGTATGGCCACAAGTCCTGCTAGGCTTCCCAGGATTTTACCCCAAGGGTTACCTCAGGTAGGCAGTGCCCTTTCCCTCTGTGGAGGGGCGGCAGCAGGTTTCCCTGCCAGCTGTGGGCATTGCCAGGCTGGTAGCCCACCTGGCAGTAGAGAAGTCCACAGTCTGCATGGGAGACATGGGAAAGACGGTGTGACTCGGCTGAGGGCAGGGTCTGACGCTGGATGTCGGCATTCCTGAAATGGATGGTCTGAAGCCGTTAAAAGTTAGCTTCAAGCTGGTAGCAAGCTCTGGATGTATCTTTGGGGGGGGGGGGAAGAATTTTGGGTTTTTTTTCTTTTTAGAGGTAAAAATCAGAACACTGTGGTGAGCCTTCCTTTGCTTGTAAGGGTAGCTCCCATACTCCATCACACCCTGATTAAGAATGTGGACTCAGGAGCCAGACTGCAGGGGTTAAGGTTCTGACTGTTGTTTAATTTCATCTCAGATAAGTAATACAACCTCTCCGGGCCTCCATTTCCTAATCTGTAAAATGGGCACACTGATAGGGTAGCTGTGAGGATTAAGTCGATTCACGTACACGTTGATTTAGACTAGAGCCTGGCACATACTAATTACTCAGACAAATCTTGTGAAACTGGACGGAAATGGCTGTGTCAAACATATCTAGTCACCACATACAGTAGTGAACAAAGTTGTCATTTTGTCATCAGAATTGCACACCAGTGGGAAGCTGTGCTCCGGGCACTGTGGTGGCTTGTCCCCTCTGCCAGCTGTTCTATCTACATCCCACGGCACTCCTGGCTCCCTTTTGCTGCCTAGTCACTGCTGCCAGGCTGGTGTGGACACACGGAACTTCCTGCTTTGAGTGTGAAATGAAGGCCCAGGTTGACAGAGATCTCTGCAGAAAAGATCCCTGACCAACATACATGAAAATTCCAGGATCTCAAAGACCAAGGCCCTTTCACAGAGGCCCCTCCTGCTCGATCTCCTGCCTCCCATGCAGCAAGGCAGGCTCGCCTCCTCCCCGAAGATAGCTCCAACCACACCCTTTCACCCCGAGTCCAGGTACGACGGCCCGCTCTAGGCTCCAGCAGAAGGAAACTCACACTTCACCCCATCTCCCAGTCACCACAACAAGCACCTGCAGGGACACAGCCTCCTTGGCTGCTTCTTAGGGCAACATGTTGAATTGCAGCCTCTGTACTATTTTGGATATAGCACTAGTTTCACTTAAAGTATCTTGCCAAATTAATCTTGAGCAAATCAATGTAATAGGGGATGTCTTTGAAAGCTTACCTTTGGCTTGAATTCTATAATCTATGTCTTTATTAATAGATCACCCTTTCCTAAAATGGAATTGCTTAGAGTCTCTAGTTGAGTTGTTAGTGCCATTCTGGCATACATTCAGCTTTCCCATCATGCCTTTGACAATGTTTCAAATTGATGTTTGGTAAATGTGTTTTTAATACACAATGCTTCGTTGAAGCTGAAAAGCAGTTGTATAGATCCTGGATGGTATAAATACTTTAGTGGTGTTAGAGAGATTTTTATTGCACCATTCACTACTGAGATTAAAATATGCATGGTCAAGGGACAGAAAATGCCCAGGATTATTTCTTAGAATCCTCTGTTGCAATCTGTCGTGTTTTCTGTGCGTATTTGCAGTATTGTGATATCTGTGCGGCCCCTCATATGATTTTTTTTCTTGATTGTTTTTGTAAGTGGTCTCCTAACACTGTGCGTAATCCTTCTCCAATTTTATCATCTGCTGGAGGGCGGGGGGGTGGTAGGGGAAATAGGGGGATCCCAAACATGTTTATATGTAGAAACATTTGCATTTTAGGAATCTACAAGTCTAACAAAAATTATCTATTCAGTTATACTCACCAGGGGTTGTGTCTGAAAACAACTTCACATTTTGTAGCCAAAATAATGAGTAATATTTAGCTTTTCTTACCTTATTAAGACTGATTTAATTCCTTGCATCTGCTAAAATTTTAATGGTTTAGTTTTGTATTTCACCCCTTAAATAGGTGCAATATTATTTGGTGTCAATATTTACATTATGCATAAGTGTTCTGCCATAATATTTCAAATTTTGCTCTGACTTCTGCCAAATGGATAAAATTCCCATTATCATGTTCATGCTCATAGAGTTTCTTGGATGCTCCTCTGAACACTAGGCCTTGCTTGCCAAAAATTAAACCATGCATAATTTGCATTTGACAACAGCACAACAATTTTTCTCACTTTTGTAATTTATTTGCAGCGTCAATGGTTTTTTCTTTTAGTTGGATGTTTGCATTTTCAGCTTTTCATTACTATTGTCAGACTAGGTCAGGGAATGTTTTGGGAACAGGCAATGCACGGGGGGCTGGACACAACCGAAGTTGATTTCACATTTGTGCAACATCCACGGCAGGCCTGGGTGTCTTCTCGGGCAGCTGCCCTCCATGTTGATCCAGGCAGAAAGAGAAGTAACCACCCTGCAGCTTTACCCTCTGGGACAGACGACCTCCTCAGTCAGCGTGGCTGGCAAGAATGATGGAGGGTCTTAGACCAACGATCAAATGCCTCAGCTCAGAAATGATAGGGTCACTGCTGTTTGCCACCCATTGGCCAGACCTAGTCACATGGCCTCTCCTGCCTGCAGGACAGCAGCATGGTTGTTGCTGTGCACTTGATTTTATTTGTGTTTGCAAAGAATATGTGATAAATAGTGCCAGTCTTTGCACCCATTTCTCGTGTTTCATTGTTAATTATCCCCAAAGACAAAAATAATACAAGCATGGCCTAGGGATGCTTTTCACCCTTTGAAAGAATTCATGTGTAATAAATGTATGAAAACTTCCTATCCCTAGTGTCTTTTGGGAAGTTAAAATTTCTTATTTGAGGTAAAAAAAAAAAATTTCAGCAAGCATATCCTCATATGTAATATTCAAATTATACACGTGGCCTCTCTGGCTCCAACCACATCAATTCTGTAAGCCCTCCAGTCCCTTTATATTTCTCCTAATATTTCTGGGAGTCCCTGGAGATAGTTTGAAGAGCACTTCTTAGGACGATCCCAGAGGCTCCTATTTATTCTGCTCCTGCTCTGGCTACTCCTGTTACTGCTGGAGTGTTCCCAAAGGCACACCTCGTACTGCTATTAACCGCCATACCCATTCATTCCTGCCTCAGTGTGCCAAAAACTAGCAACATTAATGCGTAGGGCCTGAGCATACCAAAAGCTAAGAGGGTGAATGGATAGGGCCCTGGGTGGGCCAAAAGCTAGCAAGATAATTGGATAGAATAAAAGCCCTTCCCTCTCTATCCCTCTAAGAACAGCCAGGCTTGAGCAAGAAAGGGAGATGGTCTTTGAGACAAGAGTCTGCTATTCTCCCAGGTGATGTGGCTCCTGAATAAACCTCTTTCCTTTTGCACCGGCACCTGCCTCATGAGTTTGGTTTCTGTTGTGGCAGGTCGACGCACTTTGTGGGGTTTTTGGTTCAGATACATTGCACCCATTGTACCCATAGTACCCCAAAATCCAGTGGCCTAAAACAATAAGAATTTCTTTTGCTCATGAGTCTATATGTTGACGATTTAGTCTGGAATTAAATGAGCAATCCTTCTGGTCTTGGCTGGGCTTTCTTTTGTGTCTATGGCCAGCTGTGTATCCACTTGGCTGATCTTGAATGGGCTCTTTCACATGCCCAGGGTTTCGATTGAAATGACTGTGCTGCCTAGCTTTTGTTCACATGGTCTGTTATCCCCCAGCGGGCTAGCTCAAGCTTGTTAGCATAAATGAGGCAGAAGACCCAAGAGAAAGAGAAGAAGTATATAAAGCCTCTTAAGTCCTAGGCTCAAACTGGCAAATGTCTCTTACATTAGATTGTATTGGCCAAAGAATGTTACAGGATGAGCCCAGAATCAAGAAGATAGGAAATAGACTCCATCTCTCAGGGGGAGGAGCTACAAAATCATGTTGCAAAAGGTATGCATACAGGGAGGAGTAAAGACTGGTGCCATCTTTGTAACACTGCACAACCTACTCTCAGAATTGAGGTGGAATCCCTGGGGATTGTGCTAGAGGACATCTGAATGACAGAACAGGCTCACTCAGAATCACCTCTGCAGTACTAGAGAATGAGATGATAATGAATCCTGCATGTTCAGACCCTGATCATCCTTCAGGGCTAACACCATCCATATCCTTCCTGTAATTAACTATGTGAGCCCATTAATTTATTTTTGCTCGAGCTACATTGAGTTGGGTTTCTGTCACTGCAAAAAAAAGTTCTGAGCAATACAATTTACTTGAAGCTTCTGTCATCATCAGCAGCAAATCATTCTTATATATAAACATTGTGCTAGGTTCTGTGGTAGAGAGAAGAATGGATAAATGAGACAGAATCACTATCTAGTTGGGAAGACAGATATATGCAGAAATGACATTTCAAAGTACTGAGTAAGATAATTTGGTCTATGAGAAGAACAGGGGAAAATCACCGTGGGCTGAAGTGGTTAGAAAAGGTTTCATGGAGAAGGGGAAAACTGGGCTGAGGGTAGAAGGAAGGGTGAAACATCCATAAGCAGACAAGAGACAATAGAATATTCTGGATAGAGGAAAATTACATAAACAAAGGCCAACACTCAAATATGTATGAAGGAATCATTTAGGTTAGTCAAGGGAGATGGCTTATATGGTTTATAAAGTGCCCTCAAATTATATCATATTTTCACACTAATCTAGTATATTATGATGTATCCATTTCACAGATGGTTCTGAGCCACTCAATGGCTTCCTCAAGTACACATAGCCTAGCAAATGGCACACCTAGAATGTAAACCAAATTTTTGGTTCAAGTGGAAAGCACTAAATGCCAGGTCAGAGAGTGAATTTATATCCTAACAGCAAAAGGCATCGACTGATATCAGAGAACTTTCCTAATGTTGTCAAATAGTAAATTTTACTTCTTTTATTTTTTATTGAATTCGTTGGGGTGACATTGGTTGATGAAATTATGTAGGTTTCAAATATACAATTGTATAATACATCGTCTGTATATTTTATGTGTTTACCACCCCAAGTCAAGTAGTTGGTAAATGTTCTTTGCCGGGAGCCGGTCCATGCTTGCTGTTTCAAGGGACCTGGCATATATGGCATACTGTTCTTAATATGTTTGCTCACCTTCTTGGCACTATGTGTTTTAACCAAGGTCTCTGAGAAAGGTTGTTTCCCCAGGTAGGGATTTTCCCCTGAAGTTAGGGAGGGAATAAAACCCCTTAACTAAGTGCCAGGCGGGTAATTAATCACTTTAACTACAAACAATCATGCTTAAGCTGCATAATCTTTACTCCCTGGAATGGAGATAACAAACGCCCTAAACTTTGTAATAGAGATTGATAGGATTGAATCAACTGGTATAAATACAGATGTAACAAGACAGAAAGAGACAGAACTTAGAAGAGAACCAAGAAGACAGAACCTACACAGAACCTACAGACAGAAGAACTTCGCTGGAGAGAACATGGCAAAAGATCCTGGACTGAACCTGACTACAGAAATTGGCAAGAGAACCTGACTAGAACCTGGTGACGGAACCTGGCTGGAGAACCTGGACAGAACCTGGCTGGAGAACCTAGCGAGGGAACATGGCCACAGAACCTGGCTGGAGAACCTAGCAAGAGAACATGGACACAGAACCTGGCTGGAGATCCTAAGCAGAACCTCTCTGGAGATCCAGACCAGAACTTGGCTGGAGATCCTGGCTGGAGATCCTGGCTAGGCTGCTGATCAACTGAACACTGTCTCCGTGTCCTTCCTTCTTCGCCGACTCCGTCCACACCTTTGGGGACCCCTGGACCCACTGGGGCTGGACCCCAGCAGTTCTTGTCTTTTAATTTTTATATATATATTTGAATCAAGATTCAATCACTATTCAAACAAGGGTCACAAACTGAATTTAGTAAATAGGTCTTATAGGTCTTTTTTGGGAATATATATATATATATATATGTTAGCTATCTAAAGTGAAATCTGAATGTGAATTTCTTATTGTGACCTTATAGTCATGACAAGCAAAATCTAAAAATCCATCTAGTTAAAGAGAAAAAACTTTTATAGGTTTTCTTCCCTCTTATTTTTTAATTTGCAATTTTTTGCAACATTCTGGATTTTGCAGAGTTCATCGCAATGATGTCAATTAACATGCTATTTTGTCCCCTTTGTATCTTAAAAACTGTGATCAGATCTGTATTGAGGCTTGATTAGATTTTGGTTCAATTTTGGAGAAAAGTGGTGGTGTGTGCTTCCAAGTGCATCATAACAAGAGACATACAATGTTTGGTCATCTTTTTGTCATCTGAAGATTCATCATTGGGTTCAGGTATTATCAGCCTGATTCATTCATTATAAAGTTTCATCGAATTGTTTTAGCAGCCATTGATATGGAGAGAGGATATTGGGATAGCAGCCACTGATATGGAGAGAAGATATTGGGATGGCAGACATTGATATGGAGAGAGGATATTGGGATAGCAGCCATTGATATTGCTTAGTCCCAATATAACATTGGAAGCTACAAAATGGTGATATTTTGATTATATAACTTCTTCATTTATAGACTAGAATTCTTCTATAAGGACCTTTCCCACATCAATTATTTAGCAACCTGAGAAGGTGGAATATATGTTTAATTCTTCATAATTGTTGGAATTATCAGTTAGTTCCCTACCACACTCCAAAGGCAACCAGTTCGTTTTTTATTATGAACTCACGCATTTTAATATTTGATATATGTTTCAATCCTTTGCAATCACTATTCATTTTGATGCTCAGATTGTCCCATCTTTGGTCAGTGAGAGCCCCTTCCAGTTGGCTTCTGGGTCCTTTTTGCATGATCTCAACAATCTTTGAAATATTCCTTGCTTTGCAGGTTCATCTTATACATTTCCTGTTCCAGACATGAAATCAGCCAATTCACAAAGAGCTCTGATTCCTTCTAGTGGTAAATTGTATTTAGAGGGAACAATCTGGGCCGTAGGGGTGCTCATTACTTCTAGGTAGCTTATTGTCTTCAGGTCTTTTCAGCACACAGAGAAGGAAAATAAGTATTTTTTTTTTCTTTTAAAAAGGCAATATATCCTGGATTTGCACTGAGATTTCCAATTCAAATTTAAAACCACGTGGTTTTTACTTAACTAATTTTATATTTATATCTCTCGTCTCTTATTATAAAAATCTTGAATCCAAAAGTGACTTATTTGCTTTATCTTATTATACTTATATTTCAGAATAATAGTAGAAATATTATTAACAATACAATTACTGAAAAATAATTTGCTATTCCTATTCAGGGTTTTAAAAAATTGTTAGGCTATATCTCACTAGAGTTGTAAAATCAAATTAGTGTGTTGTAAAGCCATTTGAGTAATTATCCCCTATGTAAATAAGTCACCAAAGTGATACACAAGCTTAATTGTTTTATTTACTTTCAATTTTTAAGCACTGCATTTTCCTATATGATTTTGTTTTATAATTATGTAACATAGTTCCATTGTTCCAGGGTAAAAAAATCTATAAAACAAGGGGCATTCGGAAAAGTCTTGCTTTTATCCCTGTCTACTCCATTTTATTTTCACTCTCATCTTTAAGTAACTATTTTTATTTTTTTTATCTTGCAGTTAAAAAATATAAGTGCTGCGTGTGTATATAAATCTCCCCTTTCTCAGATAAAAGGTAACATACTATGCATAGTATTTTGTACCTTTCCCCCCACTTATTAATATGGTCTAGAGAGGTCACCCCACAGTAGAATGTAGAACTATTTTTCATTTCTTTTTAAAGCTGCATGGTAACCTGTTGTGTATTTTAATAATAATAATAAGCTCAATCATTTACTTAACCAGTCCCCTACTGATAGGCTTTTGCGTTGCTTCCAATTCTTTGCTAATATAAATAGTGCTTCAATTAATTGCCTTACGCACACATCCCTTCATACTTTTGCCAATGTATTCGTGGTAGAGATTCTTCTAAGTGGGATAGGTTGTTCAAAGGGCAAATGCGTATGTAGCGTCGCTAGATGTTGCCAAATTCCTTTCCATAGGGGTGTGCCGTTTTGTGTATCCAATTACAATTTATTGAGTGCTTGCTTCTTCACCACCTCCCTCACAGAGTATCTAGTCAAACTTTTGGAATTTCCCTTGAAAAATGGCATCTCAGTGCAATGCTATTTTATATGTTTCTTAGTATTAAACTCCATTCAAGGTTTTTAATCCCCTAACACACCTCCTGGTTTACTGTAGTATTCAATAGTCATTCTTATGAAGTGGTATTTTAGGAAGATTAAACCTAGCTACAGAATACAGAATAGTTTGGAATATGGAGAGAATGGAACACATGAATTTCAGGACACAAGCCCAAATCATCAGAAATGCAACTTCGTTTTTCTATGATTCTTATTGTACATTTTTCTACAATTCAGTTGTTCTCTGGTTGGGGAGGGGCATAGACTTAATCATCTCTGTCAGTTCAGGCTCTGCCCATCCCCCACCTTGAGATTGTTTCTGAATTCCAGGGTCATGGGTGTGGCCCCAATGGTGGGCGAAGGGGGTGGGAGAGTTGGGGGATGCTGGGAATGGGAGTCAGGTTCTTGGTCATCACTTGCCTCCCCAAGCACCTGCTGAGACACCCTCCTCCTGGGAGGTCCTCATTGAGTCAAGGACGCTGCAGCTGTGGTTGGCCTCCTTGCCTTCATCTAGAAGGCCTTTCTCCCTTGGCCCTCAGGAAATCTGGCTGCTCTCCCACACCTACTGGTGGCCAAGGAGACGCTGGGAGAACACTATGAGGTCTTATCTTCCCAACACCCTATGCCTGTGCTGGGCTTCCTCCTGGCTAATGAGATATGTTTCCTCTGCTCTGAAACGACCTCAGATCTCTGTAGGGCCCAGCCTGGGTGTGGGGGAAAGGCACAGTGTTTCTCAGGAACCCACCAGTTTCTCCACACGTTCCCCAACGCCTCCTAGGGGTATTCTGGGGAAGAAGAGTGGCGAGAGAACCTTCTCTAACTGATCACTGGCTTTTATGTGTTGTTTTTTTAATCCTCACCTGAGGATATTTTTCCCATTGACTTTTTTTAGAGAGAGGGGAAGGGAGGGAGAGGAGGAAGAGGAAGGAGAGCTAGAGAGAAAGAGAGAGATTGGTTTCCTCCCACATGTGCCCCGACAGGGGCTGAGGACCAACCTGCAACTGAAGTACGTGCCCTGGGCTGGGAATTGAACCTGCGACCCTTGGGTCCCCTGAGCCAAACCAGCCAGGGCTGATGGATGAGGGAGGGAAGGAATAAAGATTCAGGAATGAGGCTGGAATTTGGAGCTACCCAAGGAGAAGAATGATAGTACAAATGACTGAGGGAGGCCAGCTGAAGGGTGGGCATGCTGATTCTGGGAGAAAGATAGTGAACTTGGCTTTTGGCTTGGGTGAGGGGTAGAAGTGACAGTCACATCCATAAGGGGCTGAGAGTTCTTCTTCCTGGAAGAAAATGAGACCGAGAGAACGTTGCTGAGGCCTAGGTCTTGGAACGCTTACACAGGTCGGAGAAAGGGAGAGGAGGAGGACAGCTCAGAGAAGCCTGGCCTTTGCAGGATCCAGCGCTGTGTAGACACTCCTTCCTCCCGGGATGCGGTCTCACCATAGACGCGAAGGACTCATTTCAGTGTCCGATAAATATACCGGCCTGGCCTATACGTGCATCTGCCAACAGGCAGCACCGGCCCTGCGCCATTTAAAGTTATGCGTTAGGGATATTTGAAATTGTACCTTTCCCCCCTGCAAATACAACTGTTCCCAGAATAGGGCTGGTTTACTTTCCGTTGAATGTGACAGGCATTAACTGCACAATGAGCACAGTGAGATGTAACTGTGTGGAACAGAAGTGGCAAACCGCTGGCTCCTGGGCTGCCTCTGACCCAGGGACTCTAGTGTTCCGTCTGCAGAGGGTTTGTTTTGCTTTATTTTTAATGAGTCGTCAGAATTTAAAAATCAGGGTGTTTCACCTAAAACAGCGGTTCTCAACCTGTGGGTCGCGACCCCTTTAGGGGTCGCCTAAGACCATCCTGCATATCAGATATTTACAGTATGATTCATAACAGTAGCAACATTACAGTTATGAAGTAGCAACGAAAATAATTTTATGGTTGGGGGTCACAACATGAACTGTATTTAAAGGGCCAGAAGGTTGAGAACCACTGACCTAAACTGTGGATTTCCAGCCCCCAGTGGCCTGCATTTCCATGTGGCACAATTAGCGAGAGGGGTGGGCCCCTGCTCCCTCAGCCAGGCACACACGTCCTGTCTTACTGTTGATCCCTTGAGCTCCTTGTCTCTCAGTTATACTACCGGTCCGACACCCCTGGCCCAGGCTTTAGTAATAAACAGATGCAGTCTTAACTCTGATAGGGCCACCTACATAACCTTGGGCAAGTTACTTTATCAGTCTCCCCATCTGTATCTTCTTTTTTAAAACTACACATATATATTTTATTGATTTCAGAAAGGAAGGGCGAAGGAGAGATAGAAACAATGATGAGAGAAAAATCATTGATTGGCTGTCTCCTGTATGCCCCACACTGGGAACCAACCCCACATCCCAGGCATGTGCCCTGACTGGGAATCGAACCAGTTCATAGGTCGGCATTCAACCAGTGAGCCACACAGGCCAGGCCCCATCTGTATATTCTTGATGATAATGGTGCCTAGTTCCTACCTCCCAGAGTGAGGAGCAAATAGATAATGCATATGTAGCAGCGGCAGAAGATGCCCGAAAGAGGGAAGAGTCCGAGAGGGGAGGTTAGGAACAGGCAGAGCCCCTCAGGCTGTGGGATCGGGGAGCCTCCCGAGAGGAGTGAGCTGTGGGGCCTGGATTTCTTTCTTCTTCCCTGGGAGGCAGGCAGCCCAGCTGGGCCTGCATGACTTTGAAACGCTGCCATGCAGGACGGAGCCCAAGCCCCTGGAAGGCTGGCCCCCACCCTCTGGGCTGTGATTCCAGGAACTGGGCCCTATCAGTTGGGCCCAGTTTCAGGAGTCGAGTTTCTTGCCATTTCTCCTCAGTCATGTGGCCGCTGGAGTGGACAAAGTGGGCGGGAATGTGATTAGCTGTCAGGCCGCCTTCCAGGCAGGGAGAGCAGACCGTGTCTCCGGGGGGAGAATGGTGAGAGTGCGGATGAGCATGTGGGTGTCCTGGGTGAACTGGGCAGTCCCCCCTCAGTGAGCGGCCTGGGCAGGTTTCGCAGGTCAGAGTCCCCAATCAGACCCCTCCCCGAGTCTTAGAAACACTGATCCCTCCGGAGAAGGCCTGTTCTGGCTGGAGGAGGCAGCCTGAACTTGGAGGCCCTTTGCTCCCACCACCCTGGCCTGGCACCTGCGAGTCTGCCTTCCCTGCTTCTGGAGCCTGGACCCGGAAGGCAGCGCGCTCTTTAGACAGAATGCTATGCACACTGACATAATGCTGATCGCTGCTCATCACCAGACGTCAACATCGTGTGCATTTACATGCAACAGCTCTCAAGGAATCCCAAGAGCGAGCATACTGAGCCCCATGTTCATTTTCCAGCCCGGCTTCCGAGGCAGGAATTAGCAGATCTGCCACCGACAGGCCCAGAGGCACCGAGAGGCCAAGCATGCTGCTCAGAGCCACACAGTCACCATGGGAACCGGTCCCAACCCAGTTCTCCAGACCACAGTCTGCACTCCAACCTCTGCCCTTCCCAGGTCCCCACCTTCATTTCTTTGAAAAGGTAAGTGAGGCACCCACTTGGGCACGAAATTTAAGGGGAAGGGGGAAGCAAAAAATTCAACACTGAAGGAAAATAATATTCGAATGCAATATATGTTTTAAGTAAACATGAATGCAAAAAGTCTATGAAGTACAAATCATCAAACTTTTAAATCAAGGCAAGATCCAACCCTGCATGTGCATGATTCACCGCGCTTGCCTGTCGTGGTCCCAGCCCTGCCTGAGCGCAGGGGGCCCAGAGCCTGGGTGGGCCGCGGGGACTGGGCTTCGGTGCGGACAGAGGGGGAGCCCATTCCGCTGCTTACCTGCTGGGTGACTTTAGGGTAAGTGACTGCAGCTCTTTGAGCTTCCATGTCCTCATTTGCAAAATGGGGTCAATTAGTAGGGTTCTTAAGAGACATAGAACCAATGGGATGGAGATTATAAATATAAATATATAGAGATATATATATAGATACGTATATATATATACACATACACACACACATATATATATATTTAGACTGCAGTAACGGGACTGGATGTTAGACCAGCGGGGTCAGACCAGGCCTGGGTTCAGCCACCCCGGTACATGTTTACGTGCGTTCTGGGAGCTCCAGCTCCACCTCCGGCTTCAGAAAGATGGTGATGGCGATTTTCAGCAAATCCGGGTTTAGCGGGCAAGCGGCGACTAGGGGAGGGGCTCTCGCGAGAACCCCACGGGAAGAACTCGCTCTCGCGATGAAGCTCTAGGGTTGTATGCCCCGCCCTCCCCGCCGCTCGCGCATGCGCCCTGGGGGGAGCCCACCTGGTGGAAGACCCGCTGATGGCGTGTGGACTGTGCGTGGTCTCCCGCTCTCCTGCCCTCCCTTCTGCCCGCTCTCAGCGCTGTTTCAGGCCCTGCTCGTCCTTCCAGGCCCATCTCTTCCAGAAAGCCTGGAGGACTGGCCTCCCGCCATTGCTGTGACTGGCCTGCCGCCATGACAGCAGGAAAGGAACTTCTCCAGCTGGGAAGTCACAGCTTGGTGACCTAGGACTGTCTGACTTTAGATGGTCAGCTACCTGGGGTCAAAAATCGATGCAAACTCACATCTGTGTCCAAGGCTCCTGGCACATGGAATTGGCTATTAAGTCATCTACCAAGTCATAAGGACACTCACGCAGCTCCTGGAAAAGCCCGGGCAGGAGACACCCAGGCCTCCCTCACTGGACTGCTGGCACCAGCTCACCAGCCTAGTGGCTGCACCTCCTTGGAAGCAGATCTTGCAGCACCAGGCAGTTCTGATGAGTGCAGTCTCGAGTGAAGCCTCCTGAGACATCCGGCCAGAGTCACCTAGCTCAGTCGTTCCTGAACTCATGACCTACAGTGAACAGTGAGTTTGATAAATGTCCATTATTGTCTAATTTTGAAGGTATTTTTGAATTACAATCGTACACATAAATGTCACCATTTTAGAGCGTACAGTTCAATGTTTTTTTTTAGCACATTCATTATTATGCAACCATTGCCAATGTCTCATTCCAGAATATTTCCATTGCCTCAAAATTATATCCCATACCTCTTAGCAGTCACTCATAGTTCTCCCTACTGCCCATCACCTAACAACTGTTCATTTTACTCTCTGACTCTAAGGATGTGCCTGTTGTGGACATTTGCTATAAATGAAAACATACAATATGTGGTTTTTAAAAAACATATTTTTATTGATTTCAGAGAGAGGAAATGAACAATCACCAATACTCTTGCAGCAAATGTTAAAACAGAAAGTCTTAGCAAAGAAATAAAAGACATAAAGGAGAACCAAATAGATAAAAAAAAAACAATGAAAAAAAAACACAAATAGAAATAAAAATGTAATGGCAAGTAAAAATATCTGCTATCTGGTCTTGAATATAAGGTCAATGGAAATTATCAAATCTGTGCAATAAATACATAACATTTTTTAAGTGATCAGGGTCTCAAAGGTCTGTGGGGACATTAACAAAGGTCTAACATTTATGCCATGTGAGTCCCATAAGGAAAAGAGAAAGAGCACAATGCTGAAAAAGATGTAAAAAAAAAAAAAAAAGACTGAAAACTTCCTAAATTAGGTAAAAAACATAAACCTAGAAATTCAAGTAACCAAGCAAATCCTAAAGAAATCCACATCCAAACACTTTGTATTTAAATTGCTAAAAACTAAAATATCTTGAAAACAGCCAGAGAAAAATGATGTATTACTTTAACAAAAACAACTTGAATGACTGCAGATGTCTCATAAGAAACCATAGAGGCCAAAAGGAATTCTCACATCTTTTAAATGCTAAAAAAAAGTGTCAACTCTGAATTCTGTATTCAGCAAAAATATTCTTCAGAAATGTGGGCAAAATAAAGGCATTCATAGATGAAGGAAAGCTAAACATTCATTGCCAGCAGATATGCTCTAAAACAATTGTTAAAGAAAGCTCTTGGACAGAAGAGTCATGATACCAGAAAGAAAACTGAATATCAAGAATGAAGGAAGAATAGAAATGGCAAACACCTACATAAATATGAAATACTAATCTCCTCTTGTGATTTTTAAAATGTACTTGGCAGCTTAAAGGGAAAATTCGAATATTTTCTGATAGAGTTTTCAATATATGTAGATGTAATACATAAAGCAATTCTAACAAAATGGGGGAAGGTATTAAGGTTTCTGCATTCCAAATGAAATGGTAAAATATCAGTTCTAAGCAGACTATTAAATGTGTTATTTGCAATATCGACAGTAACTATTAAAACAATCATACGAAGAGATAGAATAAAAATCAAATAAATTAATTAAAATGGAATGCTAAAAATGGTTCAAATAAGGAGAAACAGACAGACAAACAAAAACAGACTGACAAACTGAATTCAGCAGCATATTAAAAGGATTATGCACTATGACCAAGTGGCATGCAAGGATGGTTAAACATATGAAAATCAGTCAATGGTCATACACCACATTAATAAAATGAAGGAAAAAACTGTGATCATCTCAGTTGATGTAGAAAAAAACATTTGACAAAATTCACCATGCTTTCATGATGAAAAACACTTAACTAAGTAGAAGTAGAAAGAAAATGCCTCAACATAATTAAAGCCATATATGAAAAACCCACAGGGAATGGTGAAGGAGTGAAAGCTTTTCTTCTAAGATAAGGAACAAAGCAGAGATGCCTGCTCTGGCCACTTCTATTCAAATAGTACTAGAAGCGATAGCCAGAGCAATTGGGTAATAAAGAGAAAAGAAGCCATGCAAATTGGAAAGGGAAAAGTGAAATAATCTGCTTGTAGATGGCATGATCTTATACATAGAAAACCCTAAAGATTCTACACAAAAATTTGTTAGAACTAATCAATAAATTCAGCAAAGTAGCAGGATATAAAGTCAACACACAAAAATTAGTTGCATCTCTATACACTAACAATGAATAACATGAAAAAGAAATTAACAAATCAATTTCATTTATAATAGCATCAACACTAATAAAATACTTAGGAATTAACTTAACCAAGGAGGTAAAATACTTGTAAATGAAAACTACACTTCCTGATTTCAAAACTTACTACAAAGCTACAGTTACTGGCACAAAAACAGATATAAAGGCCAATGAAATACAATAGAGAGCTCAGAAATAAACCCTCACATATATGGTCAAATGATTTTTGACAGGGGTGCCAAGAATCTTCAATGGGAAAAGGACTCTTCAACAAATGATGATGGGAAAACTGGATGTCCACATACAAAAGAATGAAGTTGGACCCTTATCTAACATTATATACAAAAATTAACTCCAAATGAATCAAAGACCTAAATGTAAGAACTAACACTATAAAAGTCTTAGAAATAAACATAGCACAAAGAGTTCATGACACTGAATTTGGCAATGATTTCTTGGCTATGACTCCAAAGGCAGAGGCAACAACAACAAAAAATAGACAAATTGGACTTCATGAAAAAAAATGTTTTAATTGTTCATCAAAGACACTATCAACAGAAAAAAAGGCAACCCATGGAATGGGAGAAAATATTTGCAGATCATATATCTGGTAAGCAATTTATATCCAGAATATATGGAGATCTCCTAGAACTTAGCAACAAAAGAACAAACGAGCTGATTCAGAAATGGGGAAATGATTTGAATAGACATTTCTCTAAAGATATACAAAGCACATGACAAGATGCTCAATATCGTCAATCATTAGCGAAATTCAAATCAAAACTAAAATAAAATACCACCTCACACCCACTAGGATAGCTACTATCCTATATAATAAAACCCTAATATGCAAATCGACCGAACAGTAGAACAACCGGTCGCTATGATGCGCACTGACCACCAGGGGGCAGACGCTCAACGCAGGAGCTGCCCCCTGGTGGTCAGTGCACTCCCACAGGGAAAGCGCTGCTCAGCCAGAAGCTGGGCTCATGGCTGGTGAGAGCAGCAGCAGCAGTGGCGGGAGCTCCTCCTGCCTCTGCAGCAGTGCTAAGGACCCCTCAGGGGATGTCCAACTGCTGGCTTAGGCCCACTGCAGGCCCACTAAGCCTGCAGTTGGACATCCCCTGAGGGGTCCCAGACTGCGAGAGGGCACAGGCTGGCCCCCCCGGCCCCTGGGCCCCCAACCCCAGTGTAAGAAAGTCATGAACTGGGCCTCTAGTTATAAAATAAAACAGGAAATAACAAGTGTTGGTGAGGCTGTAGAGAAATTGGGTCCTTTGTGCACTGTGGGTGGGATTAAAAGGTATAGCTGCTATGGAAACAGTATGGCAAGTCCTCAAAAATTAACAATAGAATTACCGTATAATCCAGAAATTCCACTTCTAGGTATATACCTCAAAGAAATAGAAACAGGTCTTGAAGAGATATTTGTACTTATGTTCCTAGCAGCACTATTCACAAGAACTAAAACATGGAAGTAACCCAAGTGTCCATTGATGAATAAATGGATAAACAGAATTTGGTGTGTTAGTATACAAACAATGGAATACTATTCAGTCTAAAAAGGAAGGAACTTCTGGCACATGTTACCATGTGGATGAACCTGGAGAATATTATGCTAAGAGAAATAAGTCAATCAAAAAAGACAAAAACTATGATTCCACTTATATGAGGTCTAATTCATAGAGACAGAAAGTAGAAGTGTGGTTGCCAGGGTCTGAGGGAAGGGAGGAATGGAGAGTTACCATTTAATGGGTATAGAGTTTCAGTTTTATAAGATGAAAAGAGTTCGGAGATGAATGGTGGTAATAGTAGCACAATATTATGAAGTTATTAATACCACTGAATTGAACATGTAAAATAGATAAGATGGTACATTTTATGTTATGTATATTTTATCACAATTATAAAATTGGACAGATGAGAAAAACAGAAGGAATAAACAGAAAACCAATAAAAAATGGTAAACGTAAATCTAAACATTTTAGTAAGTACATTAAATGAAATTGTATAAACACACAAATTAAAAGACAAAGAAATAAGCATTTCACAAAATACAATATCCATCATCCCAAATACACAAACTAGGAACAGAAGGGAACTTCCTCAACTGATAAAGGGCACTACAAAAAAACTTGATTAACTTAATTTATTATACTTAATGGCATAAGATGGAATTCTTTCCCTCTAATTGTGGAAACAAGGTAAGGTTTTCACTTTCACACCTCCTTTTCAACATAGTACTGGAAATCGGAGGGAGGGAGGGAGGGAGGGAGGGAGGGAGGGAGGGAGAGAGAGAGAGAGAGAGAGAGAGAGAGAGAGAGAGAGAGAGAGAGAGAAGGCACACAGGTTAGCAATGAAGAAATAAAGCACTCACCCTTCAAAGATGGCATAATTTTCTACCTGCAAGTCACATACAGACAAAGGTCTTGTATTCAGAATATATCAGGAATTCTCAAAACTCAACAAGGAAATGAACAATCCAGATTTAAAATGGGTAAAACACATGTACAGACATTTTACCAAAGTGGATATAGGTACAGGAAAAAAGCAGATAGAAAGATGTTGAACATGGTTAGTCATTATGAAAATGCAAATTATAAAGCCACCATACCACTACCCACTTGTTAGGATGCTTTTAAATACATACACTGACAGCACTGGTTGCAGATGAGGATATGGAGCAACTAAGACGTTTCTTGCTGGAAGGAGTGCAAACGGAAGTCTCCGTTTTTCATTTAGTGAAACATACATTTATGACTCAATAATCCCACACCTGCATATCTACTCTAGAGAAATGAAAATGTGTGTCCACACAAAAACCTGTACGTGAATATTTCTAACAGGTCTATTTAAAAAGGTCCCGACCTGGAAACAAGCCAAAGTCCTTCAGTGGGTGAATGAGGGGTGGGGGTGGGATCTGGATTGCCTCTATCCATGGGCTAGTGAACTTTGCAGGGTGAAAAAGACAGGTCTTAGGAAATTTTAGAAATTAAGAGGACCATAGAAGAAGCACAGGGCTGCAGAGCAGCAGAAAGGTATATTTCCATAGAATAGGGGAGCTGAAAAGCTATAACAGGTATATTTCCATAAAATGAGAGAGCTGGGAACAGCAAAAGGTCTATATTTACAAAATAAAGAGAAGAAAGGCGTGGGGGGAAACCTCACATGTCCCAGTGAGGTTCGACCTTTGAACCCAGGAGTTACTATAGTAACCAGTCCAAGAGAATAGTGACCAATCAGAGGGGATATCAAGGCACCAAGCTCTGCGCCTTTATAAGCCATAGGAAAAAGGAACTCAGTGGGACCCTTTCCCCCTCCCCACGTAGGAGTCTGGTCTGTGGGACTCTTCCCCCTCCCTACATGGGAGTCTGTACTTGTTCTTTAATAAATTCCCACCTTTGCTACACCATCTTCTGTCCCTGGATTCATTCTTTGACTCCAGTGGACAAAGAATCCGGGTTCCAGTCCAAAAATTCCATTTCACTAGTACTCAGAAATAACAAGGAATGGACCTTTGATCCATGCAACAGTTTGGATGAATTCCAAAGATATGTGCAGTGGGGCAGTGGGGTAGGGGGCGGGAGGGTGGGGGGGAAGTAGCTACAAAAGGTTACATACCACACAATCCCATTATTACAACATTCTTAAAGAGACAAAATTATTAGGATAGAGAATAGATGAGCCGTTGCCAGGGGTTAAAGGTAGTAGGCAGCAGTGACATTAAAGGGACAGCATAGACAGTTTTTGGGGAGAATGGAATTGTTTGGTATCCTGATTATAGCAGCATTATATACATCTATACACATATTACAATTTATAAAGCTTTGCAAAAGGTCTCAAAAAGGGTCCGTTTTACTGTATAATAATTTCAATAATAAAAGATGTGAAGTATGTCATAAAGTCTTCTCCCACCCCCACCCCCATTTACCTAATTCCTACCCACCCCCCTCTTCCAGAGATATCCAGTCACTGGTTGCTCATGCACCCTTCCAGAGTTCCTTTATGTATATACAGGCAAGTAAGAATGTTGTTTTTGTTTTCCTCTGCTTTCTTCCAAGAGTAACACAGTTTACGTGGTATTGATTTTTCTTAATAGCAGATCCTGGGGCTCCCCGCCCCTAACAGCAGAGGGCTATTCTTTGGCTCCTGAATTCTGGGAGAAGGCTTAGCTGCAGCCTGGGGTTTGGTTTAGCTGATAGTTTTCACGTATTGTACACAAAATCCTTGGGCAAGAGAGATTTGTTCTCCAGGACTGACAGCACCCAAGGGGCAGGGAGGGCCTATTTACTGAAGTGCTCAGCCAGGTATGTGGTCCACGCAGCCCTTCCACGCAGCCCTTCCACACAGTCCGGCTGCAGCTGCCAAGGGCACGTTACTGCCAGGAATAAATGCGCAGATTCTAACTGCTATTGTCTCAGACCGCCTGGCTTATCTGGTAAATATTTGTAGAATAAATGGCTTCATTTTACTGTGGTTGGAAAGGAACTCAGGCACCACTATCCAATTCCTGGGCGCTGGCCGTCCATTCTGTAAAGTCACCGGATGCCAGAGGCTGGTGCCTGGACCACTGGCTTAGACAAATCGACCCTTCCCGTGGCCAAGACACGTTGGCTCCCCAGCACCCACCCACAGTCAGTCAGACCAGACAATCCCATCCCTGCAACATGCTTCACCCAGGATGTTTCTTTCTTTGTGTGAATCCTCACAAAAGGATATTTTTTCCCAGTGATTTTAGAGAGAGTGGAAGGGAGTGATCTAGGGAAGAGAGAGAGAGAGAGAAAAACATTGATGTGAGAGAGACACTGCAATTGATTGCCTCCCACATGCGCTCTGACCTGCCAGGCAATCAAACCAAACCTGTAACCCAGGTACATGCCCCTGACCAGGAATCAAACCCATGACCCTTCAGTGCTCAGGCCGACAGTCTAACCCAGGGGTGGGCAAACTTTTTGACTCGAGGGCCACAATGGGTTCTTAAACTGGACCGGAGGGCCGGAACAAAAGCATGGATGGAGTGTTTGTGTGAACTAATATAAATTCAAAGTAAACATCATTACATAAAAGGGTACGGTCTTTTTTTTCAATAGTTTTATTCATTTCAAACAGGCTGGATCCGGCCCGCGGGCCGTAGTTTGCCCACAGCTGTTCTAGGCTGATTATTTCATTTTAGATCTAGAGAAACAGAGGTGTGTCCCCCGCCCCCCATAATTAGTAATATGTAGAGGGAGAAGACAGTGCAGTATAGTGAGAAGATGGGAAGAATAAAGGTTTTAGGCTCAGCTATTCAAGATCTGGGATCAAATTCTAGTTCTCTTTCTAGCTGTGTGACTTGGGCAAGCCCCTTAGGTTTTCTGAATTTCCGTTTCCTCGTCCTTAAAAGTCACAAGGCAACTGTACGCACAAGGGACGAGGTATATAAAGCACATGGCATGGTGCATGGCACTTTGTTGCTATTTAAAAAAATGAGAGAACATCTGTGTGTGGGGGGCGGGGGCGGGGGTTTATGTCTTTGGACAGAGACATTTCTCCTGACCTCTTCCAGGTGATGCAGTGGCGTGGTGACGTGCAGGGGCCACGCACGCCAGACTGCCTGGTTCAGCCCTGGCTGCAGGTGTACCTTGGGGCGAGCTGCTTAATCTCTCTGAGCCTCAGTTTTCTCCCCTGTGAAAATGGGTAGGAAAATAGTACAGAGCTGTGACCGTTCAATAAGACCACGAAGAGTAGTGCCGGGCCTATACATAATGTTCAACAGATATTATCAGAAACGCAAGAGGATAAGGCAGACCTCCTGTCGATGTCACGTCTGCCGCCACCCCAGGGACCACAACAAGTCCTACAGAAAGCCTCTCTGCCCACCGTGGGAGGAAGTGCACCGCGCATAGAAGGGATGTAGATACACAACCCTATGACGGGGGAGTGAAGATTGGGAGCCGTACCCAGTTTACCTGTACAGGTGCTTGGGACTTTGACCCTGGCTGGGGCAGAGGAGCTGTTCATGGCACTGATCTGGTTCAGGCATATGACCTTATAAACAGAAATAATAAAGTAATCATAACTCCTGCCATTTATGGAGCACCAGCTATGGGGGGAGAGGCTGTTCTTAGAAAATGGAAGTATGAGCTGGGCAGACAACTCAGTGAATTGCCTTCCCCTCACTCCTGACTCTCTCTAGGTACTTCCCCCTCATTTGTACTGAAGTTCATGGTGTGGACTATCCCATTTCAGGGAAGTTCCTAATAACGATGAATGATGGCAACAACAATGATGAAGTTAATAGCATACTTATCATTGGCTCCTTTCTATGTGTCAGGCACGTCGTGTGCATTATCTCATTTAACCCTCAGAAGAACCCTGTGGTGCAGGCGTTCTTTTTCTCAAATGGTAGATGAGGAGGCTAAGGCTTTGAGACTTCCTAACGTCACAGAGCTGGTAGGAAGCAGAGCTGGAATTTGAACTGTTGGAGTCTAAAACCTCTGTTCTTCCCATTTCCCTACTCTACCCCTTCTCTGGGCACCACACACAGTCTCAGTGCTTCTGTGCCCCAGGCCCGGAAGGGAGCAGACGCGCTAGACCCTCCACCCCACTGGGAACGTGCGTAAGCAGTAGCCAGCATCGCGGTGCCTGTGTTCACAGAACACTTTATTTCTCAATTCACGAAGCGTGCTCTGAGCTAAGAGTGGAATAAAAAGCACCGGGGAGATGTGTGTCCAGGAGCTGAAGTCTGTCTTGTCTCACGGGGACGGCTGAAGGGCGGGGGGCGGGGTGCCCTGGCTGAGGGGATGTGTGGGCCTCAGCAGCTGATGGCTGGGGCACCGGGTTCCGGAACGTGGAGGCTGCCCTGGAGAGCCCTCTGTGTTCCTTTCCCAGGGCTGCCTGAACAAAGTAGTGGAAACTGGATTTAAAACATCAGAAATGTACTCCCTCACAGCCCTGGAGCGAGAAGTCTGAAACGAAGGTGTCGGTGGGAACAGGGTCTCTCTGAGGCAGGGTCGCTTCTAGCAGCAGCTGGCCAGCTGGCATTCCTCGGCTGGCAGCTGGATCACTCTCATCCCTGCTCTGTCTTCACGCGGCCTCTCACCGCGTTGGTGTCTGTGCCCGAATTTGCCTCCATTTATGAGGATACAGGCCACATTGGATTAAGGTAGTGGTTCTCAACCTCTGGCCCTTTAAATACAGTTCCTCATGTTGTGAGCCAACCATAAAATTATTTTCGTTGCTACTTCATAACTATAATGTTGCTACTGTTATGAATTGTAATGTAAATATCTGATATGCAGGATGGTCTTTTGGCGACCCCTGTGAAAGGGTCGTTCGACCGCCAAAGGGGTCGCGACCCACAGGTTGAGAACCGCTGGATTAAGGGCCTACCCTACCCTCACTCAATATCACCTCATCTTTACTTGATTTAATCAGCAAAGACCCTATTTCCAAAGGAGGTCACATTCACAGGTGCTGGGGGTTAGGACTTAACATTTCTTTCTGGGAGACACAATTCAACCACAGCACCCTCCGTGGCCTAGACCTTGGGTGGGGAAGCAGTGGCTCCCGGTGACTACTGCTGGGAGGCCTCAGTGCAGCTGAGCCGGGGTTCTGCCAGCTGGCCCTTGGACGGAGTAAAAGGCAGAATCCAGAGAGGTCACTACACAGTTCCGTTCCCGTGCAGGTGTGGGACCATCCCTTGCTCTTTGACTGAAGACCTGCCAGGCCCTGGAAACATCTGGGAAGTGTTCCGTTGAGGAGGGCTGAGCGTTTGAAGAAAATACCGGTGCAACATTCCTGAGGCGCTGCCTCCCACGGCACTTGTGTTCTGCTGGCCTCGAACGATCGTGGGCTTTTGAGGGAAAGCCTGGCTCTGTCACTCACCAGCTGTTTAACCTTCGGAGGATTATTTCACCTTGTGGAGCCTTGCTTTTCCCCAGCTGTCAAAATGAGACCATCAGTACTTACTTGGAGTTGTGAGACAGAAAAGTGTACATAGTAAGTGTTCAGCGTTCTATTTATTTCCTTTCTCTCCCCTGCCCTTAGCAGGTGGGATCAGAAGGATGGGTATACCAGCTACCACTTTACTACTCCAATCCAATGAAGGAGTATTGAGCACCTACTATATACCTTCATTTGTGCTGACCCTGGTGATACAGCAAATCATATCAATTCTTGTTCTGTAGGAACACACAACCTAGAAAAAATATATAGTATTAGATGCTTACTCTCTGCAGGTCCTTCACATATATAATACCCCTCATTTTATAACGTTCTATGTGGCCTTAGTGTCCCCATTCTGCAGACGAAGGAACCGAGGCTCATATAGAAAGAAAACAACCAAAGATCACACATCTGGGAATTGAATGGGCCTGACTGAACCCCGAGACCTTGTCTCCTGATGGATACCACTTACAATGGAAAAACGGTGACCCTAAGGGAACAGGATTCGTTTTTACCTGGATCGAAAGCCTTGCCCACGGGAGAGCTGGTCTCAAGAACAAGGGGGCAGTGCTAGCATGTCTGGATGCTGTGTGGCATCAAGACCACCCGAAGGATGACGCACATGTGAGTTCACATTCTGGCATGTCTTCTGGGTTTTGTTCCTCCTCCTGCCATACGTGACATGTGCTGGGTGAGTAGCTATGAGATGGTCAACGTTGGAGCTGCCAGTTCTTATTAAGAGGCCCTGGATTTTGAGGTCAGTGTTAAAGCCAGTTGAAGACACACACACACACACCTGCAGCCCAGGAGGCCTGTGGACTCAGAAACTGTTTTAATAGGCTTCCCTAGTTCTTAAAAGAATGAAAGTTCCTGGTCCACTCACCTGAGAGTTGTGGACGAGAGGGGCCACATGCTGACCTGACAAGCTCAGGGGAGGCCTGCATGGCAGTCTTGCAAACTCAGAGACCTAAAGTCACCACAAAGGATGGTCTGAAATTAAACTTTAAAAGCAGTTATGGTGGACAGTTATGTCCTAGGCCAGTATCTTCACTGACAAGGTCAACCTTTACCTTAACTGAGCCTATCTATCCTTTTGCATCTATGATAACATACCCTTGAAATGTCTGGGTAACTTGTAACTTCCCTTTTTCTTGAGCCCCTGGGGCACAACCAAATGTGCAGGGCGCCAGGACAGAGACCACAAATTCCTTCATTATCATGTTAATTGTTCCTGCACCCACCTAAGTGTGTGTCCATCATTTTACTTTTTATCCAATCCCAGGGGTTTCCCTGCTTTGCTTTATTCCTCCTCCTTAATCCGTCCCTCCTTCGAGTCCAACGTATAAATACAAATGTAACCCGCCATTCTCCGGAGCATTATCTCAATTTGTTGAGGTCCTGCTTCCCGGCATATGTCAACAGTTTGGCTCAGATAAACTCACAAAAATTCTTTAAAGTTTTCATTGGTTTTTTACATTAACAGAGTGTTGGCGTCACTTTAGTCCCAGATCAGCACCGAAGGTCTCCTGGAGCTAGTGGTGTTAGGGAGGGTCCCCATAGGCCCTGAAAACAGACTGGAGGTGTTGCTCCTTCCTGGCCTGTAAAAAAACTCAAAATCCCATTCTTGACTTTTGACTGCTGACAGCTTTCAGAGCCCCACCACTCCCTTTCCTTCTGGGGGGAGCTGGTAAGAGTGCCCAAGGCACCTTCCCTCAGCACCAGCTGGAAGCTCAAGGCACACAGGCCCCTGGCAGCAGGCAGGAGCCCCCCCCCCCCCACTCCCCCTGACCCCGCCCGGTAACCACCATAAAATCTCAAGTCACTTTCAGATTTTCCCTGCAGCCTGGGCTGATCCCCCTAGAAAGCTCATCATGCAAGTAAAACGTTTTTAATACCCTATTGGTGCATGAATGGTGACATCACTCTCCACGTCGGAACCCACTTTTGGCTGGGGGTGCATCTCATCTTCATGGGGTGACTCATCACGGCCTCTTTTGTTTTAGCTCTCAAGGCCATGCTGCTCCAACAAGTCTGAAATGACTTCATCCTTCTTTGGGCCCCTCCTCCTCCCTGTTAGGAGTTCCCATTACAGGGCAGGCCCTCACCAAAATTGTGTGGGATTGAAGTTTATTTTCTGGGGTCCCAAGTCCTCCCTTTGTGGTTCGTTTTTTGTTTTGTTTTCCCCCTTCAGGACATTCTTCTCACATCCCTGAGTTGTTAAGTCCCCTAGCCCCTTGCCCCATCTCCATGTACATCCCCTCACCCCCACCCCCCAGCCCCGCCAGCCTTGTTTTAAAGGCATTTAAGAATCTAAATAACTCCTTCCCATCAAGGCCTGAATGACGTCTGAATGTTAATGCATTACTTTCTTGGGGAGGAGGCCCTTAATAGTTTTAGCAAAAGAACTCACTTGTTAATGGTGACATTTGAGGGAGGCATCAACAGTAGGAGAAGCCTCTGTGTCGGTACATTATGCCCAGATTTCAGGATCCCCAAAAGACCACCAGGGAGCCAGCTGAGTCCGATGCAAAAGCAAAAAGAGTCTTTATTCGAGCTAGCTCGAGCTCTCCGTCCACCACACTCGCCGACGCAGCGGCAGGGGGCAGAGAGAGAGAGCCCTGTGGGAAGAGGGGTTTTATCGGGGGGTTGGAGTAAGAAGAGGAGAGAGGACTGTGGGCCCTGCCGATTGGCCAGGTGCAAGTCGGGGTCTTGTTACACAGGATGTGGTTGTGTCTATGGCACGCACTTCCCTTGATTGTCATTGGTTAGTTTAAAGAAATCCTGGGTGTGGCTAGCAGAGGCTTGGGCTTCCGGGAAGAAGCTCCTTGCTGAGCACATGGCTAATGGCTGCTGCCCAAAAATGGAGGATCCTGGGTAAGATGGAGGGTGTAGCCCTCGCCCTTTCAGGTAGAGTCCTCAAACCCACATGTCTTGCCCTTCGTTTCTCCAGTGAAAATCCCCCAATTAGAGCCCCACTTCTCTGGTTCCAAGCTTCCTTCTTCTATTCAAGGGCCCCTGTTTAAGGGGAAGGGGTAGAGACCAGGAGAATGTCTGCTACTCAAGGGAACAGGCACTGAACAGAAACTTCCACGGGAGAAAGGCTGCTGGGCGCAGCCAGAATGGTCAGAGGCCTGGAAATTCTGGCAAGTCCTGATTCCCAGGGACCTCAGACCTGCCTTGTGGCACACAGCACAAGAGGAGCTTGACCTAAAGAATGTTCGTGCCGCCAGCGCCCTCAGAGGCTACCAGCCTAACCTCACATGTTCACAGAGGAGAGAACCCACATTCAGAGACGTTCCGTCCCCAGGGTCACTGAGCTCGCACCAGGACCAGGACCAGAAATCAGCTCTCCTGTCTCCAAGCTGGCACCGTCCTCATTGAGATGCATCGCAGTGAATCTGTCACAGTCAGGAAGGATCTTGGTCATTGACGTCGGTTTCTAATCTGTCACTGGAGCTCACTTGTGTTCTGGTGTGCTTTCGTGAAGGCAGAAGGAGCGGGTGTGCCACCCCTTGGAGCTGGCCTAGCCCTGGGCATGTCCATGGAAGTGTGGTGTGCATATGCACGATGTTTGAGGGTGTGTGTGGGCCTGTGTGACAACAGAGGGTGGGCACCAGTGTGCTGCCAAGTTAGCATAATAAGGAAGGGGAGTCCTTTGATTCCCCTATAGTGGACAGCTGCTTCTTCAAATCTCTGCAATTCATTATTATTACTATTATTATTATTTTGCTGCAAAGGGATTTATTGTTTCATCTGGCCCAGTGCACGGGAGAGGCCTTCAGGGCGGTTAGAAGAATGGCCAGTGGTTTCGGGAAGAGGCGCAGGTAAAAGCCAGGCCCCCGGGGAGGCAGAGGGCCCCCCACAGGCCTCCGGGCTCCCCGGGCTCCTGGTGGGGCTGGAGGGCGAGCCTTTCGGGGAGATGCTCCCCAGCCCGGCCGGGCCACAGCCTGCGGAGGGGGGCCAGGTGTCGCCCCTCTTCTTGATGAGCCTCCCTCCTGCCCCGGAAGTGGTTCTGCCGGAAGTCACGGAGCCGAGGGCCTGGGGGGCAGAACCAGGGCCGGCGGCTCCCCAAGGGCCGGGGCCAGGCTCCCCTCCCAGGCCGGGCGGCGGCCAGGCCCTGAGCTCCCCCTCCCCCGGGGAGGCCCCGCACGTCCTGGCGGAGAAGGGCCCGCGCTGGAGGCGCCTCTGGAAGATGCTCAGCGCCCTCAGCTGCCCCGCCGCCTCGGGAAGGGCCGCGCCCTCGGAGCCACCCCGTCGCGGGGGACAGGAGCCCCGAGAGCGGTAGGTGTGGGGCCCGCGCCCTCGGAGCCACCCCGTCGCGGGGGACAGGAGCCCCGGGGGCGGTGGGTGTGGGGCCGCAGAGGCTGGGCGGGCGGGGGGCGCAGCCTCCACCTCGGGGGGTGACTCTGGCGAAGGTGGGGCTCAGGGTTGTCGGCATCAGGGGTGAAGGTGGGAAACCCGTGCGGGGTCCGGGCCCGCAGGTGGGTCTGAAGGTGGAGCCCGGATGGGACCAGGAGGGAGGCGGGGGCGGGAAGCAGGGGCGGCCCTGGGCGGTGCCGTCCAAACGCTGTTGAAGCAGGAGACAGAGCCGGGCGCTGCCAGATCTCTGCGATTTTAAACAGGGGTCGACTGTTCCTTTTTCCTCTCAACCACATGGAGAGGTGATGGGGACCCGGGGTCCCCACTTGGTTTGGGGGAATGGTGGGAACTAAGGGAAAACTCTCGCCCTTCCCAAACCAGTCATGTTCAGAGGAACCCGGTGGCAGCGCGCACCTGCCTCCACACCCCTCGCCGGCCACGGAGAGCCTCTGGGGTTTCTCTCGGAGTAACTCGGTGTAGCTTTCAACTCTTTCGGGGCCCAACAGATTGCTGCTTGTAAGACTCAGGCAGGATTTCCAAGTTAAACAGGGGAGAGGCACCGTCCTCCCACCGCTGCTCTCCTGTTGTTCTGACACCTGCAGCGTGTCCCGGCCGCGGCGGGGCTGGGGGTGACACAGTGCAGATGTGAGCAGCGGTGGCATCAAAGAAAGCCGGCAACCGAGTGCCCCGCCCACCGCCCCTGAAATAGAGTCGGCGTGGAAAGACATGCATGTGTGTATATGTGTTTGCTTTTCCTACAAAAACTTCAATTAGCAAGAAAATTGCAAGTGACCGTAATCCCCAGCATTAAAGGGAGCCGCTTGCTAGCACTGGGCTTTTCGAGCCGGTCAGCGTCCTTCCCCAATGTGGTTCCCATTAGCCAGAGAGCTGGCCGGAAAGGCTGTCTTGTTTCACCTGCTTCCTCTGAGGGAGGCCTAGAGTTGCTTTGTTGCCATGGTAATCACCAAAGGGATGGCTGGCTGTGGTCCAAGCCCAGGCAGCGGGGAGAGGAAGGAAGACGCTCCCCTTTGCCTCCGGGTGCCTGCAGATGAGAAACCTGGGCCATGATGGTCATTCAACAGATAGGCTTGCTGTGCAAGACCAGAGCTCCAAAACAGCTATGGACCCTTAGCCCCGAGGCTCAGCAGGAGTAAAGTAAGATTTCTGAGGGTTTCCTGCCCTTGTCAGCTTCCCCTTGTCAGCCTTCCTGCTGCTCCTGGGAGCCCCTAACCAGAGGAAGCCGAGTGGAAAGGGGAGCTCTCCAAGGATGATTGCTTCCCCTACTCACACGCTCCCACTCTCTCTTGCCCGACTTCCACTGGGATGCAAAAGCAGGGACAAGTGGGCCGGGATAAACGTTTATTTATTTTTTAACCTTTGGCAACCGTTGCATACTTTTTATTCAAATGTAGCTGGTGTTTATTGAGGACCTATTATGTGTTAGGCACTGTGCCAAGGACGTTCACATTTACAATCTCACACAATGCTCCGACAGTCCTGCAAAGACGGACTAACGTCCCCATTTCACAGACACGGGAGCATCCTGAGATCAGACGGGGACCAGATTGTGGAGGTATGGAGGCCAGACCATGGACCCAGAGCACCGGAAACACACCGGGAACTAACAGACCCGGTGCTAGCCCCAGCCTTGTCTCTTCCTGGCTGTGACACACGAGCCAGTTACTCCATTTCTGAGCCTCAGTGTCCTGATTGGCAAAACAGGGTTGCCTCTTAGAGCCGTGAGGAACAAATGACTAATGTATGGGTAGTTAGCATACAGCCTAGCACACAGTAGGCACCCAATGAATTGGGTGATAATACTGATTCTTTTAAAGATAAGTCTAGTAGATGGGTGCAGAGCAAAATTGAAAAGGGAGATATTGGAGATGGGGAGTCCATCTATAATAATAAAAGCATAATATGCTAATTAGACTGGGCGACCTTCCAGACGAAGCCGGGGCTGTGAGGGAAGCCCAGGTCTTGGGTACCAGAGGGAAGCCGGTGCCGGCAGCCTGGGGAAGGAAGGCCTACTCTCGCACGAATTTCACGCATCGGGCCTCTAGTATCCATATAATAGAAAACTATACAGCAACCAGAATGCATGAATCCAACCTACATGTAGCAATAGAGCTAAAGCGAGACAGACAATGTTGAGGTATAAAAGCAGGTTGGCAAATATTATATCGGGGGGTGGGGGGGGGATACTGTTTTTCATCCAAGTTTAAAAACATGGAACAACGTTACATATTGGGTTTTTTTTTAATTAAATCTTTATTGTTCAGATTATTACATTTGTTCCTCTTTTTTCCCCCCCATAACTCCCCTCCTCCCAGTTCCCGCCCCACCCTCCGCCCTCACTCCCCACCCACTGTCCTCATCCATAGGTGCACGATTTTTGTCCAGTCTCTTCCCGCATCTCCCACACCCCTTTCCCCCCCAAGAATAGTCAGTCCATTCCCTTTCTATGTCCCTGATTCTATTATAATCACCAGTTCATTCTGTTCATCAGATTATTTATTCACTTGATTCTTAGATTCACTTGTTGATAGATGCATGTTTGTTGTTCATAATTTGTATCTTTACCTTTTTCCTCTTCTTCCTCATCTTAAAGGATACCTTTCAGCATTTCATATAATCCTGGTTTGGTGGTGATGAACTCCTTTAGCTTTTCCTTATCTGTGAAGCTCTTTATCTGACCTTCAATTCTGAATGATAGCTTTGCTGGATAAAGTAATCTTGGTTGTAGGTTCTTGGTATTCATCACTTTGAATATTTCTTGCCACTCCCTTCTGGCCTGCAAAGTTTCTGTTGAGAAATCAGCTGACAGTCGTATGGGTATTCCCTTGTAGGTAACTGAGTTTCTTTCTCTTGTTGCTTTTAAGATTCTCTCTTTGTCTTTGGCACTTGGCATTTTAATTATGATGTGTCTTGGTGTGGTCCTCTTTGGATTCCTTTTGTTTGGGGTTCTCCGCGCTTCTTGGACCTGTAAGTCCATTTCTTTCACCAGATGGGGGAAGTTTTCTGTCATTATTTCTTCAAATAGGTTTTCAATATCTTGCTCTCTCTCATCTTCTGGCACCCCTATAATTCTGATGTTGGTACGCTTGAAGCTGTCCCAGAGGCTCCTTACACTATCCTCGCATTTTTGGATTCGTTTTTCATTCCGCCCCTCCAGTTGGGTGTTTTTTGCTTCCTCGCATTTCAAATCATTGAGTTGATTCTTGCGCTCCTCTGGTCTGCTGTCGGGCGTCTGTATAATATTCGTTATTTCAGTCCGTGTGTGCTTAATTTCTAGTTGGTTCCCCAACATAACATCGAGGGTCTCATTAGTTTTCTTGTAGATCTCATTAAGTTTATCGGCGGCTTCTAAACAGTTCTTGAGAGACCTTAAAAGTGTGGTTCTGAACTCTATATCTTCCATTGACAATTTTGTCCTGTTTCTTTGTCTCCGCATTTTGTTATGCTTTCTTGGTGCACCCCATAGTGGTCTTTTGCGCAGTCTTGTAGTTAAGCCTTGATTGTTGTAGCTAATACCAGGGAGGGTTTGACCTCCAGGCCAAGTGGCTGTGAAAATTAGCTGTGTCTGCAGTGAGAGAACTTCTGTCCTCTAGGGAGGTGCTTATCTAGCCTTTGCCTGAGGCTATCCGGCAAATGCCTTTGTGCAGGGCTTGGGTGGGGCGGGTGGGTCTCACGGGATCAACAGGGCGGGCCGGAGAGAGCAGTTATGGCGGCTCTCAGTCCTGTCCCCAGGGGCTCTGCCTCTCTGAGTCCCAGCGACCGCTGCAAACCTCGGAGAGAAAGCTGCACTCGCTCTGACCGAAGCCAGACAGTCCCACTTCTCCCGTTTGAGTCTGGGTCCCTAAAGACTCGCCCGGATCTGGAGCTCAGAGTCTGCGACTCCCTCCCGATTGAAAACGCCAACCACACCCTCCGCCGCCAGCCCGCTCCGTGCACTCCGCACCTCAGAATTTGACTTCAGCACTGCGCCTCCTCTGAGTGTCCGTATGCGTTTCTCTTTCCTCCTAGTTGTAGGACTTCCACTCAGCCAGCGTTCCTGTGGTTCTGGGTGATGTCCGTTCCGTCTTTTAGTTTCACTTTTGAAGTAGTTGTTCAAGGCAGCAAACTCCAGCGTTAACCTATGCCGCCATCTTGGTTCTCCACATATTGATTATTAATAGATGAATGTGTACTAAAAGGTAAAGACTAGGACTGGGTACATGTGGAATTCATCATAGTGGTCACTTTGGGAACGGAGGGAGGAGAACAGGTCTGGTGTGAAGACATGGGGTATGTTAGCTCTAATGTTTTATTTCTTTTAATAAAGATCTGAAGTACATTTTTTAAAGTAAGCATTTGTTCATTTCCGGTGGCCGGCACATGGATTCTTTCAGGGTTTTGTGTTATTGTTTTTTTTCTGTTAAAAATAAGCAGATCTGGGATCATTCTGCCTCCCTCTCTCCTTCCAGGGCCTGGATCTCTCACACTTCTTTTCATCAAGGAGTGAGAGCCAGGAGTCCCATCAGTCATGGGAGAAACTTCTCGCTATTCTCTAGGGACCTTTTTATCCTTTCTCTGAGAGAGTGCCTTCTCTTTCTGTGGCTCATGGATTTGATTTATCAAGGAATTTAACCTGTCTAGAGTTTTGTTCTAGAACTCCTAGTAGGTATAATATGAAAAGCAAAGCCTCCATTCTAATGATCTTGGTAGGAAAATCATATAATTTTAAAAGCTTGGTGAGTCAAACTCTGCAATAAAAACCAGAAGACTATTGCATCAGTATGGTCACAACAGGAAACAGAATAGGCTCAGAGACTATTACAGGAGTGTGGGCAGGGTTATGGGAACACACAGGGTGATGAAGCATTAGTGGGAAGTCATTAACCCCTTAAGGCTAAGGGGAGGGGGAGAAGGAACAGTGTAACTGTGGCCCAGTGAAAACAAACTACGGAGAGCCTCACCTAAAGCCAGAGACAACACCAAACGGAAGAGCGGGTAGGGCGTAGCTGAAAGAAATACCCCGACTTATCTTTCCTCCCAAGCCTCTAAACTCTTCCCGTGCCTTCCATTGGGTAAACCCTATGGGAAGCCAGTTATAAAGGATTCTGGGAGATGTAGTCCACAGGGTTCGGTCCCCCGGGGCTCGAATAGGGAAGAGCTGGGGTGGGGGTATGAGCAAACGGTGACAACCCAGCCTAAGCTGAAAGAATCCCAGCATGGAGTCAGTCATAGTCACAGTTTAGTTAGGAAGAACAGAAGAAGAGACCTGGGCCACTGCCTTTGGAGAGAGGTCACTGTTAAGGGAGTGGACACCAGAGAGGAAAAGGAATATGGCTTGGGATTTGGCTCTTGCTGAGCCCCTGGGAAAAGGAGCCAGCAGGCCTCACTAGTCCCAGTGTGGGAGCAGAAGGCAGGGGCAGGAGCTTCGAGATGGGACCAGAGGGAGTTGGCAGCCAGTGGCTCTAAAACCCCATCTGTTTCCTTCACGTGGGAATTCGTAGGTAGCCATGGTTGCTGAGTGCACAGATGTGGAAGGAAGCAGGCAGCTGATGGAAAGCAGGTGAGTGGGAGGGAGAAGGGCCCAGAATCTGCAGGTAAGAATGCCAAGGCCACCCTCTGTCTGAGGCTGCCAGAGGCCCCAGGGGAAACAGTCCTTGCCCCCCTACAAGACTCCAGGGGCTGGAGATACTTCAGGCATCCCCGGCCGCCTTCCCCAGTGGCCCTTCAGTAAAGTGACACCTACCAACTCGTTAAGAAGATTTTTCTCAGCTTCTGGCTTCTCAGCTAAGATCTGCTTGGCTTGATTGAGACCCAGAGGGAAGCGTGCTGGGGGACTGCTCAGGCCAGGCTGTTCTGTACCCCTCTCCTGTCCCCATCAGCGCTTTTCTAGTGTCTGGTGGGCTATGTGAATGTGGAAGCTCCATAGGTTAGCAATGGTCAGAAGTGAAGGAGAGGAGGAGTCCACAGGCCCCCCTCTGGCTGTGACATTTCTGTGGTGACATCACTTCCACTCGCCCCAACCTGAAGCTGCTCTAGTCAGGGAGACACAAACCATCCGCCTCCTAAATCTGGGAGGGGTGGCTCGCGGCCTCCTTGGGGACCCCAAATCCTAACCATGCAGTGACATCATCATCCATTCACAAAACTGCATGCTCCTTGAGGGCCCACGCTGAATTTTGGCTTTTAAAATAGTTCCTTTCCCACAGCATATACCTGGCTCTCCGTGATTGTTGGATTTAATCTGGTCCCTGTTTCCCAGGGGAACACAGGGCCTGTAGTAGAACCCTCGCCCCCCACCCCCATTCCTAGTCTACTGCTCTTTCTGCTCAATTATTGGGCTAAGGGCCTTCCTAGGGGGAGTGTTTCCTCCAGCTGAAGGGCCGTGAGCCTCACAGGTTTCTGACTGCTGGTTCCCCACCAAACACAGATGGTCTCTTCCTGGCATCCTGGCATGGAGCTGGGTGCCATGGAAAGCTTTGCACTCTTTTTTTTTTAATAGGAAAATGTGTGCTGCCAAGTCGGGCTCCCCGGGGAACATTTTAGCTGCATGACTCATGGGGTATTCGGAGATCCTGCTCCGTTTAAGGGGGATCTATTTACAAGCAGGGGTATTTTTTTTTAGAATGTTGCAGTGGTTTGTGGGGAGGGTGGAGTATCTATTCAGAACGTATGGACGTTTCCTGGGCTGTAAATAAAATGGTGTGTGTGAGAGAGAGAGAGAGAGAGAGAGAGAGAGAGAGAGAGAGGGAGAGAGAGAGACATAATGATCATGTAGGAGCTTTCTAGAAACAGATAGCTAGGTCTTAACATCTGAAAAGATTCTTTTGCAAATTAGACCTGCAGCGTCTCCTTCTTGGTTGTCGAGGCGCCGGCCGAGGGAGCAGACAGGACGGAAGTGCAGCTGAGAACGTGAAGGGGGCATCCCCTCCGTGCAGCCCTGCGCTGGGCCGTGACTCTGTGATGGTGATTCCGGGGAAGCACCACGCTCTTTCCTCCACAGGCGGGAGGCGGGAACGGTGCTCGTGCCGGGAGGGCCCTCTGCCCCAGATAGGGAGAGATGGACGTCTTCCCGTCAGCCCACCCGCCGGTCAGCTAGATGCCCAAGAGATGCTGCTCTGTTGTTCATCACCGTCAACTCCAGGGAAAGGTGCCCCCAAGTGCTTGCCCCTTCACCCTGGACCAGTGGTTCTCAACCTTCTGGCCCTTTAAATACAGTTCCTCATGTTGTGACCCAACCATAAAATTATTTTCGTTGCTACTTCATAACTGTAATGTTGCTACTGTGATGAATCGTATTGTAAATATCTGATATGCAGGATGGTGTTAGGCGACCCCTGTGAAAGGGTCGGTCGACCGCCAAAGGGGTCGCGACCCACAGGTTGAGAACCACTGCCCTGGACTCTCTAAAGCAGCAGTCGCCAACCGGTGGTCCGCGGGACACTGGTGGTCCATGAGGTCCAAAAGGTTGGTGACCGCTGCTCTAAAGGACAGTGAGTCTGTGCTGAGCTGTGGGGAGAGGAGCTTTGATGAGTAGGATGATGGGAGGAGGAACCTGTGGGGCTATCACAGCCACCCAGCTCAGCCTGCGAAGCCACCCATTTGCTGCAAAAAAAAAAAGCCTTGGAGCCATTCTCTCCCCTTGACCCCATCCAGTCTGTCAGCAGTCTTGTCAGTGCCCGTCCCAGTGCCAATCCCAATCTGGTGCTTTCCCTCCCACCTTCCCACTGGGATACCTTCATCCACGTCAGTGTTCTCCCAGAACGTGCCCGTGGACTGTTGAATGGGCTGTGGATTCCCTCCAAACCACATTCCTCCACTGTCTTCTAAGTACATCTCCTCCTGGGTCAGCCAACCTCCAAACACCCCGCAGAAAAGAACACGTGTGCACAAACCTCCCCAGGGGGCCATTTGCTACCCAGAATCCAACCCAACTGGCTCCACTGAGGAGCTCGTGCAGCCTGTCAAAGCCAGCTCCAGTTTACAGAGCACTCGGGCCAGCAGCAGGGACGACGCTGAGGTCACCCGCCGTGGGGACTGGCCACACTGAGGTCACCAGCCATGGGGACTGGCCACACTGAGGTCACCCACCACGGGGACTTGCTACACTGAGGTCACCAGCCGTGGGGACTGGCCACACTGAGGTCACCAGCCATGGGGACTGGCCACACTGAGGTCACCAGCCTTGGGGACTGGCCACACTGAGGTCACCCGCTGTGGGGACTGGCTATGCTGAGGTCACCCGCCGTGGGGACTGGTTACGCTGAGGTCACCCGCCGTGGGGACTGGCTACGCTGAGGTCACCCGCCGTGGGGACTGGCCACGCTGAGGTCACCCAGACTTGGGACTGGCTTGAGCTGAGAAGCAACAAAACTCCCCTATGGCTCCTTTTCCTGAACCCCCAGGGCCACATTTGGAAAGCCTGTCCCCACAGCTCACTCCAGCCTGACCACACCAGCAAAACGACTTCATTTCTAGTTTCTTCTGAAGCCAGCATGCCAGGCAACACTTCTAATGTTCCAGTGAAGTAGTTGCCATTTACACAAGATACGCTGCCGTGTTGCTCATCAGCGTCACCACAGCAGGGCAGCTGGAGGGGGGCATTTTGAACTCTCATGACTTTGAGGTAACCCAACATATATTAAAGTCTGTCCACTCTTCCTACGAAGGTCATAGTTATAGCTCACCTTTACTGGGATGCTTACCTTTGGCAGGCACTGTTCTAAGCACCTCATTAGTTAAATTAACCTCTCAACAACCCTGAGATGAGCAGACTGGGGCACAGAGAAGTCCCCAGAGGTCCACAAAGTCAGTAAGTTTTTGTTGTTTGTTTTGTTTGTTTTTTCAGAGAGGAAGGGAAAGGGAGAGAAAAATAGAAACATCAATGATGAGACGGAATCATTGAGTGGCTGCCTCCTGCAGGGATTGAGTCTACAACCTAGGCATGTGCCCTGACCAGGAATCAAACCATGACTTCCTGGTTCATAGGTAGACGTTCAACCTCTGAGCTACACCGGGCAGGCCTATCACGCTTAGTTTAAAAAGGAAATGCTGCATCTCCGAAGCCACTGCCCTATCAGTGTGGGCAGGAGGCAGGGCCTGCCTGGGCTGCTCCAGTATGACAGGCACTGGTCTAGGATGGGGACACAGCAGGAAAAGTCCCGCCTCTGTGGAGTTCACCGTCAAGAGGGTTCAATGGGCAGGTCAGCAGGTGGTGAGGCACAGTGTGCAGATGGCACAGTAGGAATAAGCCCAGGGTGACATGGAAGGAGACATCGGGGTGCCCCTCCTAGTCTTGGAGCTCAGGCAAAGCTTCCCTGATGAAATCATGTCTAAGCCAACTTCTGGAGGACAAAACAGAAGTGGAGGGGTGCAAAGAGAGCCCTGGGTATGTTCAGAGGTCCAGAGGGAGAGTGAAAGCCATACAGGGGTGGAGCAAGGGGTGGGGGTGGGGGGCAGATGGCCTAGGTCCCAATCCATAGGGGCCTCACAACCACGGGAGTATGGGCAATGTCTAGGCAACATTAAGGGGAAAGGACCCAGGCACATTACAAAGCCCCAGACCTACCTTTCCCGAGTCGCTCCAAACATGGCGCCTAATGCCCAGAGCAGAAAGGGCAAGAGATGGGGTTCAGAGATATTCTCAGAGAAGAGGGCATGGGGGCCTCATCACTTGTATCAAAGAGTCGGGGCTTTATCCTGGGAAGAGTGGGAAGCCACTGAAGGATTCTAGGCAGATCAAACTTAGAAAGCTCCTGGGGCAGCTCTGTGGCGGGTAAAGGAGGTCGGGGAGGAGAGACGGGCGGCGTTAAGACCAGAGGGAGGAAACCCGGTACAGTCGCTCTGGAGGGACATCACAATGGCCTGCCGCTGCTGTCAAGTATTCATTCAAGACAACATTCGCTTCTCATTTTCGTCACTTCCCCTTGGGCTCCTCGGCCCCTCGGAGCTCTCTGAGGTCAAGGCATTTGCTCTTCCTATCAGTCTTCAGCAGGAGTACAGGGATGGTGCCAGTCTCTGCCCTGGGAGCTCACCTCTCTTCCCAAGAACACCGTGACTTGGTCCCCAGCACAGGAAGGAAATAACATCTCCCCAGCTCCTTTTCTTTCTTTCTTTCTTTTTTTCCCCCCAGAAACGTCACCCTTCATTTACTTCGGAGATGTTTGTCCCTGGATGGGGCTTGGGTTCCCAGCACATGCGTGTGCGCACTGCAGTCCAGCTCATAGACGGCCCGCCTCCTTGGTTTCCCGGTTGCAGGCGAACTTCAAACGGGCGGTTTCCTCCTGATGCTTATCTCCACAGCCCACTCTCAGAATGCCTCGCCCATCAGCTTTCAAACAGAACCGTTTTTGGTGCCAAGTTGCCTGCCTCAAGGTTTGGAGCTTTACTGGAGCATAAAACAGTAACACTTCTAACTCCGCCTCCCTCCCATTCCCCTAAACTTTGCCTCTCTGTCCCCTGGCCCCCAACAAAACAAAGCTGTACACTTCCTGAGAAAACACCCCGACCCTGAACCAGCCCTGGTCCCTAAAAACGATTTGGTTTCTAGGTCGTCGCTGTAATGCATTTTCAGAGTGGTTGAAAGTGCAGGGACGCCATCCCTGAAGATGGGCTCCCCAAAGCCATCAGAGACATGCATGGGGCAGAAAAGACAGAATGACTCAGTACAACCCCATCATCTCTGAGGAGCCTTCAGCGGCCACCTCTGCTCTCAGGATAACACACCAACCCATGGTTTGTCTGTGCCCTTTTGGACAGTGGGGTTCAGCCCTGACTCCTCACTCTTTCAGCCCCGCATATTTTCAGTGGGTAAAGTGGGGGTGATTTTGGAGACTTGCGATGGCTGTCTGAACCAGGGGAAGAGCTCCCCCTCCTGGCCGGCTGCGCTGCTGTGCCTGAGCCCTAGCAGCCCGTGTATCTCCCTGGATGCCTTGGGTGCGTTCTGGAGATTTGTGCATTAAATCAAATCACATGGTGAGTGTTCCTGGGGGGTGAACTTTTAAAAGGAAACCCAGGGAGAATGCTATTTGTGAAGCGAGAAATCCTTTTAGATGGGTAATCCTCATTACCCTCCCTCACCCCTTCATTTGTTGATGCTGTGAGTCGGGGGGCTTGTTGAAGGGGTTCTCTTGATGCTGGTGTCCTGCTGAAGCCCCTGAGCATGGTTCTGGGGAAAGGCCCTGGAGCTGACGCCGAGCCCGAAATGCTTGCACCTCTGACCTTTCCATGGTTGCTGTGGCTCCTTGTGACCCCAAGCTCGTCGCTGTGAGGCGGTTGATGCTTCTCACAGCCCGACCGGGGGTGCTGTCAGCAGCCTCAGGGCCCCCCTCTGGTTGATTCAGCTGGACCGATGCGCACATTTGGAAATGGGTCAACCCCTCCTGTGGGCCTTGGCTGCAGGACGATCAGGAGGGAGCAGGAAAGAGAGGGCAAAGAGGACCACCCCCTCCATCGGAAGGGCAGCCACCCTTCCCAGAGGGACTGCGCCTGTCACACTTGGGGCTGTTTTTCCTGCCTCCAGATGTTGTGTGTTACAAGATCCTTTGTTGGGAAGCACACACATGGCAGCCAGAGCGGCAGCCGGTGCCAGCCTGAGGGCTTCAACCATGGGGGCTGCGACTGAGCCTGAAGTAGGATGTGCCAGGCACTGAGGTACGGAGGTGCTCCCAAAGGCACAGGCCCAGTTTTGCATTGTGAACCCTTTGTCACCAGATATAATGCGGCTCCCATTTGAGATGTGGCCTGAGGGGATGATGAATGGAATTCAGCTTCAAGGCTAGATAGAGAGAGCCCTTGTGTGATCTGAATCCTGGCCATGAAAGCCCACCTTCAAGGCCAGCAGGGTGGTTTTACCTGGAGCCCCAGGAAGATGGGTCCTGGGTAGTTCCCAGACTAGACTCCAAGGAAGTCGAAGTCTAGAGGGGGCTGGCTGCCTCGCTACAATTGGTCGGTGCGCTAGAACTCACCCAGGGACCGTCTTGTGGGATCCCTGCTAACCCAGCCATCGAAGGGGCCAGAAACCACTGGCCTTGAAAATTATGTTCGCGGCACCTTTAGCTTGGAGCATGAGGGGAAGCCCAGGATAAAAAGCACAAAGACTTTTCCTTCTTCAATCGAGAGGGCAGACAGGCTACATGCATTTGAAAGCGATTATAAATACCAGACCCACCAACTACAATTTAGGAGGTCTTATATGTAATCTGCCCAGTCCCAGATATTTTAATTCTATGTTGCAGGGAAGTGAGTGCCAGCTGGCCGCTGACCGACCATGCTCAGGGTTCAGTTCTAAACAGCACTGTTTGGGAAAAGCTCAATCTAAAACAGACAGCTCTGCATGTGTTTAGGTTTTGCTTTCTTTCCACTTTTAAATATTAAAAATTGACTCCAGCTGTGGGGTAGAAAGTAACGCCTAACCTATAAAAACATTGACAAATAAATCACAATGCAATTTGCTGCGCATTTTTGTGAGGTCTAAACACCAGTTCTTGAAAGGAATTTTCCATTATTGCATCTTGGGAAGATAACTTCTTCATAAAAAATTCATTTGACTTTTATATTTCATAAAATCATCACATCGCATTCCCACATTCGGGATCTGCATGTGTGCTGGAGCACCCATGGCGCTCAGCCTGGCTGCCCAGACTCCTCAGCCTCTCTCCCAGGATTCTGCAGGAAGGAGGGCGGCACCAGGAGCCTTACCTGAGAGCATGAGATCACGCTGCGTCCCCTGCCTGGGGCCCTGTCCTACAAACCAGGCTGCGTTGAGTTTCAACCAAGGGGCAGCTCTTTTCGAGGCTTGAAGTGAGTGCCAACCTCCCCTAACCATGTATGCACACCTCTGGGCACCACCCCTTCCAAGCAAGAAGCCCTCTGTGGTATTATTTCTTGGTGGTATCACTAAGTACTAGGAAACAGCACTTTTCCTTCTGAGGTAAGGATAAGGGATCCCCAGAACAGAGGAGGGGAGAAGGGTCTGTGTGGCAGACTCAATGCTGTGAGTTAGAGACTTCAAGTGCCTTTTTCCAGAAATGATGCTGATTCCAGCCCAGCTCACGTGGTACCAGCCATGGCAGTGTAGGTGTGCTGCACTAACAAACAGCCCGGAATCCCCACGACTTATTTCTGCTTATATTACATGCCCGTCACACGACCATTGAATTGTAATATTTACATACAACTAATGTAACAACCACTATCTGGCACATTGTCAGTGCTTGTGGCAGAGGGAAAGGACCACCTTGGAAAACCTTTCACAGGTAATTAAATGCTCATAGCGCATTGGCCAGAATTTGTCACACGGTGCCATCCAACCCCAGGGAATGCCAGGTGTGAAATCCTACCTGCCCAGAAGACAGGGAGCTGGAATGACTTGGTGAGTGGCTTTGATGGCTATTCCATCCGGCATGCCTACCTAACTGTGCAGGTCCTGCTGCAGTGTCTATACTAATTTGCTACCCTTCTTGGCCCTGGCTGCAACAAGATCACAGTCCTGGGAGGGTAGCTTTGGAAAGCCAGAATGGATCCGCTGCAGTTAGGCTTGTAGTGATACCCTCTTGCAGTACCTGGCAAAGTCCCTGCCCTTCTTTTCTGAGTGCTACACCCAACTACCTACTCACAGGGGTGTAGGGGTGGCTCCAGCAGTTGCTGTCATGTTGGTACTATACAGCTCCCCCTAGATCCAATTGATTGGATCAAAGAAATGCACCTACCCAAAGCTGAGCCAATAGGATTCTCTGTCCCAGAAATTCAGAATTGTAGCTCAGAAATAGCTAGTCTTGCTACGGTGCATGTCATTTTGGAAGCTCTCACAAAGACATTTTCTGCCATATGCGTGGAGAAACTTACAAAGTTGAAATGCAGGGCAAAAAAAAAAATGTGTCAGACATAGAGATAAATAAATGCAAAAAAATAACACAGGTGGGGTGGGAGGGAAAGAGAGAGAAGGCTAGGCACTTGATTCCACTAGCATAAAATCAGCACTTGGGTGGCAAGGGACGAATGTTGTACGGAAAAGTATGAGCATCCACCACAGAAGATAATCACTAGGTCAAGGGCACCAAGTGTCTGAAAGTTTCCTGTTCAAATACTACAGCTCATGGAAAAGAGAACACCTGACACAATCCAGCCACAGCCACCTTATGAGGGATATGTTTAGCAAGCTGGGTAGCCCTTTGGTAATGTCCTTAGGATCACAGAGCTTTTATTGACCTCTCAAATCTGTAGCTTCTTTTATCCATGCTGAGGCCTATTCTCAAGGGCACAGGGGATGATAGACTTAGAATGTCCCACAACTACTCATTTGTTTTACCCCACATTGCATACACAGCAGTCTCAGAATAGCAATACCAGTTCTATCATCATTATGATGACCAATAGCATTAAAAGAATCTGTAGATGATCTCTTCATCCCTCCTCCCTTTAAAAAATAGTTGTGCTACGTCTAGATTTTTAGAGCACAGAACTATTAGATACTTGGCTCTCCCCAGTAGCCTTCATTTAGTCTTAGTGTGACAAGTAATGATATATTTAGTGCTCCCCACAATGCCTCTCTAGCCATTTTGATTGTTCAAAGTTTATTCTCTAGTGAGCTTCTTAGGGAGGGCATATGGGACCAGTTTCCCTAAGTTGTTGCATGTTGATAAGAGTATGCCTGTACCCCTTACACTTGAAAGTCGGTTTTGCTGAATACAAATCTTTGGCTTGCATCTTCTTTCCTTGAGTATCTTAAACATGTGACTTCACTTTCTCCTGGCATAAAATGTCACTGTCAGAGTCTGATGCTAATTTATTTTTTTCTCTTCTATGCCACATGCTGTTTTTTTCTAGATGCCCAGAATACAACTTGCCTTTTTCTGAAAATCCTGTGACTTTATTAAAACATATTGTGGAGTTGGTCATTCAGGCCTATAGTCCCAAGTGCATGGTGCACTTGTTTCTCCTGCTGAATTGACTACTTTATTCATATTCTAAAATAGCCTTTTCGTTTCTGGTAATATTGTTTGCCTTGGAATCTACTTTGTGTGACATTAATATACCACTTCTAGCTTTCTTTTTGTTATATTTCATTGTGGTAAAATATATATAATATGAAATTTACCACCTTCGCCGTGTTTGATTGTACAGTTCGGCAGTGTTAAGTACGTACACATTGTTATGCAACCAAAGCTCTTTTCATCTTGCAAAACTGAAACTTTATTCCCATTAAACAAACTCCCCATTCTTCCCTTCCCCGTGAACTTGGCAACTACCATTCTACTTTCTTTCTCTATTAATTTAACTGCTCTAGATACTCAGATAAGTGGAATCGCACCATATTTGTCTTTTTATGACTGTCTCATTTTTTTTATCATAATATCCTCAATGTTCATCCATGTTGTGTCATGTGTAAGGATGTCCTTCCTACTTAAAGCTGTGTTTATACAAAAGATTTTATCTGTTAATCCACCAGTGGACACATGGGTTGCTTCCATCTTCTGGCTATTGTAAATAACTCTGTTATAAACATGGATTTACTGAATCACATGGTAATTCTATGTTTAATTTTTTGAGGAACTGCCATACTAGTTTTCCATAGTCTCTGCACCATTTTACACTCCCACCAGAAGTGTACAAGGAAGGGTTCTAGTTTTTCCACATCTTTGCCAACATGTTATTTTTTTGTTGTTTTAATACTAGAGGCCCGGTGCACGAAATTTGTGTACGGGTAGGGTCGCTAGGCTTGGCTGGTGATCAGGGCTGATCTGTGGGGTGACCAGCAGAGCAATCAGGGTCCCCCCGCTCACACTCGCCTTGGCCTGGCGCCACCCGCTCACCGGCCTTGCCCCCTGCCACCACCGCTGGTTGATGTCTTTGGGGTGACTGGTGGGGTGATCAGGGCCCCTGCTCACACCTGCCTTGGCCTGGCACCAGCTGCTCATCTGTTCCACCATCACACCGCAGTCCTGCTCTTGTTGGGGCCCGTAGGGGCTGGCAACGCCTCCACTGCTGCTGCTGCCAGCACCACATCACCGATGTCCACCACGTTCTGCCCCTCCTTCTGGTTGTCAGTGCATGTCTAACTCCTGATCAATTTGCATATTAGCCTTTTATTATATAGGATTAGCCATCTAAGATGGTATCTCATGATTTTGATTTGCATTTCCTAATTATTAGTAATGTTGAGTATCTCTTCATGTATTTATCTGCCAGTTGTATATATTCTTTGGAGAAATGTCTATTCAAGTCCTTTATTCATTTTTTTAATCATATAGTTTGTTTTTTGTTTGTTTGAGTTGTAGGAGTTTGAATTGTGGGAAATCATTATATATTCTGTGTTAACCCCTTATCAGATATATGATTTTCAAATATCTCCCCCTATTCTGTAGGTTGCCTCTTCACTCTATTATTTGTGTCCTTCAATACACAGAAGTCCAACTTTTTTTATTATTACTATTAGTATGATATATTTTTTCCATCCTTTACTTTTAACCTATTTGCCTTTTTATCCATTCTGATAATCTCTGCCTTTTAATTGAGGCATTTAAACCATTTAAATTTAATGTGATTATGGATATGAGTAAGTTTAAATCCATCATTTTGTTTTCTATTTGTCCCATCTGTATTTTATTCCATTTTTCTCTACTTCTGCCTTCTTTTAGATTAATTGAATATTTTTATGATTCTATTTTACTCTCTTATTGACTTATTAACTATAACTCCATTATTTGGTTGTTGCTTTTAGGTTTATATAGCATTTTATGCATATTATAAAACCCTTATTTCTATCCTCCCTTTCTGGCCTTTGTCCTATTGTTGACATATTATTTTGTTTAAACAGGCTATTATACTTTAAAGATATTTAAATAATAATAAAAAGTTTATACATATACATGTGTACTTACCATTTTCAGTGTTCTTTATTCTTTTGTGTGGAGCCATATTTCTATCTGGTATCTTTTTTCTTCTGCCTAAGATTTTCTTTTTTTAATATATTTCAATTGATTTGAGAGAGAAGGAGAGGAGAGAGAGGGTGGAGAGAGAGAGAGAGAGAGAGAGAGAGAGAGAGAGAGAGAGAGAGAGAGAGAGAAACATTGATGTGAGAGAGAAATATTGATCAGTTTCCTCCTGCACACACCCTGACAGGGGATATTACCTGTAACCTGGATATGTGCCCTGACCAGGAATCAAACCCAGTGACCTTTCAGTGAACAAGATCATGCTCAACCAACTGAGCCACTCCAGATTTTTTATAATATTTCTTATAATACAGGTCTGCTGGCGATGAATTCTTTCAACTTTTTATGTCTGAAAAAGTTTTTATTTCACACTCTTTAAAAAAATATATTTTTTGGTGAATATAGAATTCTAAATTGACATGACCTTCTCACTTGCATTGCTCCCAAATAGAAATCTGCTGTCATTCTTATCTTGTTCCTCTATGTTAAGTATCTTTTATCTCTGGGTGATTTTATGATTTTCTATCAGTGGTTTTGAGCAATTTGATTTTTGTGTGCATTCATGTAATTTTTTATGTTTCTTGTACTTGGGGTTCAATGAGCTTTTGGATCTGTGACTTTATAGTTTTCATTAAATTTGGGGAACAATTAGGCATTACTTTTTCAAATATTTTTTCAGACCCTCTCCCCCTTCTTTCCTTCATGGATTCCAATTCCATGTTTATTAAGGGCTATTGCAATAGTCCCAGAGCTTGCTGATGCTTTGTTAACTTTTAATACGTGTTTTTTTCTCTCTATTTCATTTTAGATAGTTTCTATAGTCTTGAACATTATAATTTTCATCTCTAGAAATTCAATAGAAATCTCTATTATTTTCTTGAACTTTTTGACTATATAGAACACATTTAAAAAACTATTTTAATGTCTTTGTTAATTCTTTCATCTCTGTCAGTTCTGGGTTGGTGTCTGCTGACTGATTACTCTCCTTGTGGATTATTCCCAGGCCTCTGTGAGCATCATGTACTATTCCCTCTAATCCTTTTTAATAATTCTTTCTCCAGCCTTGGGGAGTACTGATCAGTGCTCTGCTGAATATCCTAAGAGGACCCTCTTCAGATTTCTGGAGTTCTTTGTCCATGCAGCTCTCTTCCCAGGAATCTGTCGTGTTAACTCTAGCTCCTTTTGGTCTTCCTGGACTCATAGCTTTGTCTCCTTGACTTGAAGGACCTGTTAGGAACCTCCTGGGTTTCACTTTCCTGCACCGCAACCTGGAAACGCTCACCAGACAAGTGGGGCCAATCATAAGTCTCACCTCAGTAGTTTCCCAGGTCTCAGGGATCACTCATTGTCCTCCATTATTTCTTATATTTTCCCATTTTGGGGGGTTGTTTCATATTGGAGAGTAAATCCAGTCTCTATTACTGTACTATGGCCTGAACACAGAGGAGTGCTGTGCTCTTTCAATACGTGATTTCAGTGTTTTGTCAGGAATGTTTTATTGAATTAGACATGTTAGTATTTTTTTCTGTTCTCCTGCTTTAATTTTCATCTTTAGGAATTTCTATGCATACGTTGAATTTTCTTTGCCTAGCTTCAGGATTTATTCTTTCTTCTGAATTCTTTTTATCTCATTCTTCCTTTTTTGTTTTTAAAATTTTCCTCTTGTTACTTCTATTTTTAAGACATTATCTATTGTATTTTTACTCATTGTTCCTTATGGTTTAGTCTTTGTTTTTGAAATATATTTTTCTTTTATTTTTACATTTTTCCTGAGTTCTGTCAGCTTATTTCTGAGTTTTTCTATTTCTGACTTTTGTTGTTCTTTCAAGTCTTAAATTATTTCCTTCATGTCTTTTGGTTCGTTTTGAAGTAATAAGTTACAATTTTGAACTGTTTTTGTGGACACATCTTTCTGGTGTTTTTGTTATTTGTAGGGATGTGATTCTCATTGGATCCTATTTTTAAGTAGTAACTTTGTATGGTCTTTGGCTGGTGCTTGCTTTTATGTGACTTCAGTTTTCCTAGGCATGTGGACGGAGGCAGGAAATAGATTCAGGAAAGCTTTTGCAACTGCTCAGAGCTCCCTCTTCTGTTGTTGTGTAGTGCTAATGAATCCATGAGCTCGTTTTCTGGCACTGCTGGCTCTGTTCTTTCCACATTGGACTGGACTTTTTCTGCCATCCTTTTTTTATTGTCTATGTCCTGATTAATTGGCCTCTGTTCCCATAAGTTTCTTCTAACTGTGTGACTCTGTCCTAGAAGGGAGCTCTGAATTAGATTTGAGAGTTCAAAGGGCTAGGAGGATCCAGCCTCTTCAGTCATTCATAACACGGGCTGCTTTCATTGACCTGGTATAGGAAAAGTCCACACCCTCCCAGTTTCAGCTACCATCTCACGTTGGCCCAGTGTGCTTTCCAGTGTGTGTCTGTTGGCTACTTATTATTGGATTTATCATACCCTCCCAGCTGCTGCTTTCTTCTTTCTCCTATCAGACCCTCCCAGCAGGCCGGTTTGGTGACCAGTGGTGATTTGTCTGGATCTGCTTGATTTTGAGGTGGGTGGGGTTACCTTGTCACCTAGTTTTATTTAAATGTTGCCCATGAGTTTTCAGTCTTTCTATCTAGTCTAGCTGCATTGTTGTTTTTTTTGGGGGGGGGGGGCGGTGTATATATGTTTAGAAGATTCAGACAGATTGAAAATCGTGCTGCCATGATTTTCGGAAAGTTCTATTATCCGGTGTCCAATATTTTGGAAAAGCTTCTTCTTTATTAGCAAAGCTCTAGACAGACCCAAACCAGGAAAGACAAGTGAGAGACAGAATTCCTACTGGTATGAAATGGCGAAAAGCATTAGATAGTTACTCGGTACCTTCAGTGTAAAGAAATGGTGTTGGGCCCTAACTGGTTTGGCTCAGTGGATAGAGCGTTAGCCTGCGGACTCAAGGGTCCCAGGTTCGATTCCGGTCAAGGGCATGTACCTTGGTTGCGGGCACATACCCAGTAGGGAGTGTGCAGGAGGCAGCTGATCAATGTTTCTCTCTCATTGATGTTTCTAACTCTCTATCCTTCTCCCTTCCTCTCTGTAAAAATCAATAAAATATATTTTTAAAAAAAGGAAAAAAAGAAATGGTGTTGGTATCTGGAGAGCTGCTTTCACAGAAATGCATGTCTCCAAGCCACTGTCCCTTTCTTAGGGAATAATCTGTTTTCCTAAATACTCCCAGTGTACAAGGGCCATAAACCAAGAATTAACAGCTTAGCCAGAGGGGAGATCACTGGCGCCACCCAGGCCAGGCCTTTAGATATAATCTTACTTCCCCATTCTAACTGACTTAGGTAGGGCTGTGAAAGCCTGCCACAAAAGCCCGGAAGCTAGGAAACAAAGCACTGAGGAATATATAAGGAGTAATGTCATTGCGTTAGGTGTTCAGGCTTTGGATCTTTGAATCCCCTGAGGCAGCAGCGCTGCTGTGAATAAAGGGTTTTTCCTGAATCTTCTGAATACCCGTTGTGTGTTTTCCAGTTGCCCGGTAAATTCTGCAACAAGGAGACATCGTCAAGAAAAGCAATATGACATAATGGGAGTTCCAGAAAGAGAAGAGAAAAGGAATAAAAGCTTATTTAAAGAAACAGCTGAAGACTTCCAAGGTTTGTGAAGCCCAAAAGACCCAAAATAGGATGAAAATGTATCTATGGTGAGACACATTACAATGAAATTGTCAAAAGTCAAAAACAAAGAGAGAACTTTGAAAATAGCAATAGGAAAGTGACATATCACATACAAGTGAACCCCATATAATATTCAGCAGATTTTTCAGCTGAAACCTTAAAGGTCAGGAGATAGTAGGATGATATAAAATGCTTGAAAAAAGCCCTACCAACCCAGAATGCTATACCTGGAAAAGCTGTACTTTTAAAAAAAGAGAGAGATAAAGACTTTCCCAGACAAACAAACACTGAGAGAGTTTGTGACCCCTAACTTTACAAGTAGTGCTTCAAATGGAAATGCATGGATACAAAAGCATATGAAAGTATAAATCTCACTGGATAAGGTAAATATATAGACAGATACAGAATAATGTAATACTGAATTAGTGGTACATGAATCACTATTAAACATGGTGTAAAAGTTAAAAGAATGAATTATTAAGAATAACTATTATGCCAAAAAATCTGTGAATAACTATAACTACAAAAATGTGTTAATGAGTGGATGCACAATAGAAAAGATGTAAAGTGTGACATCAGCAACATAAAATGTGTGCCCAGGACCAGTTATCTTCACAAGTGAATTCTACCAAACATTTAAAGAAGAATTAATACCAATCCTTCTAAAGCTGTTTAAAAATAAATAAAAGAAGGAACGCTTTTGAACTTATTTATGAGGCCATTGCCCTGATTCCAAAGACAAACAAAAAATTAAAAATAGAGCTACCATTTGACCCAGCAATTCCACTTCTGGGCACATATTAAAAGGAATTGAAATCAGTATCTCAAAGAGATATCTGCACTCTCATGTTCATTGAAGTATTGCTTGCAATAGTCAAGTCATGAAAGCTGCCTAAATGTGAATAAATAGATAAAGAAAATGTGGTACATACACACAATTGAATGTTACTCTGTTTTAAAAAGAATAAAAATCTGCCATTTGCAACAACATGAATGAACCAGGAGGACATATTGCTAAGTGAAATAAGTCATACCTGGGAGGACAAATACTACATAATACCATTTAGATGAGGAATCTAAAACAGTCAAACTCATAGAAGAAGAGAATGGAATGGTGGTTGCCAGGGCCTGGGATAAGGGGAAATGGGAGATATTAGACAAAAGGTATAGCATCTTATTCAAGATGAGTAAATCCTATAGATTTAGTGCCTAGAATTAATAATGCCTTGCTGTTTTCCTAGAACTTGGATAAGATGATGGATCTTATAGTAAGTGTTCTTATAAAATAATATGGAGGAGGAGGTGGAGGAGGAAGAGGAAGAGGAAGAGGAGGAGGAGGAGGAGGAGGAGGAGGAGGAGGAGGAGGAGGAGGAGGAGGAGGTGGAGGAGGAGGAGAAATAAATAGTGTGGATGAATCTTTTGGAGATAATGGATGTGTGTATGGCATAGAGTGTGGTGATGGTTTCACAGATATATGCTTATCTCAAAAGTCATCGAGCTGTAGAAATTAAATGCTTTCTGTATGTTGATTATGATAATGTGGTTTAAAAAATAGTGGATGTGGTTTAAAAAAAAGAGTAGATAGAGAAAAACTTGATTTGAGCTGGAGAACGAAAGGTTTCATGGACAAAGCCTCTGGGACATGTTTATAATCCATGTTAAGTGAGCAAAACGGGCACAGAATATTATAAAGTGTCATTCTGACTATATCCAAAGTAGGTAGAATTCAAAGCCCAGAAGCAAACATGCAAACATATTACAGCGGTTACCTCCATCTTGTGGGATTACAGATCATTTTTATGTGTTTTTCTTATTTCTCCACACAAGGAAGACAATGGAGGTGATTTCAGAATCTGAGTTTGTAATAGTCCCAGTGCTTAGTTGTAGGTGACAGAATCCACTCTTTCTGGTTTGAGCAGATGGAGGTTTATTCCTGGGTGTTAGGAAGTTTAAAATAATTCATGGGGGGCTCATGGCTAAACATGGGTCAAGAGAGGAGCTCAGGCTTCCAATGAGCTGATGACCCCGGGGTTTCAGGGGGACCAGATTCAGGACTCCTTAGCACACAGCAAGTATGACTGAGTGATGGTCACATAGCTCATCCTGACCCCAATAGCCATAGTCCCTTCCCAACTCAGGAGGTTCACCCAGAGGTTTCTAGGTTCTGGCGGGCACATCAGCAACCCGAGAACCAGGTGTCAGGGCAGAAGGCCAAGTACCAGCTCAGACAGCTTGGAGTGGAGGACTGCCACCTCTAGCCCAGCCTCCCAGTGCGGCTCTGGGGACACCCCCTCCACCCATAGCAGCAGCAGCAGCAGCGGCCATGGATCCCCACCCCTGGGTGAGAGGACTTGGTCCAGCAAATGATGGAGGTGTGCTCCATGACCCCTCATTATTGTGATTTTAGGAAGGTGAGATAATCCCAGTCCAGCTTCCTATCTCTAACTGGGTTTAGTAATTCCTACCTCACAGAATAGTCATGGCCATGACATGGCATGATTATTTTCAGGCACTGGAATTACAGAGCAGCAGGGTTGTGAAGCATGTTAGCTCTCCTCCTACCACCACCACCACCACTGTCTTCTTCTTCTTCCTTCTCCTTCTCCTCCTCCTCCTCCTTCTCCTTCTCCTCCTCTTCTCCTTCTCCTTCTCCTTCTCCTCCTCCTCCTCCTCCTCCTCCTTCTCCTTCTCCTCCTCCTCCTCCTCCTCCTCCTCCTCCTCCTCCTCCTCCTCCTCCTCCTCCTCCTCCTTCTCCTTCTCCTCCTCCTCCTCCTCCTCCTCCTCCTCCTCCTCCTCCTCCTCCTCCTCCTCCTCCTTCTCCCTCTCCTTCTCCTTCTCCTTCTCCTCCTCCTCCTCCTCCTCCTTCTCCTTCTCCCTCTCCTTCTCCTTCTCCTTCATCATCGCATCTCACCCACCTATTCAGAACAGGACTGGCCCAGAGATTGGGCTGCTGATTCTGCGGATGAGTGCCGGGGAGATGTAAGCACAAAATGCACACACACAAGATGGCCCCAACTTGTTCATGATTGTAAGGCAGCTGTTTGCCACTGAAAACCACCATCCAGAAGAGCTGCACCATGAACAGCGGCTGGATTGCCAGGAGGATCCACCCACGCCTCTTTGTTCAGAGGAAAGCCCAGAGATCCAGGCCCTCTTGGCGAGTTGCACCAAGTCTCCCCGGGGTTGAGAGCTGGGGAGAAGGAGGACGACTGGACCTTATTTATCGACTCCATTTTCCTCTCCTCCTTCCCTGCTCCTGCTGAAGCAGCTCCAGGGCTGGGCACATCTGTTCCTCCCGTTTGCCAGCTGTTGTGAGAGAATTAAAAGTCCCATTGGAGGTTATAATGAACAATTTAATTATGTGGCTGTGAATTAGGGCATAACAGCAGAATTGTCACGTCATTTCCAGGCTTCCATTATGGAGCTGACTTTATGCTGCCTGACCAGGCAATGGGCCCTGCAGGGCAGCTCTGCAGGGGCAGGCAGATCAGGAGGGAGAGGAGGAGGGAGAGCAACAGTGAAACTTGATCAGGTCGTTCAGATGTAGAGGAGAAGCAGCAGGAAGCCTCAGATTAAATGGGAACTCGGGCTGTGGTACCCAACTTATTCTGAATTGTTGGAGAAGGAGGAGCTCTAAATTAATGATTTTTTTTTTTAGACAACTGAAAGCAAATGCTTTTTCCCAAAAATGGAAACTTCTGAAAGCACATCCATCGTTGTCCCAGGAGCCTTTGAGGCATGTAGGGCTATCTGCGCTGGCACTAAATGACCCCCGACTACTGTGTTTTTTCCATTCGGGGACGCTTTTGTCTTTTTTTTTCCTGCTGCCAGCTACCACTTCTTCATGTGTCACCTCCCAACGTTTCCCACTCCGCTTGCTTGTCTTTAAACTCTGCAGGAACTAAAGATTACAAGGGAAAACTGAGAAAACCAATCTGCTAGTGCCGTATCCATACATCCCAGGACAATAGAGTTGGACCAAGGATGGGTCTTCCTCTTTACCCTTTTGCTATTGCTGCCAGCCTCCTTCACACACACACACACACACACACACACACACACATACACACACACACACACACACACGTTGAAGATCAAGGCCCTGACTCACAGCCTTTCTCTCCATCCCAATCCCTGACATTACTACCTTCAGACCGAGCCCACCAGGATTTCTTTTAGAGGACCCTGCTCTGGCCCTTCTCCAGCCAGCTTCCTTCTGGTCGAGGGGTGTGGTGGATCTTGAATGTGCTGGCTGAGGTCACACAGGCATGAGAGCAAGCCCCTCCCCACCTCAGAATGGAACAGGGCTGCAGTTGGGAAGAGAAGGGCGGCACCTCCGTTTCTATTCTTGCCAAATGTGCTTTATTCTAGGATGTTTCAAAGGCACCCAACCACCCGTGGGCTCTCCCTTGCTCAGAGGGTTTCCATTTGTAGTTCAGTCTGTTCTGGGACATCCTGCTCCATTTCTTGCCTCTGTGCCTTTCCTCCTTCCCTTATCACGAGCACCTCTTCCCTTCAGTGTGAAGCTAGTCTCTCATCTGGCCTCTGTTCTTTAAATGCACACTTCACGCTGCAGCAAGACACAAATTAGGCTGCCTTACCCTTCAGGGCCCTCCCCATGCAGAGTCCCCTACTCCTGGCAGCAGTGCCAGGTCCCCCATGACTTGGCCTCTCATCTCTCCAGCCTCCCCTCCCATCATTCCCAGTCCCAGCAACATCAGATCATACCTAATTCCCCTCCCACATCTTGCCAAGGCTTGCTTCTATAGGTTACTTTATGTTGTTCCTCTTCCCAGAGGACCCTTTCTACTCCCTTACTCCTTCACTGCCCATTCACGGGACCAACTTCTGGTTGTTCTCGACGCTCAGCTCAGGCATCACATCTTCCAACCTTGCTCAGACCTCCTAGCAAAGGCTGGGTTGGCGTCTCTCTACCAGACTCCCACAGTACCTCCTGGTTAAGCCCCTGTATCTTCGAATATACCACATTGTATTGAAATTATCCACTGATGTGCCTTTAAATGACTTTAAGTGCCTCAAACGTCGGGACTGCATCTTTTTCACCTCTGTGTCTCAGTCCCTCCACACTAAGACTCAATAAAAGTTCACTAAACAGATCCAAACTGAGACGAGTATGTGGATTTGGGGGATGCGCCCTCACTAGTGAATCACTCAAAAAAAGATGCCTACCTAGAGTTCTGTTTGCTTGTTTCTGGGTTCCCTATGACTGAGGCTGCTAGGAGTCTAACTACTAGTTGGTCAATCTTAGTCAGTTTGTCAGACATTTATTGGGCACCTACCATGCACCAAGCATCGTGGAGAATTACACAATTATACTCAGAGGAACAAAACATCATCCCTGACTTCAAGGAGATTACAACCTTGACAATTTTTCTGGAAATTAAAATATCATTTACAATAGAGTATTATGAATAGAAAGGACATCAGAAAATTCTCTTTGCCCCTTTAGGGTCTGCAAATGTTTGATTATTAGCTAAGGTTCCCCAAGCCATGGGTTCTGGGTTTTGATTGGCAGCCATGGTCTGCCTGAGAGAACTGAGAAAATCAAAGTATTATAAGGGAAGGTGTATTTCAGGCAATAAAAAGACTCCAGAAATTAGAAAAGCAACTAACTGTAGACCGAAGATGAGAAAGGTGAAAACCTGTTTCTTTTTTTTTTTTTTTTCTTCTGGGAGAATAAATCAGAATGACCCACTTAGAGAGATTTTGTGGGATAAGTTTGTGCCATAGCAGTGGTTGTGTGGCCCTATGTCAGCGGTTCTCAAATGGGCAGTTTACCCCTCAGGGGGGGATGTTTGGCAATGTCTGAAGACACTTTGGGTTGTCACATTTTGGGAGAGGGGTTGGCTACTGGCATCTATGTATCAGATAGAGCCAGGGATGCTGCTAAACATCCTACAATGCAAGGACAAAGCACCGCAACAGAATTATCTGGCCCCAAATGTCAGTAGGGCCAAGATTGAGAAACCTGTCCTATATATTATGGGCTGGGATGGGCACTAACTGCATTCCAATATTCCCCATAAACAACTGAACACAAAAATGGTTCTTGGTAGTCACAAGCTTGACCCTGGGGTGGCTCTGACTCATCCATCAGCACGGAGCTGGGACTTAGACAGGGGCCGAAACAGAACTCTAGGATGATTTTGTGCTATAATTAGTTTTTAAATACTGTCACCCTCCTTTTCCCCTTCTCCAACACCAGCTGCTTTTTTTTAAGGAAATTAAATAAACAAGAACAAGTCCCCAAATACCCCTTGTTTATGTCATTGACTTTTTTCTTTGCCAATGAAGTAAAACACAATTTATTGGAGAAAATATCGTCAAAGACTGCTGCTGTAGCTTAGTGGTAGCTCACGGAGCACAGCAAAGCCTTGCTTCTGGGAACTCCTTTGAGGGTCGAACACCTCAGAGGCAGGCAGATGCACAGGTGGGATGTGATCACCATAATTTGTTCATTGTGCTTTCCCCACGGTAGAGATTTCTGGATTATTTATTTGTTTAAACACAGTGGTAGATGTTTGAAGTATGAGTATTCCAATCCATATTGTTCTATTTTCCCTGCGAGGGTCGTATTTCTTCTGTCAATAACACAGGCTCAGTTCCCCCTTGAGCCCCAAATTACACTTCCTCATAAGGGATGAAATTCCGTATTTTTCTTGAGATCTTTATTCCACATGACGTTACTAATGACTGGGGTAAAATTGAGAAGTTCAGGAAAAGGAAATCTCTCCCTCCATCAAAGGGAGTAAACAAACCAAAAGAAAACAAGACGCCAGAAGCTAAAATGTGTAGAGGGTTTCAATATGTTCCATAAATCTGGAGGCTATCCTAGATCTATGATCGGACCTCCTTGGCTGTCCATCAAATTACTCCTGCAGCCCACAACCATGTCACGTGGCCAACCCTGACAAAATCCAATTATGTTGTGGAGTTTTTTCCTTGTGGCATTGAAAAGACGCAATGCTATTAAACGTCTCCAGTCTCACCTTACCTCTTGCCTCCCACCATCGCCCTGACTCATCTGTACCCAGATATCCCTTTAGCATGCTAGGTGGCATCTCCAAACCCTCATGCACAGTGTCTGCCCTACTTGTCCATCTGGAGAAGCTTCCACCTTCAAGACCTTGGGGAGACAGTACCTCTACGGAGATTTTTGTGACCTTCAATACCCTCCCTTCACATCCTCACGTGTTTCTGCGTCCCTGTAGCAGGTGTTGTGGGTGCCTCACTCATGCCCTGGGACTACTCTGGAAGCCACCTGGAGATCCCATAGACCACCGGTTCTCAACCTGTGGGTCGCGACCCCTTTGGGGGTCGAACGACCCTTTCAAGGGGTCGCCTAAGTCCATCGGAAAACACATATATAATTGCATATTGTTTTTGTGATTAATCACAATGCTTTAATTATGTTCCATTTGTAACAATGAAATTGGGGGTCACCACAACATGAGGAACTGTATTAAAGGGTCGCGGCCTTAGGAAGGTTGAGAACCGCTGCCATAGACAATTCCTGCCCGTGCCTGTGGCTTTATTTCTCAAGCAGCCTTTGATGATATTCTGAGAGCTTTCTCTGCCCAAAGGAGCAGGTCATCCTCCCAGGAAGTGGGCAAAGGTGCCAGGGAGTTAATGCCCAGCAGCATCCCTTTGCCGCTGAGGTGCAGGAATGCACTGAGAAGCTTCCTTGCTTTACGGTGGGGCAGTTATGAAGGGGCTCTCCACCCAGGAAGCTATGCTCCCTCCACAGAGGGGCCAGGGCGGGGACAGCGCTAGAGGAGAACTGGGGTCAGAGCCCGTTTTTGAAGCAAAGCAGGTATTTCAACAAGATGCGAGCCCGGGGCAGGCATTCCAGATGTTCATTCGTCTGTGCACTTCCTTTGCGGGACATTTACAGAGTTCCGGTTCTGCGACAGACATCGTGAATAAAAGGACAGCCCTGCCAGTTAGGGAGTGCGCAGCTGAAGGTTAGGAGCTGACAAGAACCAGGCTGGGACATTGGAACAAGGACAACAGCGAGTAGTTAGCACAGGGCACTGTGGCACCCTGAGTGGCACAGCATGCTTCCGGCCTGAAGACATCAGGTGGCGACAGGAGTCCAGGATCGTGTGCCTTAGGGGACGACATCCCAGCTGAGCCCTGCAGGTTGAGTAGGTATTGGCCAGGTGAGGACTGAAGCAGCATATTCTGGGCAAAAGGGCCTCTCTGTGCAAAGGCCCAGGGGTGGAAGGGCCCAAGTAGGACAGTGAGGGATGAGGGCTGGAGGGTAAGCTGGGACAAGGCCGTGAAGGGCCCTTGGAAGGAATTTGGACTTTATTCCTCTGGCGACGGGAAATTATTGAGAGGCCTTCAGCGTGGCCATGCCATGCTCAGCTCTGGAGATTAAAAATGGCGGCAGGATAAGTGGATGCTGCATGGACATGCTCCCGGAACAAACTGGAATTACAAGCAAAATACAGAAAAACTTCCTGAATAATCAATGGAAGACTCGCAGAACAGAACCCTGATACCTGAGGACTGAAAGTGGAGACCGCATAGAGACTGGTAGGAGGGGCAGAGGAGCGAGGCTGGGCACCCACAGACAGCAACTAAAGTTCCAGAGAGATATCTCCGCTGGGGGGGGGGGGGTTGCCACTGAGAACTCTGGGATCTAATCCCCAAGCTGGGCCCCCCAGCAGAGAGCACCACAACTGAGAAGGGTACCCATGTTCATCTCTGCATTGTAGAAAGATTGCTCCTGCTACCAAGTGAGTACAAAATGCATTGGAGGGGGGAGAGGGAGAGGCAGGAAGAGCAGTGGAAAGTGGCTGCAGTCATTCACACGAGAAATAGGCGTCTAGGAATGAGTGGCAATGGCAGGCAGGGATGGGGGAAGCGGCCCAAGGAGCAATGCTCACGCTATCGCTACCAAAGAATGCCGTGGGGCTGAGAGATGCCACACTCGCCAGTCACACCTACAGTGAGTGGCAGAAACTAATGGGAACCAAGGCCCTCAGTGTCTGGATCTCCAGCGCCAGGCTGAGGAGTTTGGAATTCACTGTGGAGGCAACATAAGTCCTTGGTGGATTGGAGAAAAGGAAGATGGTAACGCTGATACCTTTGAAGTTGCAACTGTCATTAATTTTTGGAAATTAATGCAATAGTCCAAAGGCAAAACCTAGAAACTTGAAAATTCCATGTAGTAAAAGAAATCTAGGCTAGAGTCCTAACCGGTTTGGCTCAGTGGATAGAGCGTCAGCCTGCGGACTCAAGGGTCCCAGGTTCGAATCCGGTCAAGGGCATGTACCTTGGTTGTGGGCACATCCCCAGTAGGGAGTGTGCAGGAAGCAGCTGATCGATGTTTCTCTCTCATCAATGTTTCTAACTCTCTATCCCTCTCCCTTACTCTCTGTAAAAAATCAATAAAATATATTAAAAAAAAAAAAAGAAATCTAGGCTAGAAAGAAATGACTGGCTTTCACAAATTCAACTTTCCTCTGCTTTCTTTGTCCTATTCAGACCCTCAGTGGTTGGGATAACACCCACCCACACTGGGGAGGGCCATCTGCTTTACTCTTATTCACAGTGAAATGCTCATTCCCTCCAGAACACTCTCAGAGACACATCCAGAAATAATGCTTAGCCAGATATCTGGGCCTCCCCTGGCCAGTCAGGCTGACACACAAAATTAACCATCACATACAGTAAGCACTTGGTGGTAACCTTATTTGCTTACTTACAGTTGTGAGGATTCAATTAAATAATGTACATAAAATTCTCAGCAAAGTGATAATCCATACAAATGGATAAATAAATAATAGCTATAACTATTCGTTCTATTATTTTATTATTAATGTTGAAGTTATGAGCTAGTAGTATGATGATGGGGGAGCCATAGGAGGGATTCATTTCAGAAATGTCATGCTGAGCATAGATGTTGATTAAAAGTTTCCGAAAATAAAAAACATAAGAGAAACAGGTTCTTTTCTCACGATATGACAGTTGGAGGTAAGAAAACCAGACAATTTACTTTCAACTATTGTGATATGATTAAGAAAAGCAGGCATATGGTGGGAATGATTTGATAGGTTTCAAACTCCTATATTGAGTATCCTATTTTTTATTTTTTTTCTTGTCAAAGCAGAGACTATATTGTCAGTGCAAATTGTTGCAAAAGTCAGTTATTTCTTTCTAGCCTAGATTCTTTTTGTTACATGGAGGTTTCAGAGCTTGCCTTTTTGGGTCAAGGAAACATCAGTTGGTTAATTTTTTCCCCTTTACCTGCACACAGAAGTGTGTTTACCCTAAAAACAAAGCAAAGCAGATGATGGATAGCCTTTGAAATCCCTGGCTCTGCTCAAGGTGACCCCGGAGCAGCTCTGCCACCAGTCTGGGAACAGCCCGTTGCTATGGAGAAGCCGAGGCCCTCCGGAGGGATGCAGACTGTGACCTGGGCTTTGGGCCAGTCGTAGCCAAAGGACTTGCAAAGGGACGAGCCAGAGTCAGGCCTCATCTCCTGCACAGAATATGCAAACACACATGAGTAAGAGATTCTCTTCCATTGTGTCAGAACAGCTGGAATTTTTATGAAGAGCTGAATATCCCTCGAAGGATCCATTGGTGAGTGAACACCGACCACAGTGGTATTTTAAACGCTGTGAATTTCCCTGGCGGAGAGTAATACGTGATACTTGTGCAATCCTGTGAAATGACTTTCCGCGCCACTCCTCCTGGTTTCGTGTGTTTTCCATGCACCTGAGAACAAAGGGGTGGCCATGAGGCCGAGTGCTGGTGTCTGACTCAATATTCTGCCACCTTTGAGGGCTGCCTCCAAACCGGCCCTACAGAGGATCTTCTTACTTTCCTAAAACACCAAGGATCATCGTTTAGACACCATCGTTTAGCAGCTGCCTCAGTCATCCAGTTAAAAACAGACAGAGCTATCTGGTTGGGACAGAGACTTATTTCCTGTTGCTCCCTCTGTATGGAGGCCTGCTTGAAAGCTTAGTACCACCTACGTCTGTGGGGACCCAAGTTGAATTAGCAAGACTGAATTTTTTTTTTTTAATTAAATCTTTATTGTTCAGATTATTACATTTGTTCCTCTTTTTTCCCCCCCCATAACTCCCCTCCTCCCAGTTCCCGCCCCACCCTCCGCCCTCACTCCCCACCCACTGTCCTCATCCATAGGTGCACGATTTTTGTCCAGTCTCTTCCCACATCTCCCACACCCCTTTCCCCCCCAAGAATAGTCAGTCCATTCCCTTTCTATGTCCCTGATTCTATTATAATCACCAGTTCATTCTGTTCATCAGATTATTTATTCACTTGATTCTTAGATTCACTTGTTGATAGATGCATATTTGTTGTTCATAATTTGTATCTTTACCTTTTTCTTCCTCTTCCTCTTCTTAAAGGATACCTTTCAGCATTTCATATAATCCTGGTTTGGTGGTGATGAACTCCTTTAGCTTTTCCTTATCTGTGAAGCTCTTTATCTGACCTTCAATTCTGAATGATAGCTTTGCTGGATAAAGTAATCTTGGTTGTAGGTTCTTGGTATTCATCACTTTGAATATTTCTTGCCACTCCCTTCTGGCCTGCAAAGTTTCTGTTGAGAAATCAGCTGACAGTCGTATGGGTATTCCCTTGTAGGTAACTGAATTTCTTTCTCTTGCTGTTTTTAAGATTCTCTCTTTATCTTTTGCTCTTGGCATTTTAATTATGATGTGTCTTGGTGTGGTCCTCTTTGGATTCCTTTTGTTTAGGGTTCTCCGCGCTTCTTGGACCTGTAAGTCCATTTCTTTCACCAGGTGGGGGAAGTTTTCTGTCATTATTTCTTCAAATAGGTTTTCAATATCTTGGTCTCTCTCATCTTCTGGCACCCCTATAATTCTGATGTTGGTACGCTTGAAGCTGTCCCAGAGGCTCCTTACACTATCCTCGCATTTTTGGATTCTTTTTTCATTTTGCTTTTCCGGTTGGATGTTTTTTGCTTCCTCGCATTTCAAATCATTGAGTTGATTCTTGCGCTCCTCTGGTCTGCTGTCGGGCGTCTGTATAATATTCGTTATTTCAGTCCGTGTATGCTTAATTTCTAGTTGGTTCCCCAATATAAGATCGAGGGTCTTATTAGTTTTCTTGTAGATCTCATTAAGTTTATCGGCGGCTTCTAAACAGTTCTTGAGAGACCTTAAAAGTGTGGTTCTGAACTCTATATCTTCCATTGACAATTTTGTCCTGTTTCTTTGTCTCCGCATTTTGTTATGCTTCCTTGGTGCACCCCCAAGTGGTCTTTGTTCGCAGTCTTATAGTTAAATCTTGATTGTTGTAGCTAATTCCAGGGAGGGTTTGACCTCCAGGCCAAGTGGCTATGAGAATCAGCTGTCTGAATTTTTAAATATATAACTTTTTTGACCCCAGACTTGTTGATGCACTATAAACTGTACATAACGATATGCACTCTTGCTTTTCTTCTTTCTCTTTCTCTTTTGGATGTTTTAACTTAGAGATGAGAAATGGGGGGAAGATGAGCTACGGAGTGCAAACAGGAGATTGGAGCACTGAGCCAACAGGAGGGTTCTGGATCCAGGTGCCCTTTTTATGCCCCATTCAAACGAATTCGTGAGCACACAGAAGCCTGCTGACCATACCCGTGGTAAGTGTCTGTTTCAAAGCACATTTGAATGGCACTCTTTGCTGGGAATTGTTGACATTTAGTTTCCTTGGTGATATATGGACCGTCCTCAGGAGGGTTACGGGTTTCAAGAGAAAGCAAACCTATAAATTAGCTAAGATATTGAATATGTGGAATAAATCAGGACAACAATAAAAGAGAGGGGAAAAATATCAGGACAGCCCTGGCTGGTGTGCTTGGTGGTTAGAGCATCAACCCGCTCACTGAAAGGGTCTCGGGTTTGATTCCTGGTCAAGGGCATGTATCTGGGTTACAGGTTCCATGCCTGGGCCAGTAGGGGTATGTGCAGGAAGCAACCAATCAATGTATCTCTCTCACATCAATGTTTCTCTCTCTCTCTCTCTCTCTCTCTCTCTCTCTCTCTCTCTCTCTCTCTCTCCCTCTCTTCCCCTCCCCCCCTTCCTCCCTCCCTTCCACTCTCTCTAAAAATAATCAATGGAAAAATATCTTCAGGTGAGGATTAACAAAATAAATAAAATAAAATGTTAGGACATTGTTGGTTAGTGCTAGAAGTTGTACTGCTGGACTTTATAACGTGAAATTCCAACATGGACATTGTTTATACAAATTCACTGTTTTCTGAAAACATAGCAAAGTGCAAGGGACTTTGAACATTTCTAATGTTTACAGGTACCAAAATGCACATATATCTAATAATTAAAGACATATTGTCCTGGCCAGTGTGGCTCAGCTGGTTGAACTGAGGGGGTCTTAGGTTGCTGGTTTGATTCCCAGTCAGGGCACATGCTGGGGTGTGGGCTGGATCCGCAGTGGGGGCCGCAGGAGGCAGCCGATCGATCAATGTTCCACTCTCACATTGATGTTTCCCTTTCTTTCTCCCTTTCCTTTCCTTTCTCTCTAAAAATAAATTTAAAAAAATATTTTTAAAAGGCATATTGCTAAATAGCATTTAAAATTTTATCCCTACTACTTACTTAAAAGCCTCTCTGATTTATCTTGTTAAAGAATAGATCAGTTGTTGCTTAATAATAACCTAAAAATGCAAAATTTTGCCAATTTGACAAAGACCTTTAATCTTTTGGCCACGATATCACTTTTGTTAACTGAAATGAAAATTCTGGAAGTTTTGAACTCCGTTTAAGTCTTTAATATTGTAAAAAAAAAAAAAAAAAGAGAGAGAGAGAGAGAGAGAGAGATCCATGTTAAGCTTAGAGGGCATTTTGAAGTTTCTCTTTCAATTTCTTCTTGTCTCAATATGCTAACGCTGGTAAGAATCCTAGCACATATGTAAGCATTCCGTAAAGTTATCCTCTTTGTTAATAAAAACTCCCTTTATCACACCGACAGCTTCTTTAGTTTAAAAACCAAATGCCTGCAAGACGTTTCTCCAATGGAAAAGTCAGGTCAATAGGCTAGAAAAACACAGGGGAGGGCCGGAGCTGGACCTCCTGAAGCTGGGCTCCAGTGTGTGTTTCTCAACGTGCTACTGGAGCTCTAAGGCTAGACATTGCTTTCAGATCACGGCATCCCTACTTTCAAGAACCTCGGTGCCAGGATTTATTGGGAAGTTGGGAATTTGCATCTAAAGCACGGGGCCCCGACCATAACATAACAAATGCCGAGGAACAGGATTTATCATCCTCTGGGGAGCCGTAATTATTTGCCCACTCTATCATTGTCATTCAGTGGAATGAAAACACTGGGTGGTTCTGAGAACTCAGTGGTAATCACACAGGATATGCTGACATCTGGTGGCATTGATTAAGCAAATGCTTACAAATTAATAAGCAGCACTGTAATTAAAATGACTGACTGCATTGTTTTTCAATATCCAGAATTCCTTCGGAGCTTTTCTAAACTATTTTAAAAGGCTTTTTTTTTTTTTTTTTTTGCTTTTTCCCTATAATACTTATCATCCGGCCCAGTCCCTTCAATTAAGCCTTCCATAAAACCTTATATTTTAACTCAAGACTAATTAATCCGAGATTCATAATGAGAGGTGTGAACTGTTCACTGATTTAGGACGCCAGCTTTAGTAATAAGATCTAAATGGTTAATCAATTTTTATGGGTTCACATTTTGTTTCAGGGAATAATTTAACATGAAATAAATGCGATTTTTCTAGTTTCTTGCTTAGAAGCCAAGAGTGGAAAGCTGCCCACAGGAAAAGAGGGCTGTGGTATGTCATGTCATGCTACTAAACCGTTTGACCTCTCAAAAACATAGCTAATCACACCTAGGAGAGCATTACCACTGTCCCCTTATTAGCGTGACTCTCCCCAGAGTTGTCCATCGAGAGAGGTAAAACAATAGTTTCCACCCTGCTTTTCAGGCTAAGAAATGAAAACAGATTTTGACTGGTCCAAAGTCAGTGTCAAGTCCATGCACAGAATCCGGGAGTTGCTAAGTCTTGGTTCTTGCCACCTTTTGATGTGTGTTTCCATTTAAGATGAGTGACAGGTAGTCAGTTGTCATGGTGTTTAAAAGATCTCTGTAAGGTCTGACTTTTGCATCAGATTCTGGACTAAAATCATGTTTAAATTTTGCTTCCTCTCATCTTTTCCTGGTTTTGATTATTTTTTAAGAGTAGTTGATGGTCTCATGACACGAGCCCTCTATTTTGTACTCTACGTCTCGTGTTTTGAATTTTATGTGAAATTGTGGGTTTGATCTTTGACCTCTGTTTACTATAATACTGATTTGCCACTAATTTGATAGCAAGCCATAGGGATCTACTGTAAACACGCTGCTCACTTTACACAGCTCTGCTTAATTCTTAAGTGAAGAAATGTGTGCGTAGCCTGTAATTGAAAGGCTCTTGCAGAAGTAATAAAAACCACATCAGTTTTCAACTTCCCAGGTAGCCCTCAGATTAATCACTTTCTGTGACAGAAGGGCCAGTTGAGAGGAAGTCATCACTGTAAACAGGTATAACCTTGCATGGAGGTTTAGTGTGGTCCATGCACTCATCCAGAAACAGGGAAACGTGGTATAGATGTTCCCTGCCTCGCTGCCTTGGCTCCGAACCCAGGGAATACTGGTCACAGGTGTGGTCAGTGCGGGAGGTGAGATTAGCCCTGGAGGAGACGGTGTCTGCGACTGGGGAGGGAGCACTGTCTGTGACAGCGTGACCCAAAGTGGCCATCAGGGCTAGTCAATAGGAAAGAATTTGCTATGACCAAACCGGCGAGGTAACACTTCCGTGAACTTCATTGCCCATTTTTCCGAATTTCCAAAGGCAGCTCTGCTTAGCTTGACTCCCACAACCAAAGGAAGTTACAAAATAGTCACCAGCACGCAAAGCACAGCACAGGGGAGGTCGTCAATAATATTGGGAGAGCTGGGCCTGGTGCCAGGTGGGCACTGGAAACATTGGGGGAGAACACTTGGTAAAGCATGTGGTTGTCTAACCACTATGCTGCACACCGGAAATTAGTACAAAATAACATTGAATGTAAACTGTGATTGAACAATAAAATAAAATTGAAAAGTAAAGAGAGAGAGCGAGCGATGAGAAGACCTTGTCGAAGCTCCAAGGAAGGGGTTGCCTCATCGCAGCTGCACCCCTGAGCTCAGGCCAGCAAAGCACAGCACTGGCCTCAGGAGGGGGTCTAGCAAGGCCAGCACTTGGGAAGAAAACACTGTCTTTCTCTTTCTCCCGTGATGCCAGCTGCCTGTAAGTTGCTGGCCTTAGGTCTTATGGGTGTCTATTCCAAATCGCAATTTCTGACGGGCTGGCTTATGTCATGCCCAGTTTGAGATCGGCCCTGAGGATTCTGGGCTCCGGCTGAACATGGAGCATCCGTTGCTGTCCTTGGGATGCTTCGATTCAATAGGAAAGAATTTGCTATTAAAAACACATTGATGACATTCAACCTGGTCTCCCTTTTTCAGTTTCATCTCACTTCTCTTAATCATATTCCTGATTAAGATAGCATGGGAATGAAATCATTTGTCCAACAAATATGTACCGGGCCCCCATCTTCTCCATGCACTGCACGAGGCGTCACGGAGGAGAAAAGAAAAATCTACCTAGATGCTCCCTCAGAAAGCACGCAGTTCCATTAGAGACGTGGGCATCCAACGTGCAAGGTTAAGGAGCCATTGAAGACTCTCACTGCACAATACGAGCACCAATCAGGCGAGAGGTGCCACAAAGTCTGACGGGATTCTAAGGAAAAGGAATGGTATCAACAGAAAGTGTGTGAGTTGAGAGGAGGAGAAAGAGAGCTCTAAATGCCAGAGCTGAGGGAAGGTGAGACAGCAAGTGAACTCAAAAGATGGCATTCCACGTGGAGAAGGGAGCGGAATTCCCCAGGGCAAGAGCAAACGAGAAGTAGGTGAGCACTGGGTGTGTTTGGGGAACAAGTCTAACTTAGAGGAAAAGATTCATGAACATGCCACATGGTGCAGGAGACACGAGTTCCAGTCCTGACTCAGACCCTTGCTGCTGTGCGACCTTTAGCCAGTCCATTACGCCAGCTAAACCTGAGCTTATCTATATATACAAAAGCCTAAGCAACTGGCTGACCTTTTGACAAGCAGCTAACACGAACACTGACCACCAGGGGGCAGACGCTCAACACAGGAGCTGCCAAGCTGTGGTGACTTGGCAGCTGAGGTTTTTCAGGTGACACACCTGGAACCAGAGAGAAGGGAGCCCGATTCTGGGGTGTGTCACCCGAGAACCGCCCTCTCACAATCTGGGACGCCTCGGGGGATGTCGGAGAGCTAATTTCAGCCCAATCCCCACAGGCCAGGCCGAGGGACCCCACCAGTGCATGAATCTGTGCACCAGGCCTCTAGCTTATCTATATAATGAAGATAATACCTCTGACTCGTCTGAGGGTACTGTAAAGATCGAATGACATCATGGGCATGAAAATGCTTTGTGATACCAGCATACGAGGCAGATCAGAGAACGCCTGAAATGCCAGCCAGGGTTTGACTTTAATCCTTTAAGTAATAAAAAGTCATGGAAGATCTTTGAAGGAGCAAGTGAACGACATGATGAACAAGGTGTAAGGAAACTAATTCCCTTCCCCAACTCCCTCCTGCAGCCCGGCAATCAGTCTCCCTTCTCTGCTGACAACGTTCTGTGATGTCAGTTCAACACTCCCGCAGGCCCTGGGAGGGAACTCCGGCCTGGCTCTGGGGAGGAGCTGTGTGCCTTGAAGCAATCAGACCATGTAAATCAAAGGCCTCGCTGCGGCTCGGGCCTCCCATTCACTTGAGCATATCTATTGTTTTTGGAACCTCATCAAATTTATTCACATTTCAAGATGCTTCATACCGTGTAGAGAGCATTCTTGCACTGTGTCACCAGAAAGCATCCTTGTTTTATGATGTGCTGTCCTTGGCTAGGGAGCTCTGACGATCCTTAGCCCTTTCCCCCACTTCACTGCCTTGCGGAATCCAAACACACTTCTAAGCCCTACATGTTCTTAAATATGTACCCACCTTTCGAAATGAATAGGTTTCCTTTTCCTTCTATTTGAACGTTACTTTAATCACTGCTAAACTTCATGATATCACAGTTTAACTTAGCAATGAGTCATTTTGCAGCAATAAGTTGGAGAATCATTAAATATCCAAAATTTTAATCAAATAGTTATTTTTTAAAAACATACTATCCATCTTAATTTTCCTTTCTCTGCTTGAGATGATTGAGAAGTTTGGAGAAAATGAAAAGGCAGTATCTACAGTCCTCTTTTTTTTAAAAAAAAAATATATATTTTATTGATCTTTTACAGAGAGGAAGGGAGAGAGATTGAGAGTTAGAAACATCGATGAGAGAGAAACATCGATCAGCCGCCTCCTGCACACCCCCCACTGGGGATATGCCCGCAACCAAGGTACATGCCCTTGACTGGAATCGAACCTGAGACCCTTCAGTCCGCAGGCCGAAGCTCTATCCACTGAGCCAAACCGGTTTTGGCTACAGTCCTCTTTGAACCCCATGATTCATGAGCGTTCCTATGATTTTTAGTTCCTACATGTCCAGGTAAATAAGTGAATGAATGGAGGGAACTGAAATAACTAGATGGGGGGGGGGGAGAGATGTATCTATTTTTATATCATGCATCTCGTTAGAGTCAGCAAACTTTTTCTGTAAAGGGCCAGAGAGTAAGTATTTTCCAGTTTGTGGGCAACGGGGTCTTTGTCACAACTACTCAACCCGGCCATTGTAGTGTGAATGCAGCCAGGGGCCACAATACCAAAGTGATGGGCATGGCTGTATTCCAATAAAACGGTATTTAGAAAAACACACAGGAGGCAGATTCGGCCTACGGACTGGCCTTGTTCTCAAACTCTGGTGTGCATCAGAATGAACTGAGCACCTGTGACATGCCCTCATCCGGATCCTGATTCCTTGAGTTTGGGCCGGGGTTAGGGCTGGTTATTCTGGTTATTCCCAAACCAAAGTTTGGGAACCTGTGTCCTTTTTCTTTAAGAAATGCAACCCCAACGTCATAAATTAACTACCAACATTTTGATAAGAGACTCATAAGACGATAAAAGAATAAAAGTTGGACCAATGAAGATTAACATAATTTAAATCGAAAAAATAAAACAACTTCTGCATTTCTAGAAGTTTTAAGGGCAAGTAATTTTGAGCCATCATCCTAGCTAGTATCAGTTTCTATGAATCATCTAAATGGTGATATTCAAATCAATTATAGAACTAAAGTTCTAGCCAAATAATATTTTGGATTTAGTCCTTAAAGGTGTAAATTGAATTTAAACCATCTCAACTGATTTTTAAAGTTTTAGCATCTTTCAGCCTCTAAAATCGTTTGTTATTTTACCGTGATTATTAAAATGATCACAACCCCCCCCCAAAAAAAATAACAATAATAAAAGCTTTACAGCCCATAAAATACCTCATTGTTTTAGCATCAGTTGATACTTTATAAATCTGGATCCAGACTTTTTCCAAAAGCTTGTTGAAAGCTACTCAGCAAAGCAATGAAAAGATAGAAGAGATTTTCTTTTTCCATATAGAAGTTGAGGGGCGCATGGGTCCCGCCCTGTACAAAAGCACTTCTCATATAAAGAAAAGAGACTCAAATGCTAAACAGATGGCCCGTGTCATGGCAATCAATTAAAATGTATCAGGTGAGCTCTGGTTCCAAATTTGAATTCCATTTTTGTTGGCTAACCCCAAGGGTCTCCTCTGCAGTGGGATGAGCTGCCACGTGGAACTGCAGGCTCGGCCACTCCCTGTCCTCCACCCTGCAGGCCAGGCTCCGACGGCTGCCTAAGCAGAGGACTTGGCGTCTCGGAGGCCTGCGCTCCTCCTGGGCCCATCTGCAGCTGGTGGTGATAGATGGGGGAGGGCATATAGCCCTCCTTGGCTAGGAGGTGAGTTTCCATTTGGTGCTGCTTTGTTATTCAACTCAAAGCTAATGGGGTTTTTTTTTATTATTATTATTTCATTATTTTCCTTCTTTTCTTTTAACAGTATGCTGCCTGCCTGGCATACTGTACAAATACAGACCAGGTTTTTTAAAAACCGGAGTTCAATTCTTGAATTTTAAACCTAGATGGATGGATAGAGATGCATAAATTGCCTCATATCTTTGTATTTCCATTTTTGATCAATGAGAGAATAAAGCTTTTTAATGTAATTACAAAGCAATACATAAGTTAATCTTGGCTGTAAGACAGTTGGACATTGGATCAGAGAAAAATTCAATAATCTGATGTTTTACATTGGTTTTGTAAGTGATACAAAGCTATTCTAAATATGTGGCCAATGATGCAAGACTTTAATGCCTAGATAATTAAGAAGTCATTTTTAATGTTTTTAAATCGAATGTATGGGGGGGGATACTGGTAAATAAAATTATACGTTTCATGGGTACAATCCTATAACACATAATCTGTACAGCATATTGTGTGTTCACCACCCCAAGCCAAGTCTCCTTTCATCACCATTTATCCCCACTTTACCCTCTCCTACCTCCCCCCACCCCCCTTTCACTCTGCTAATCACCATGTTGTTATCTCATGTTTATGAGAATTATTTTGTTAATCCCTTCACCTTTTCCCCCCAGCCCCCCCTACTCGCTCCCCTCTTGAGAGCTGTCAGTCCGTTCTGTGTCTATGAAGAAATTATTTTTATATTTGCCTTTGGCCAATATAAACTAACTTATAAATGATGAATAGCATAGTAGTGATCCCTGTGTGTGTCCCAATGACGACACATTTAGTGCACTCTGGTTTTTAGTTCGAAAAGCTGCTAATCCTCAGCTTGTCCTCACTGTCGTGAGTGCTGGTGATCTCACTGGTTTCGTTCAGAGCGAGGTGCACCCTGCGGGCGACGCTTCCTGGAGCCGCCAGCAGCGCCTAGCAGACAGCTCTCAGCAGTGACCCAGTGTGGCCACGGAACGGCTGGTCCTGTTCCAGTGCATGGTCGGTAAAGCCCATGGTGTTCTCGAACTGATTCTTAGAGGTCAAACTTGTGACTGTCTTTTCCCCAAAGATAGTGGAATAAGCTGCCTTTCTATTTGCTTGATTGGATTTTTTCCCCCAAAGGAACCAACATCATGGCCCAAAAATGTTGGTTTACTACCAAACTGATATTTTATCTTAAAAGTCATAATACTCTTAATTTATTCCTCTGAAACGTATTCCCCCTGTGTCTCTCTGCAGTTTGAAATCAACCCCTGCCGTTCTCTCATATGGTGATCCAAGATGCACACTCGCATCACATGGGATCTGTGTCTCCAGACCTCCACCGCAGGCCGCCCACTGCCTCGCTAAGGTAAACAAGGAGCCGCTTATGTGCACCTCCTGCTTGTAAAGTGGGGGGTCTTTCCGTGGCTGCTTAACTTTCCAATAACGTAAGAAGCGCCTTATTGAAGACTTTTGGGGTACATTTCAAAAATGAATCAACTGCAACCCACCCGTTGGAATGGAAGGCTCTTCCTATAAACGTGAACTGATCCACTCTTTTTCCTCTTCCATCAAGTGCCAAACTGTTGCATATCAATGTCCCAAATAAATGAGGCTTCTGAGCTCCCGAACAAGGAAAAGGGAAACGCAGCACTCGCTCCTGTGGGCATTTAAGCCTTCAATCCTCTCTTCCCCAGATGACAACGCAAAACCGTTTAGGTCATGTATTCTGCCTCCACTCCTGTGTCTGACAAAACCCCATTTACCCACCGACGCGCTACTCAAGTCGGACATGCTCTCCAACTGCCTCAAATCGGACAGCTGCGCGCTTCCACGCGTTGTGTTTTGGACACAGATCGGCTTCCGGCTGTTCTCCCGCGGTCTCCCGTCTGTGCGGCAGCTTGTCCACACAGCAAAGCCCATGGCTGCCGCCTCCAAGCTGCAGGCTCTTCCTCTGCGCGTCCTGCATCCCCTTGCACAGTGCTCTCGGCCACTCTTTTCTCAGGAGAAGGGCGGGGTGTCCTTACCCCAAAGGACTGTAACTGGGTGTTTTACATGCTGTCAAATTTACTTGGCCCCCGCAGGTTAACACTCTTCTAACTGGGTCTCTACTCCTTGGATTTCTCTTTCTCTGCCTCCTTCAGGGCTCTTCATCCTCTTTTTAAATATATATATATCTTATTGATTTTTTTTTACAGAGAGGAAGGGAGAGGGATAGAGAGTTAGAAACATCGATGAGAGAGAAACATGGATCAGCTGCCTCCTGCACGCCTCCTACTGGGGATGTGCCCGCAATCAAGGTACATGCCCTTGACCGGAATCGAACCCAGGACCCTTCAGTCCGCAGGCTGACGCTCTCTCCACTGAGCCAAACCGGGCAGGGCTCCTCATCCTCTTTTTGCTCTTTCCACTGTCCAGGTTTCCTGAAGTTTATCCTCAGCCACATTCTTTGTGGTTCTCTACATCAGTGACTTCATCTTCATCCACGAGTTCAAAAACGGCTAAGTGTAGATGACTTAGCTCGGATCTCTAGCCCTGCACTCTCTCAGGTTCCCCTCCGACACGCTCTTGCACCTGTTTAACATCTCCGATGTGTTTTACAATCATTTTTCCTGTATCAGCTCCTCCTTCTACTTGACCAGGTCCTCCTAAGTGAGAACCTCTTTTCGTCCGTATCCCCACGCCAGCTGCGAGACAAATACGAAGGGTCTGTCCCTCCTTTGCCATTCCAGTGGCATCTCCCTAACTCAGTGCCTCTTCCCCTCTCTTCTGAACAACTGCAATGGATGTCTAACTTTTTTTCTCACTTCCGATCTCCCTGCCCAACCTTTCCTACACACTGCTCGATGCGGGGGAGTAAATAATGCCAAAGCAGAGGAGGCAAGACTCGATGGGTCCTTGACCTTAAACAGAGGAAAAAAACAACATTTAAGGGTCAAGGTAAAATAGACCAATAGATCAATATCTCTAAAATATTGAAAAATATAGATAGAGGGTTTGGAGAGAGAGAGAGAGATTCTGAAAGGATATCCTGAAAGCCTCAGAGAAGCAGGGAGGGGCCAAATTCTGAAGAGAACATTCAGATACATTCCCCTTTGTTAGTACCTTTTTACCATATCACCAAAAAAAAAAAAAAAAAAAAGTCAATTAGCATAAAGCAAAACACCCCAAATTGGTAGCCACTTAAATTTGGGTTTTACCATTAACTGCATCGGTCAGAGCAATGATTCTCAAAACACTGGCAGAACAGGAAGAGGAGCAGTGTGACTGGAACATGAACCCGGATCCTGGGACTGTACTGAAGGGCTCTTTTTATGGGAGCAACAATTACCACCACACCAGTGTCAATACAGTCTCCTTTAGGAGGTTATGTTGTGTATATTTAGCCACCAATGCTGAAGGGAAAAAAAGGTTAGGGATTTGTGTTGTGTTTTGTTTTGGTTTTGTTTGTTTTTTTGGACCCCAGTTAAACATTTAGACTTTATCAGAGAAAATAAAATTTTAAAAGGTGTTTTATGCAATAACATACACATCGCTCCCTTGAAAGAAAGTGTTTCTCATTGGGCCACACTTTTAAATAATTTGCAACGGAATCAAGACATGGCAGATTAAACAACCGTTTCCAACGCCCGGGGCCACGTTTGGCCTCCAGCCAGAGGTGGCCCGCCTGTAGGGAGGTTTATGCGTTACAGAACGAAAGGGTCTTTACTCGGAGCAGATTCTGACCAACGACCGTTTCCAACCCACTCATGGGCTGTGAAGTCAGTGTAGTGGGTCACGACCAATCGTTTCAGAAGAAATGGAAAAGGACTAAATAAAGATGTTAGGCTGTGTCATAAGTCGTAAGGCTATTATACAGCATAATAGCTGTGTGCGTGTGTGCACCGTGTTACAATGTAAAAAATATTTATCTTCCTGTGTGTTACAGTCAACAAAGTTTGAAAAACTGATTTAGGGCAGCACGACATGCTTCCTGCTACGTAAAACAAAACAAAACAACAAAAAACAGTGACAGCGGGAAATCCCATCAAATTTTACTTGTCCTACATATTGCTGACGGGGCTGCTTTAAAATGATACCCGCCCCTCCCCTGTGTTCTGCCCTCAGTGCATTTCTTACCCCGGTGATTCTCAAGTGCTGTCCAGGGACCCCTGAAGGTGCCCGGTGATTCTCAAAGTGCTGTCCGCGGACCCCTGAAGGTGCCCGAGGCCCCACAGAGAGTCTGCACATCCCAGCGATTTCCTGGTGAGACAGGACATTCTTTGCCTTTTCACGGGGCTGACATGGGCGTTGGGGGTGCCAAGGCCATGCACGTGCAGATTTCTCTTAAAGTGACAGTCTCATTTACAATGACCTGGATCCAGCAGTAAAAAAGTGCGGTGACCCGCACCTTGGAGAGGGTCCGACGGGTAGAGGTGGCGTGGGATGAAATACAAGAGACCATGAGACGGGGTTGGGAGGACTGGCACAAGGCACCAGCAACTTTATTTTTTACACACACTGTTTTATAGCTAAGCTGTGGCTGGTCATGCTTCATAGATCACTGTTAGGGCCTGGCCTGTTCATAGGGAAGTAACAGATTGTTACAGGCTGGGCAAGACTGGGCAAGCTTTGTCTAGATCTATCTATGTTTGACAGTTACTATGGCAATCAGGTTACAGTTACTATGACAATCAGGTTATGCTAGCTTAACTACACTTTTAGCCACAGAGGTCATGCCTCAGTCAAGCCTTGTCTAGTTCCACAAAGTGCTGTCCAGGGACCCCTGAAGGTGCCCGAGGCCCCACAGAGAGTCTGCACATCCCAGCGATTTCCTGGTGAGACAGGACATTCTTTGCCTTTTCACGGGGCTGACATGTGCGTTGGGGGTGCCAAGTCCATGCACGTGCAGATTTCTCTTAAAGTGACAGTCTCATTTACAATGACCTGGATCCAGCAGTAAAGAAGTATTCGTTTTATTAAATGTTGACCCTGGAGCACACATCATGTTACTGTTCTGTGTGAGGAAATGGGACGTTCTCAGAGAGGCCTCAATGCATACTGACTGCCATGACTGTCTCGAGGAAGATGGCGCGTGCTGTGAGCTGAGCGAGCTGCTTTATCGTGGAACAGCCGTTTCACTTGAAAACAAATGACGCTTGTTCAGATGTGGGTGTTTGGCAGACAGTTGCCTCTGAAAGGAACAAAGTGAGATTATCACTTAAGGGAAAACAACTGAAAGTACTTATGGCCAATAATAAAATTCCAGCTTTATAGTGAAAAAACAATTTTAACTTGAGAGTATACCAATACTTAAATGATTTGATGATGAAATCAGTGGTGATCCTAATGAAAGTGATTGCTTGACACTGTATGATGAAGTGTGTCAACATTTGGAAGACCTGCAGAGCTCAGTGAATCCATATTTTCCAAATGACCAACACATCATCCAAGACAGGCCCATGCACTATAAAGCAATGGCGTACAAAAAAGTCATTGATGTGTTTTCAGAACCCACCAACTTTTAAGAAAGCAGCCTTTAAAAAAACTGCCACTTGTTGAGTTTGGGTGTCAAATCAAAAAGGAACATCCAGAATGATCTGAAAAGGCTAGTAAAACACTCCTCCCTTTTCCAGTTACATATTTATGTGAAGCCAAATTTTCTTCATCCATTTCAACCAAAATGATGTATCACCTCAGATTGGATGCAGAAGCAGATATGGAGCTACAGCTGCTTTCTTTTAAGCTGGTCATTGAAGAGATTTATAAAAATGTAAGACGATGCCACTCCCCACCTTTCCTCATTAAAAAGTCTCATTTATGTTATCACATAATGGGCTTATTATTTTAAGCGAATAAATAAATATTTTTTCTCAGCTTTGATTTCTAATGCAATAAACATTGGTAGATATAACACATAAACAAAAACTCTTTGTGCTTCTCAATGATGTTGAAGATTTTGTTAAAAGAGTCCTGAGACCAAACTATTTGAAAACCACTGTCCTAGACCTTATTTGATTCCACTGTGGAAAAAATCACCAAACCCAAAATATCTATATATATAAAAGGCTAAGCGACCCTCTGACCATCCAACTGGTAATGATGTGCACTGACCACCAGGGGCCAGATGCTCAATGCAGGAGCTGCGGAGCTGCGGTGACTTGGCAGCGGCAGTTCTTGGGTGACACACCCCGGAACCAGAGAGGAGGGAGCCTGATTCTGGGGTGCATCACCCGAGAACCACCCTCTTGCAATCTGGGACCCCTCGGGGGATGTCAGAGAGCTGGTTTTAGCCCGATCCCCGCAGGCCAGGCCAGGCCAAGGGACCCCACGTGCCGGAGGGACCCAGCTCACTCCACAGATGCCCTTGAGATGCGGTGCTGCCCCAGGCATGGCCGGCCAGGGAGAGACCACAGGAGGTTGGATCTAGGGGGTGTCGGGCCCATCTCTCCCAGTCCCTCCCTACCAGCCACCTTCTAATTAATTTCCTTTCAATGTGCATGAATCCATGCACCAGGGCACTAGTAAATATATATTGGAGCTTCTGAGTCAACTAGTTGTACTGTTTAAGAAAAGCTTACTAATGGGTATGAATTGAGGATATTTGAAGCCGTTTGGTGTTTAAAAAATGAACCCTAACTGAAGAATATTTCATGTATATGTCATTTAGGCAACGATGACATAGGGCACCAAATAAGAACTTAATGTTTTCTCTCCTATTGATCTTGATTTTAAAGTGTTTGTTTTTAATTACTGTAATGTCAAGATGGGCATCATATATGAATATAACTTTTATTCATCAGTAGAAGCCACAGTTCTTTTTTTAAAAATGTTTTTATTGATTTTAGAGAGAGAGGAAGGGAAAGGGGTAGAGATAGAAATATTGATGAGAGAGCAACATGGATTGGCTGCCTCCTGCGCACTCCCTACTGGGGATTGAGCCCACAGTCAGGGCATGTTACCTGACCGGGAATTGAACCAGTAACCTCTTGATTCATGGGTCGAGGCTCAACCACTGAGCCACACTGGCGGGACTAGAAGCCACAATTCTAATCTGACAGTTTAAATGCCTCATCTACCTGAGACGTGCATCACACACGGTGCAAAATGCCTGCCACAGTGCTTCCAACATCAAGAGCTCTCCTTGATGAAATGCCAGTGCGAGAATCTGTGCCCCCGAACAGACATTATTCCGCAATGAAAGTTCGCATGAAATCAACATGACTTAATTACATTAATCATACTGAAAATCAAATTCTATGCCAATGATACATAGCATTTGGAGCTTATTTTACAAACATTAGCTAATTAATCTGCAAAACATCCCCGAGAGGCAAGACATAATGATATATGAGCTGACAACCTAATTATGTCTAATTATTCATAAGATTTTCCCCTTCCAAGTATTTTTTATTGCAGGTTCAGAGAAGTGGGCCTGCTACATGCTCAAATCAGATGTGGAAAATTGACTATCACTTATTCCAGCCAGAATTCTCTTGCTACAAAGCACCCACACTTCTTTTTTATTTTTTTTAATATTTCAAGAAAAACGATCTTAAATATAATGTAACATGTCACACTTTTTTTAGAACAGATCAACCTGTACCATTTTCCACTGGAACAACTCATAAAAAGTCTAAAACCCCCAAATGTTAATCTAGCGCTGAACTCATAGTTCTAGCTCTTGGACAACATTTACTCCTTTTTGACCCCAAGCAATTTTTATTATTATCCCAATTGCTTTGAGCAATTTTGCACTATTTTCCTCTTTTCTTCCCACAGGATCTTTTTCTGCTATAAAGATACCCACAGACACAGGCCCTATCGTCCATGAAGTTTCTTTCCTCCGGGGTTTGTAACCAGAAGGCCAGCACCGCCTGCTCTGCACTTTGTGCCGACTGCCACCCAATCTGAGCACATCCTGGTCTCCTCAGCTCTCCGAATCCCACACCCCTCATTCCACCCAAAGGTGGGCAACTCTGTTCCATCAGATCATGTCCCTGGGGCTTCTCTTCCACAGCAAGGTGGGTCTTGAAAGTAGATGCCACGTGCTTAAAACATTGCTAAAGATACATTTGTGAAGTGGAGCGTTACTATTTGTGGAAAAGAAGGTATTATACAATTACTAGTGGCCTGGTGCATGAAATTTGTGCACGGGGGGGGGGGGGGGAGGTGTCCCTCAACCCAGCCTGCACCCTCTCCAATCTGGGACCCCTCAGGGATGTCCAGCAGTCGGACATCCCTCTCGCAATCCAGAACCACTGGCTCCTAACCACTCACCTGCCTGCCTGCCTGATTGCCCCCAACTGCCCCCACCGCCAGCTTGCTCACCCCCAACTGCCCCACCCACCAGCCTGATCACCCCCAACTTCCCCATCCCTGCCGGCCTGCTCTCCCCAAACGGCCCCCCTGCCCCCGCCATCCTGCTCGCCCCCACCTACTTCCCCTGCCAGCCTGATCGCCCCCAACTGCCCCCCCTGCTGACCTGCTTGCCCCCAACTGTCCCCCCCCCCCCGCTGGCCTGATCTCCCCCAACTGCCCCTCACTGCCAGCCTGCTCACCCCCAACTGCACCCCCCTGCCGGCCTGCTCGCTCCCAACTGCCCTCCCCTCCTGGCCTGATCACCCCTAACCGCCTCTGCCTCGGCCCTGCCACCATGGCTTTGTCTGGACGTCCGGAAGGTCTCCTGGAAGGTCTCCCGGTCTAATTAGCATAGTACCCTTTTATTAGTAGAGATGCTTTAAAATGTATGGGTTATTTCAGGAATGGGAAATAAATGATAATACTTATGAAAGCTGTATTAAGGTTACCCTTAATACAGAAAAACAACAGGAAACAAAGATAAAGATAGATATATGGTTATGGATATGGATATGAATAGAGGTAGAGATAGAGACCTAGATATAGATATATAGGTATAGATAGATTTATTCTAAGGAATTGTCTCACACAATTGGGGACTGGTAAGTACAAATTCTGCAGGGTAGGCTGGTGGGCTGGAAATTCCAGCAGGAGTTGCTGTTGCAATGGTGAGTCCAAAGGCAGAATTCCCTCTTCTTGGGAGAAACCTTTGCTCTGAAGGCTTTCAACTGATTGAATGGGGTCCATCCCATTATGATGGGTAATCTACTGCACTCAAGGTCTGCTGACTTAAGTGCTATTCACATAGAAAAAAATACCTTCACAGCAGCACTGCGCTGGTGCTTGTCCAAACAACTACACACCGTAGCCCAGCCAAGTAGACACAGAAGATTAGCCTCAGAAAGGCCTACCTTGTCTGCCGAAACCGGTTTGGCTCAGTGGATAGAGCTTCGGCCTGCGGACTGAGGGGTCCCGGGTTCAATTCCAGTCAAGGGCATGTACCTGGGTTGTGGGCATATCCCCAGTAGGAGATGTGCAGGAGGCAGCTGATCGATGTTTCTCTGTCATCGATGTTTCTGACTCTCTATCTCTCTCCCTTCCTCTCTGTAAAAAATCAATAAAATATATTTTTTAAAAAAATTTTAAAAAAAAAGGCCTACCTTGTTTGAGAGGGCATTTAAGGTGACTAGTTTTCATCCTTGCAATCTTACTGGCTAACAAAGTACCTCCTATACTAAGTGTTCAGTAACCACCTACTCAGTGGTCAAGTAAGTGAATGTGGGTTGGACTTGTGTTCCCATTGCAATTGTAAATTTGAGGGACAATATTTCTCTTGCATGTGCTGTAACTGTGGCGATCACATAACCCAAGTTTTCCAGGGAAGTACTGATTTCAAATGCTCTGTCCCATCGTCACATCATGTGTCCTGATTTTTTAACTGTAGAGAATATGGTCACCAGACCGCGAACGAGTAAGTAGTTTCATGCTGAACACAGTCCTTAAATCTCAGTAAATACTTTACTGATTGAAATGGAATGTCCAGCCAGTGGACATTTTGTTTAAAATATGACAAAATACAACTGGGAGACATTATCATTTTTCTTCTCATTTATTCCTGAGACACAGAATGCAATCTGGTCCTTGTGTTTTAGATTTTCCATGTCCAGTTCTCAGGGTGTGGCCATAATGAATAGCCGGGCCAGTATGAAGTAAGGCACTCGGTAATCAAGGGCAAGTTGAAACAGTGCTGAACATTTTTTTAGTGTGTGCGAATGTGCAGGTAACGTATCCCGGGAAGGGCTTGTATAGAAACGGACGGACACGGTGCGACAAGTAAAAATCCCTGTTCATGGATGTTCTGTGCAGGTAATAAAACCTGATGATTTTAGGAGGAAGGTGGATAAATTTCTTTAAAGATAAAGGAGCACAGAATAAAATAAATAAATAAATAAAACATTAAGGACTGTCTTTTTTTTCCAACAAAAATGACTTGGGGCTTTTCTGGACTGCTGAAATTATTTCCCTACTTTATAATCTGATGTGATTTTTAAAACTGCTGTTTCGTTCCAACATGATATCTCAAAGGAGTACAAGTTATACCCCTCACTTGGAGTTTAGATGGCCTTGGCAAACATTTAGAGCTATTATAGAAAAATGAGTGATGAATTCTCTTCAAGGAAGCCAGAAAGTGCTTGAACCAAAAGCCTTCAGATATCCAGTCAAAAAATTAGCAAGATCTGGTGTCAGCTTGGGTAGAGGGAGGGAAGATAGGGAAGGGATGAAAGATGTCTTAGCTGTGGAAAGAGACTGGAATTTTGCTGATCTCGTTATGACAAAGAAATGCGGACAGAGCAGCAGCGTGGACTATTTAGTAGGGGAGGAAGGTGTTGAGTGATTCGAGTATGTTGAATTTAAGTGAAAAAGGGGATACCCTGTAAAACAGCAGGAAACACAGAATAAGAAGGCAGGTGAGACATCAGAAGCAGAGCCGAAGTTTCCAGGATCTTTAACATAAAATTTAAATAAAGTCCTAATGACTGGCCAGTTAAACCTTGCCTCCCTACATCTATCCCAGTTTCCAGGATCTTTAACATAAAATTTAAATAAAGTCCAAATGACTGGCCAGTTAAACCTTGCCTCCCTACATCTATCCCAGCACGAATGTACTTTTCCTGGACTCCAGCTGGGAGGGGCGATATGCAGGCCCCTGCAGGCCTCTGTACCTTCTGGGACATGGCATGCCTCTCTTCTCACTGGGCATGCTCTCCTTTCCCCAGCTCGACTCCCCAACAGCCCCACACACCAACTTCAACTCAAACTTCAGGTGTCCCTGCCCCTATCTGTCTCTCTCTCTCTCTCTCTCTCTCTCTCTCTCTCTCTCTCTCTCTCTCTCTCTCACACACACACACACACACACACACACACACACACACGTCAGGTTAGTTGCCTAACTTCCAGAATACTTGGTATTTAGTTCCCTCATTGCACTATGTAGTCGATTCTGCTTACGCGCCTGCCCGTCCATCTCAAGTTTAAGGTTCCCAAGGACAGGCATTGCCTCTTTCCTGCTCACTTTTATATTTGTAATCCCATTACACATAGTAGGCACTCAGCAAATGGAATGAGCAAATGAGTCCTCAGACAGGGTTGCATAGAGGCAAGATTCAAGTAGATAAAGCTCTTTGACGACTGTGAAAAGAGGATGACAGTTGATCCTGTCAAATAGTTGAGATTTGATGAGAGCTGATATTTTAAATAACGAGTTTAGAAGAGCCGTGAAAAATTAATTCTCTGTGGCATATGTGTATATTGTGCAATGGATGTTGAAGTTATGGGTTGTGTTCTGATGAAAACAGGCAAAAAAAAAAACCCAACAACAACAAAAACACACCTGCTTTTCTTTCTTTTAATCGTGTGCAAATCCAGAAGTTGCTTTTCAGAGGACGCCCATGTAACGTGGTAGAACAGCAGTGACCGGCTAGGCAGGTTTAAGAAGTCGCGTTTGGGAGATGACACGCCACACTGACCTTGGGTATGTTCACACACCGTAAAATAATTTTACCTGGCAACCCGGGCCTGTATCTGTTTCTGGATGCTGCTCTCCGGGCACCAACCTGTTCGATGGTGCAGGTGCCCACCACACCGCACCTCCTCCTGATGCTGCGCACACATTGTACCTTTCACTTTTGTTCAGGGAATTCTCTGCTCCCGACAGCCTCTCTGCTTCCCGACTTGTTTAGGTCACCCTCTTCCCTCGGGCCCAGCCCAAGGATCACAGACTTCTCAAAGCCTGTCTAGACTATGTTCAGCCTGCCAATCAGCCCTTTTGCTGGCACCTAAGATTAATATCCTTCTGCAGTTAGCACTTAGTTATCCAGTTCATACTTCATTTATACTTCTTTATGGACATGTTCTGACTCCTAAACTGGAATTAAGCCCCTCCAAGCAAGGGACAGACCTAGTTTCCCCTGTGAATTGTACATTCCTTCCTGGTACAGAGCCATGTGAGTCCTGGGCCTTCAGTAACACTTCGATGTTGATGATCATGATGATGATGGAGAAAAAACGAGGAGAGGAGGCTAAAGATAGAAAATAAATTCTATTAAAATGGTCACGAAAACCTGCAGAACAAGTTGGATTACTGCAGAGATCAAACTCCAGGCCCAAGGAAAATGGTCGCATTTGTGTCTCTGAAACTTCCGTTTGCCACATCTGTCACATCCGGATTTATAAGCCATTTCATCAACACTAAACGCAAAACGAGATGGACTCTTATTTTCTTCCTGGAGGAGCTCACCGGGATGGTTAATTTTATGGGTCAACTTGACTGGGCCCCAGGGCGCCCAGGTATTTAGTCAAACATTATTCTGGGTGTGTCTGTGAGTGTGTCCAGATGAGATTAACGTTTGAATTGGGACACCCAGTGAAGCAGATTGACCTCCCTACTGTGGGTGGGCCTCATCCAAACAGCTGAAGGTCTAAGTAGAACAAGACTGAGTAGGAGGGAACGTCTACTGCCTGATGGCTGAGCTAGATATGGACCTTTTCCTTTCTTCAAACTTGAACTAAAAAAAATGAACTCTTCTTGGGCCTCAAGCTTGCCAACTTTTGGGCTAGGAGTTATGCCATCCGTTCTCTGGTTCTCAGGACTTTAGACTAGGACTGGGGCTGCACCATCAGGTCCCCTGGATCTAGCGTGCTGACTGTAGATCATGGGACTTCTCAGTCTGAGAGAAAGAGAGAGGAAGGGGGGGGGAGAGAGAGAGAGAGAGAGAGAGAGAGAGAGAGAGAGAGAGAGAGAGAGAGAGAATGAATATACTCTATTGATTCTGTTCTTCTGGAGAACCCTGATTTACACCCACTCACATAGACTGTCTTAAATTGAGCAGCAGCGGCAATCCTGACTCCACAAACAGTGAACATGAGATCAGTAATCTAGCTCTCCATTTGAAATTTTTTGCTTTTTAAAAATGCTTCTAAGAAACACAAATGCTTGCCTACTTCACAAAGCTTTTTAAAGGAATCAAGTGAAATAACAGATGTGAGAGTGTTTGTAACTATAAACTGGAAGGGAAAGGTGTGGCCATTTGTCTAACCCTATATTTCTCACTTCAGGGCATTTTTGTTTAGCAATTAATTACATTTAAAATCGGTTGTGTCAACACCTAAAAGTAAATATTTTATTCTTAAAATTAAGATCCTTATCTAACTTCTTTCAGTACCTTCTACAGTTCAGGACCAGCCTTGTCAGTGACAAACCTATTGTGTGGTCAAATTTGAGGGTAGAGTTTGCATGCCCTCCCTCCTCCATCTGCCAAATTCTTAGTCCCTGGACAAAAATTACTCCTTTGGGCACAGTGTCATGTTACCAGAAAAGTCCATTTGGAAGACAAATAACGCAGAAGCAGATCTGCTGTGCTAGGGTGGATGCATTCCCAGATGCCTCTTTGAAAGTGGAGAGCAAAGGAATGAGACATAAGACAGGACGATTAAAGGTGAGGCAGAGGGAGAGATGCTGGTATTCTGTCTGGGGAGGACCCGGCTGGATGGGACACAGCCCTGGACAGTCCTACACCGTCAGAGGTCAGTAAAAGCAGGAGGAACAGGGTGTAGAGGGAGAGGGGCTGGGTAAGGTGAAGGAGAGAGATCTCCACCGAAGTCCAGAAAAGGTCAGTGTCCTGAAAGGGGCTGCACTAGAGTCGCATGTTGTCAGTTGAGTACGTGTGTTTGGAGCTGGCTCTGTGTTTATTTCTCCAGGCCTGAGACCAGATATCCTTATCAGCTCTCTCCTCCCTTGGCCTCTCTCACCTCCCTCGTGATCTCTCGCTAAACCCTACTGTTGTGAAGCCCACATCACTTGGACCCTGCCTTCATGTTCCACATGGGTCCCAAAGATGCAGCTCAATTCGCCGCAGGCCCTGAGGGTCACACCAGGACTGTGCTCCACCTTCTAGCCCAGTCCCACCCTCGAGGGACTCTCTCCTCCTTCCAGAATCATCTCCCTCTAGTGTGGGTGATCCCAACACGCCCTTCCCCAAAGCCTCCTGTGGCTTCAGAGTGATGTGCAAATTAATAAAACTCCTGGCTCTCCCTTAAAGCCTGTTCCTTATCTAAGGTCCTTTGTAGTAATAACTAACATTCCTATAGTGACTTCTAATCTATTGAAATATCATAGTGATATCTAATTTGTTGAAATATTTCTAATTTATTGAAACAGTATCTTTAGTCGTAATCTGGCAGGCACCCCAACACTCAGCTGAAACAGGGAAAACTCACCAATGACCTTTATTGGTCATTATTGCTGGAGCCAATAAACACATGTTATGTCTTGTGCGGGTGTCCTTTTGGCTAGCGATGGCATTATTCAACACACCTCATTTTTGTTCCTATCTCCTGCCTAAGTTTCTATGGCACTACTCTATGCGGGTTCACCACTACATTGCTATTGCTTTTGTCTGCTCAGCATTTCTTCTCCTCACCTTGGCAACTGCCCCCACCGCCCTGAATCAAGAGGGCACATGACCCAGGAGGGCCAATCCTAGTACCAATCTCTGTCCTCAGTGATTGGTGCAGAAATGGGTCACATGTCCCAAACCAGGTCAATCGGAGTTTTTCACCAGGATTTTGTCAACGAAGCTGGTGGAGGATCCCCTTAATCAACCCGTTTTGCTGTGTGATACTCTCAATCTCAGCGATCCCTATTTATTTTCTTGTCTGTGGGCCCGTGAGCCAAATGCGGCAAGGTTTAGCTCCAGGTGCGCTTCACGGGTTTCTTCATTCTCTCTGGCCCCGGGCTCGTTGGGGCACACTCTCCTCAGGATGGAGCCCGGGAGCCCAGAGCAAGCAGAAACGTGAGCTACGCTGAAGGTCTTGGCCCAGAACTATCCCATTGTTGCTCTGTCCACATCTCCGAAGCAAGCCATGCGGCCAAACCCCGTGCACTGGGGACATCAAGGCCGGGGAGCCATACCCAATGTGGCACACTCCCTTTACCTTTCCGAACCGAGGCTCTAAGTGTGGACAAAAGCGGGGCGCTATAATAAATCTAACTCAAAGCACCCTCACGGGGTGATCTGATCGCAAATTTCTAATGTGGCCGGTCATGGTGGGTGGTCATGCCCCAGGCATATAACTTCTTTAGTAAAAGGTTTCTATTTGCCTTGAGCCAGCCCTGTGCAATGTTTTTGTGCATCTAGGTTAACACACCTTCAAAATGCTTCTTTTCAAGAGCCCTAGGAGTCACTTGTACATTCTGGATGTGAATCCCTTGTCAGTCATATGTGTGACAAATGTCCTATTTGTGGTTTTTCTTTTCATACTTTATGGCCTATTGATGTATGAAAGTCCTTCATTTCATTGTAATTGCAGGTATCAATCTTCTCCTCTGTGGCTTGTAGTTTTGTTTGTTTAAGGAATCCTTCCCTATCCTGAGGTGATAGACAGGAAAAGCCAGGACTTACAGAGCACTTTCTACGTTTCCGTTTTCATCATCTCCCTTTGACAGATGATGAGTGCAAGGCACAGAGAAATTAAGCCACTTGCTCAAGGTCACACAGCAAGAAAGCAGTGGAGTCAGGATCTGAACCCAAACAGGCTCTCCTTAGCATCTGCATTTTAACAGCTGCTCAAAAGAGTTGTAGAGATCGTGTCATGCTATTCTAAAATGCTTAGAAAGTTTTGCCTTTCTCCTTAAACCATATAATCTGAAGTTGCCTTTTATATATGAAGTGAGATACCTGAATTAATCTTTACTGTAATAACGACCTTCCCCTTGGACATTCATCATTAATGAAACTAGTGTTGACTGATTCATGCTAAAGATGAATTAAAAAAAAAAACCACCCACCTAGTGTGTGGATGCTGCAAGAGGTGATCCCAGCCCAGCTGGTGTGGCTCAGTGGTTGAGCGTTGACCTATGAACCAGGTGGTCGAACTTCAATTCCTGGTCAGGCACATGCCCGAGTTGCAGGCTTGATCCCCAGTGGGGGGCGAGCAGGAGGCAGCCAATCAATGATTCGCTCTCATCATTGATGTTTCTATCTCTCCCTCTCCCTCCCTCTCTGAAATCGATTACAAAAAAATGTTTTTAAGAGGTGATCCCAGGCAAGGCGGGCGAAATGTTCTCTAAGTTCACCATGAAGTCCAGTTTTGAATGATGTGGCACCAGAATGGAATTCTTTGAATTAACTGAGGGAGTCAGAGCTCCACCTTTTCAGCGCTGAGGACAGGATGTAATCAAAGGCCTTGGCATCCTGCAAAGTGAGCAGCTTACCCCCTGAAGACACCCCAGCAAGAGGCAGAGGCCATCACAAAGTCCTGAACTGCCTCCAGCTCCGCCTACACCGCTGGGACTGAAATAGCTCACAGCGCACTGTGCTGCCTCCTTGTGAGCCGTGTGGGAAGGAACTCCGGTCACGAATTCTTTGTCCCAGCCACCCCCTCGCTGGGACAGCCGCGGCAACTGCAGTGGCACCTTGGAATGTGCAGAACCGCTCGTCACAGGCTACACACATCCCACCTATTCTGCACCAAGTCATGTCTTTCTCTAAAATTAGAGGTTTTAAAACAAATACCAAAAAACTGAAAAGGATTTTTTCAATTAAACAATGAAATGGGAATGAGCTGAGTGTAGCAGAGGATGGGGGCCAGATCATAAAGGGTCTCATAAGCCGGCTTAAGAAGTGTGAACTTTATTGCGTCAGTGGGGAGGTTTGGAAGCATTTTAAACAGAAAAGTAACATGACCCATTTATTATTTGCTTGTTAGAGGCTGTATGACTCGTTGCAATCTGGCTCGTAGGATATACGGAAGACTGGTTGTGCCAGGCTCTGCTGGGGTTTCCTGCCCACCGCCTCCTGGTTCTTCCTTGCCAGCTGAACATGCCCACGTCACTTTCCCAGCCTCCCGTGCAGGTAAAGCATACATCTGTGACCCCGTCCTGGCTCATGGGACCTGAGAGGGAAGGCGGCCGGGAGGATTCTGAAAAGGGTTTTCCTGTCTAATAAAAAGGTGCATCAGGAGAAATGCCCACCTCCTTTCTAAATGTGGTCAGGTTTGCATGTGATGCCTGGAGCTGCCGCCATGGAAAGGGACAAGGCCAATCCCTCAGGGATGGCAGAGCAGGAAGATGGAAATGATGACCTCATAGAGCCATAAATAGCCACATTCCCCTGGAGATAACAGGTGCTTGTTGTTGAAGCCACTTTTATTTGAATATTCGGTTCCTTGGATCCTAAAGCATCTCAACTGAAAGAACCATGAATAAAGGTGCCACAAATTTGTGTGGTATATAGAACATATTAAAAAGAGATACTCCCAGATATTTATCCTCCTATATAATAAAAACCTAATATGCAAAGTGTCCGACCGATCGTTCAACTGTTTGACCAGTCACCATGATGTGCACTGATCACCAGGGGGTAGACGTTCCAACCGGTAGGTTAGCTTGCTGCTGGGGTTCAGCGGATCAGGACTGGGCGAGACTGGCCGGACACACCCTGGAGCCCTCCCCTGATCCCTCCCAGGCCCCAATCAATAGTGCACCGGTTGGGTCCCCCACCTGGTCTGCGCCCTCTTGCAATCGGGACCCCTCAGGGGATGGCGGAGAGCCAGTTTCGGCCCGATCCCCGTGGGCCAGGCCGAGGGACTCCACTGATGCACAAATCTGTGGACCAGGCCTCTAGTTTGAAATAAATGAGCCTCTTGAAATTGGAAATATCTACCATATCAACTGCTCACTGAACATTTTGGGTGCTCAAGCAAGAAACCATACAACTTCTGAGACGACATGTCTTGTTCTTTTCTCTATCTGAAATTATTATTCCTCATTTTCTTCTCTCATTTGCACATTTCCCCTAAAAATCACTGGAAACGCCCTCTTCTCTTGAAGGAAGTCATGGCGGTCAACGCACATTGTATGAGAAGAATCTCAGCTTGGTGTAAACAACAAAAGATTTGCAAGTTCCAGCGTTTGGTGCAACGATATAGAATCACAAAATTCTACAGGTGAGAGAAACCTTGCAGAGAGAAGCCTTTGCAGTAGCACAGCACGGGCTGAATACAGGTAAACCCAGAACATCTGGTTAGGGCTCCTTGAGACCATTAACAGCAAGATCTCCCAGCCTGAACTCTTACGTCAGCTGCAGGCAGCTCCTCAGCAAGTCCTCCTGGTTCCCTGTGAAGGAAGCCCCATCGGGTTCCAGGCACAGGTTGGGGTCCTCCCGCTCCCACTGGGGGTCCTCTCCTTCACTGCAGGAAGCCTCTACCCAGGGCTGGCGCTGAGATTTCACCCATCCAACCTTCATCCTCGGGCTGCTTACAGTATTTGGGGAACTCGCGACTTTTCCACATGCAAACAATTTAAAAACACAAGTGAGAAGCACGACTGAGCGATAGGGAGCTGGACCTGCCAGGTGGGACTGGCGAAGGCAGCTGCTTTGGTCAGCCTGTGTCTCCCCTCCTCCCCATTCACCCCGCAAGCAAACACTGGCTCAGCGCCACCAGCAGGGCCGGGCGGGCCTTTGGCGAGGGTCTCGTCGCCGCCCTGACAGGTCCGGACCCCCTGGCCCGCGCGGTGACCAGCCCGGGCGGAGCGGCCCGCGAGGATGCGGGGCGGGCGGGGCTCCCCGCGGGCACCGGCGCGGGAGGGGGGAGGCGGGGCGGGCGGGGCGGCAGCGCACCTGCGGGGCGGGCGGGGCGGGCGGGGCGGGAGCCAGGTGGCCCGGAGCACCCGCCCGGCCGGCGGCAGCAGGAAGCGGAGGCAGCGCGGCCTCGGCGGGCGCGCCTCCAGCTCGAGCCTCGCGGAGCAGCCCCGGGAGGCGGGAGCCCGTGCCGGAGCGAGACCCGATGGCAGGCCCCGGGGGCGCCGCCCTGGACGAGCTGTCCCGGAACTTCACGTACGGGGCGCTGGGCGCCGGCAACGGCTCCCTGTCGGGCGCCTGGTACCGCAGGAACCAGGTAAGGGCCGCCGCCCGGTGCGCGCCCGCGCGGCCCCTCCTCGGCGCCCTCCCGCCAGCTCTCAGCCCGCGGTCCACGTGGACCCGCCGCCCCGATGTTTGCGCTCGCTGACGTCACTGCCCTCGGGTGGGAGAGCGGGCGGGGGCGGGGTACCCCCGGCTTCCATCCCTGGGCACCAGTCACCCCCAGTCACTGGCGGGGGGGGGGGGGGGGCGCAGGTCCGCCGCTCTGACCTGCGCACGTCATTCCTGGGCCGCTGGGTCCAGAACAGTCCGCCGCTCCTCCCGGAAGGATTCTTGGGGCGCGGGGTGAATCCTCCTCCACCCGTACCCCCCAGGATCGTGTCACAGTTAACAACAGGGACAGCCCCTGCTCAGAAGCAGGGGACGCATGAGGGCCCCCGCGCAGGTGCCCCGCGCGTGGGTTCCCAGAGCCTCTGCCGCCCCCCCTGTCCGCGCGCAGCACCGTGCCTGGGGGGGGGGGGGAAGCACTTGCCTGGTCCCCCCTGCTTTCTCACCGGCCCTTTAGGAGCACTGCCAGCCCAAACAACACCCGTTTACGCTGCAGATAAACATTTAACAACAGCCACGGGCTTGGAGCTGCCCTGTACCTTGGGGCTCGGTTTAAGGTCAGGAAAAGGGCTCCGCGGGCCCTGCTCTGGCCGCGTTTATCCTCTTTCTAGTGGGGACCAGTGATCGGAGAGGGTGGATGGCAGGCTTCCGTGTTACTTTGTTCCGGTTCTTTAACAAATCCGTGGGCCCTTTTATTTTACCACAATATAGTCACAAAATATTTGTTGCTGCTGGTCTAAAAAGCAGGGTTTTTTAAAACCAATAAGCAAATGTCTAGGATCCTTTTATGCGTAAAAAGCGTTTTGAATGTCGGCTTCTTGAAATGTTGAAATGTCATTTTCAAAAATTTAACACAAGATTATTTATGTAAAGACAAAGTAAGCATGTGCACCGTAGCTTTCCACAGAGGGGAGAGCGTTGCTTTAAGTCTTACCACAAAATATACTCAAACAGGAAAAATGTGGGGCCCCAGCGCCTCTTGATTACTGTATGTAACCTATTCCCTGTCTTTCTCCTTCTCACAGGAGTTAGAAAGTGGCTTTCTATGGGGAGTTCTTTGAGCATATGTTATGTTATGCTAAAGCTAGTAGATGTTATGAGTGTGTTACAAAGTGCTTATGCGAGAAGCACTCCCAGTAAGAGTTTAGGAATGGCTTTTTCTCTTTTGGTAAAGAAATTGGAGTGTTAAGTACCTGTGAGCTACCACGGCATCATCCAAAACAGGAGACACCATTGTTTTCACGGTGGAAACGGCTGTCATTAGTTTTCCTTTATTTAATGTTTCCTGGAATTCAAGACTGTCTTGGCTTTCTGACGCCTGACTACAGATGACCATGTGACATAAATGTGAGGGCTTGGTTTGCAACTCTTGACTTGCCTTTGACGATATATTTATACAGGTTAGAAAGGCTATATCCAAAGTATGCTAATTGAAATGACTCAGCTGACATTTAAACTATAGCTAGTTTGAGGTAAGACCATATCCCATTATTGTGCAAATTTAGGCTGTCTTATAAGACTGTCATAGTTTACCCTTTCAGTAATTGCACTTGTTTTTAAGCAAAAGTAAAAATTGATTTCTTTATTCATTTGGCCAACATTTTATTGAATGCCTCTAGTGCTGGCCAGGCCAATAAAAGTAAAATGAAGTTTAATTTTTCTTTTCTTTCTTTCTTTTTTTTTTGACCTGACTAAAAATAGAAGGCTGAAAATGAGGGTGGCTGAAGAAAAACAAAATGTGAAATAAAACTTTAGGACTCCCACACTCAAAATTAGCCTTGGTTACTGGAAAGCCAGCGTTTAATCAGTTTTATCACAACTTAAATATTTGGACAGTGTCTGTTGACTGATAGCCCCGCTCTCTGCGTCTCTCCAGTGATAACCATCAGATCTGATTAATTAACCTCACTCCTAGAAAAAGACCAACTCCCCTGAAACAAGTTTCTGTAAGAGATGAATAGTTAACAGTGGCCTCCTAGAATCAGTGTTGTCTCTGGGGATGATTTGAGTACTTAAAGGAGGAAACCTCAAAGCAAGCAGAAAGTAGTAGTAGGGGAAAAGTAGTTGTGGGGAAGATGTTTTGAGGAGCCAGGGAAGTGAGGCCTGGCTATAAAGTGTGGATGCAGTAGAGTTCTACAAAGATATTTTATTTATGTCTGAGCCACAAGTTTTCAGTATAAAAGGACAGTGTTTCTAAAATGGTTACTGCACTCCCTGCTTTGTACAAAGCACTGTAAGGATATTCAGCATACAGTAGTCTCCCTCCATCCTGTGGGGCTATGTTCCAGGACCCCCAGTGAATGCCTCAAACCACAGATAGTACCGAATCCTTGATATACGATGTTTTTTCCTCTACATACATGCCTGTGATAAAGTTTAATTTATAAACTAAACACAGAGATAAACAGTAACATAGCAGAATAGAACAATTGTATCAATACACTTTGGCATTAAAAGTTATGTGATTGTGGTCACTTTCTCAAAATATCTTATTGTAACTACCCCTTACTTGAAATAAATGGCGTGGTGTCACAGGTTCGGGCAATCCCTTGCTGAAGTCTTCCTAGAGCAGTGGTTCTCAACTTTGGCTGCACATTAGAATCACCTGGGAATCTTTTTAAAATCCTGATTTCTGGGCCTCACCCTCCAGAACCCCATAACAAAGAAAAAGAATTTCCCGAGGATAAGGCCCAGAAATCAGGATTTAAAAAAGATTCCCAGGTGATTCCAATGTGCAGCCAAGGCTGAGAACCACTGTTTAGCAACACTTGGCCCTCTTTCCCACGTGGTAACTGTGAGCTGGAGTTGACAGTTTAGAACAGCTGTGCTCCCCATTTAAGCCTCTATCTTTGCTCTCATCCTATTGGCCCTGTAGGCAATTTGCAGCCAGTGTTAGAGACTGTTGTCTATTCTTCGCTGTTGACTGGCTGAGTGTTCTTGGGCAAGTCACTCTGAGCTTCACTTTCTTTCCCTGTAAAACTAGGTTTGAAATAGTTCTCCAGGCTCCAAATGCTAAACCGCCCTAGCTGGTTTGGCTCAGTGGGTAGAGCATCAGCCTGCGGACTGTAGGGTCCTGGGCTTGATTCTGGTCAAGGGCACATGCCTTGGTTGCAGGCTTGATCTCCAGCCCTGGTCAGGGTGCATGCAGGAGGCAACCAGTTGATGTGTCTCTCTCATCCTTGATGTCTCTCTCTCTCTCTCTCTCTCTCTCTCTCTATCTCTATCTCTATCTCTCTCTCTCTCTATCTCTATCTCTATCTCTTCCTCCCTCTCCCTTCCTCTCTGAAATCAATAAAAATATATTTTAAAAAATAAAATAAAAAATTAAATGCCAAATCAACAAGGTTTTAGAGCGGATAGAAGAATGTGGGAAATAATGTGAAGGAGTGTTGCTACTGGTTCTTTAAGTTTATGCATAGCATATTGCTAAATATATAAATTCACAGGAACACTGTCAAAAGGTTCATGCTGCATAGGGTGAATGGAAATTCAGAATTTTTGATGTCCTGTATTTGAACTTTTGATTTTCAATGTCTTGAATTGTTAAAGTCAACATATTTCAAGGAAAACTGATACAACTTGGCAGGGAAGAGGCAGAGCAAAGAGACTGACATTTGCTATGCATTTACTATGTGACCCTTTATAGCTATTATCTCATTGGAGCCCCCAGCAACCTGGTAAGGTATATATTATCCTCACTGCTCATGTCAGGAAACTTGCGTTAAATAACTTGCCTCAAGTTCTTACAGCAAGTAGGTTTAACTGCAAAGCTATTTTTATTCCATGCCTGAAGGCCATTGCTTAGAAACTACAGCTTGAAAAGAATGTGGTGGTGAGAGTAAATGGGGGAGGCGGGGAGTGAATATGGCTTTTCACAATGTTCTAAAAAAAAAAACGGTGTTAGTTTCATATCGCCCCTTTATTGATTTTGCTTTCCCTCCATCTATCTCTTTTCTGCTGGTAGCTGCATCTTACTGTCTCTTAAAGAAAGAAAAGTGCCAAAACTTACAAATAATCGAAGGGCCAGGTACAGGTTGCTGAACCTCTCCATTTCCTTCCCAAGAAAAATCCCTTTTTTGGTTTTCTTTTAATTTTGATTATTATTATTATTTTTTTTGCCTTCCTGATGTATATAGCGTGCACATCCCCTTTACCCAATATTCTGTGAGATATGTGTATAAGGCAGCAAGAAGAGGGAAGAAAGAAACGGATTACCTCAAAGCAACTCTGTCAGAGCTTTTGTAATAATAATGAGAACCCCGTGGTTCTTGTTAGAGGAATGGAGTTTTAATGCGCGTGTGGGGTTTGGCAGACCAGGTGTTTGCATTTAAATCGACCTGCTATCCTCTTTATGGCTTGGTTCATACGAACTAGTGTGAATATCGGCATTGATGCAATCAGAAAAATTGAGGCTAGGGGCAACTTTGCCAGTTCATGGGTTTACAAGACTCAGTTTCCTCATAAATCATGTTTACAAGAAAAACAAAGGGAGAGAATGAATGGAGAGAGAACCTGTAGATTAAAATGGACCGAACCGACCCATTTGTAATTTTTTGAGGTACCGCCATACAGCTTTCCACGGTGGCTGCAGCAATCTGCATTCCCACCAGCAGTGCACGAGGGTTCTCTTAGTGATTCCACTTCTGGAATCCGAAGAAACCTGAAGCGCTAATTTGAAAGGATATACCCACCCCTACGTTCATTGTGGATTATTTACAATAGCCAAGATTTGGAAGCAGCCCAAGTGCCCATCAGTAAATGAGTGGTTAAAAAAGTTGTACATTTACAAATTGGACTACTACTTAGCCATAAAAAAAGAGGACATTTTGCCTTTCATGATTGCATGAGTGAGAGTATTATAATACCTGGAGAGTATTATGCTAAGTGAAGTAAGCCAGTCAGAGAAAGACAAGTACCATATGATTTCACTTATATGTGGAATCTAATGAACAAAATAAACTAACAAAATAGGAACAGACTCACAGATACAGAGAACAGACTGACAGCTGTCAGAAGGGTGTGGGTAGGGGGGCTGGCTGATAAAAGGGAAAGGATTAAGCAACAAACAAACACTTCATAGACAGAAAACTGTGTGGTGATTAACCAGAGGGGAAGAGGGGTAGGAAGAGGTAGGAGAAGTAAAGAAGGGATAAATGGTGATGGAAGGAAACTTGACTTTTGGTGGTGAACACACAATACAACATACAGATGATGTAGTATAGAATTGTACGCCTGAGACCTATATAATTTTATTAACCAATGTCACCCCAATAAATTCAATTTAAAAATAATAACTAACTAAATAAAAATATATTAAAAAATAAAACAAATGAACTAAAATAGACCTAACAGTTCAATCAGAAAAAAAGACAACCTTCAATTGCAGTATTTCGGGATGCAGACTTGGGTGATAGAACTATAAGGAAAAGCAATGGAGCGATGGCCATAAAGTCAGGCCAGTGGTTCCTTTAAGGAAGGGAGAGGATGTGATGAGATGGGGCCAAGGGAGGGCCTTGGATGGATGCCCAATTCCTGTTTCTTGATCTGGATAGTGTTATAAGGGTGTTTGCCTTATAACAATTCCTCTATATCATTCTCCTTGCAGTTGTCTGTATCTATTCTACAATAATGTTAGCCTTGCTATGACTGTTCAGCTCACATGTTTTATCCAGATCGTGTGGGAAATGCTATGCCGTATTTATTTTATTTGCTTATGAGAATTATTTAAATAATTTCTGTTTTAAATGTTGGCGATGGTTCAAATTGGCATTTGAGAGCTTACCATGGCAAGGATGACATTCCCCCAAGATATCCTTTTTGTTCTTGTCTTCTGCAGTTTTCAAAGCTCAGTCTTTGTACTGGATGTGTTAGCAAGTTTCTTCATTTCCCCTACTTGTAGCTTTCTCTACTGAAATTACAATGATAATAACACTACATACCTATAGAGATGGTGTAGGAATAAAATAAGAGGATGTATGTCAAATACTTAGCAAAGTGCTATGCACACAGAGAGCACTCAATAAGCACTAGCTACTAGTAATAGAATGCAGTCCACCTAGATTATAAGAAATGTCATAAAATGTGTAGTACTTCTAATAATTAGTAATTGGTCTTAGCTCATTACAAGTGGACATAAGAGAAAATGTATCCGTTATTTGATGAGATGTTGCTTTCTTGAATCTAAAATCACTGCTTTCTCTATACCTCATACCTTTCTCACTCCCTTTGATATTTGCCTCCCCTTCACTCTTCAGATGTATTCACATTCCAGAACACTTCCTAATTAATTTTCTAATTGGAAAACGTGTCTTGAAATACTAAAGCAAGGGTTCTCCACTTGCCTTTTACCACTTTCCAGGCCTCTGGGTTGGGGATATGAGAACAGCTGACAGATATTTTGGTGGCATTAGTGGGATCGCATCTTCAGACACCAACTGTAGTTCAGCCCACCAGTACGACCAGCACCCCTAGCCTGGGAAGGTTCATACAGTGTTAGTATTAAGACTTTGCTGCCATTTATTTTAGCTTGGGGTTTTTTTTGTTTTTTTTTTCTGAAAGTCCAACATTCCTCTATTCAGTTTATACCTTTTTTGTTTGTTTTGTTTTTGTTAATCCTCACCTGAGGATATTTTTTTCCATTGCTTTTTCAGAGAGAGGAAGGGAAGGAGAAAGAGAGACAGAGAGAGAGATCTATGTGAGAGAGAGACATCAATTGGTTGCCTCCTACACACACTCTGACTAGGCCAGGGAATGAGCCTGCCACCCAGGTATGTGTCCTTGACTGAAAGGGAAACCACAACCCTTTGGTACACAGGCCAGTGCCCTACCACTGAGCCACACCGGCCAGGGCCAGTTTATACCTTTTATAACCCGCCCCCACCGCCCCTGTGTTCTGTCCGACAGACTTACATTTTACCCAGTCTATCCTGAGTCATGAGAGTGTCGTAATTGCCTGGGGACTGGCAGCTAACACTCCACTGCCCCTCCACCTAACTCTCACCATGTGCACACCTGTGAGGCGTTTGCCTCACCTTGTCACATCCCTGGAACTTTGGTCACTCCCAGCACGGCTGACATATGGTTAGTTATGCACTCCGCACCTCACTGACGATTGTGTTTGTCCTGGCATGACTCCTCAGAGACCCGCCCTGGCCTGGCAGGCCGTAAAGAGCTCTGCCCAAAATGAGCGTCCTGCTGCCTGCCTGCAGACACACTGGTGTCTTAAATCACCTGCTCTGCACCTCACAAATTGTTTCTTCTTTCCATAACTTGGACCACCGGCCTTCCTTCTTTAGCTTGCAGTGGGAGCCCATCTTTCTTCCGGCCTTTGTACTTGGCTTCCCTACCAAGAATGCTTTGTAAGTTAAGAGGCTTAATTTGCAAGTCACAGAAAACCCAACATTTAACATTAACTGGCTTAAATAATCAAAGAGATTCATCCATTTGGATGACATAAAAGGCCAGGAGAAACACGGGTTCACATAAGCCTTGATTCAGAGGCTTTAACAGTTTCTCATTCTCCTCCTCAACCTTTGTTCCTCGGAGTTGTGGATCCCGTGTTTAGGAGGCTTGCTGCTCTACCCTACATTTTCCAGAAGAGAAAGCTCAACTTTCTCAACCTCCTTGGGCTTTAGCCTGACTACACGAGGTTAGGTCCACGTCCTTTCCTGTACCAGTCACCACGGCTACACTTACCTAGACTTACTGGGCTTGGTGCCCCAAAGAACACGGGAACCCTGGGGAAGGGCTGATGAAAGGGTCCTGTAACCAAAAGAAAGCGATACCACGTGGCCCTAATGCAGAGCCCACCAGTGGGCTGCATTCCTCCTCCCCTGGATGAATGTCTTCTCGGGCAACTCTCAGGTGAACACCCCTCCCAACTCACCTGTGACCTTCCCTCCGTATCCTGTCTCACAGGAGCAACCCCTGAAATGCAGCTCCGTGTTTAGCCTCCCTTGTCCTTGTGAGGGGACGTGAGCCATAATCTCCTTCAAAACATATAGGATCAAGTTCTAAAACATTTTTGCTAGCATCATCTCTAAGCAGTGACTTATAAAAGAACTTCTAGAAAGGCCTGTCTTTCCTACTGATGTCCAAGTCAGAGGGATTCGGCTGGCAAAGGCAGTGTCCCTGCCTCAGTCCCTGTCTTGCCTCTACCCGACTAGCAATTTTTCACCATCAACAACCACCTCTGTAATAGGCAGGAATCTTTTAAGACATAGTGGATTTAGGAAAAAAGGGATGGTATGTGAGGGCAATGCTGTATCGAGTCCTAGAAGCCATTTAGCGTTGCCAATATCTCATTGAAGTCCAAGGAGAACCTGTGAATTCTGGGGGGTTCTTTATTACTTTAGGCCAGCGGTTCTCAACCTGTGGGTCGCGACCCCTTTGGGGGTCGAACGACCCTTTCACAGGGGTCGCCTTAGACCATCGGAAAACACATACATAATTACATATTGTTTTTGTGATTAATCACTATGCTTTAATTATGTTCAATTTGTAACAGTGAAATTGGGGGTCACCACAACATGAAGAACTGTATTAAGGGGTCGCGGTATTAGGAAGGTTGAGAACCACTGCTTTAGGCTCTGGACTTGCAGAGCTCTGAATGTTCCAGGGCTGTTTGGAAGATAGATGCACTGTGTTCCCTTTTGTCACAGCCCACATGAAGCTTGATCAGCTCATTGACAATAAGGACCTGAATGCAACCAACATTCCACTCGATACAAATCATAAGCAGAGAGCCCTTCTCCACAGAGCAGTGTTGGGAAGTGATGTCAAAGAAATCAGAACACATGGACTGTGTCCTCAAAATGTAGCTACATAATGTGGGAGAGAGAGAAATAGAGAGGGGTGGGGGAGGGGGAAGAATGCTTTAGAAATACTTGAAAAACAATTGAAAGACTGGCGTGAAGCTGCCCTCTTATACGACCTGATGGGCACTTTATGGTAAGCGCCCAGGCCTGACATGGCCGTACAGTTCTGTAATTGTAAGGAAGAGAGCCAAAGAAGAGGAGGAAATGTTGGCATTTACCTTTGGATATGGCAGCCCGAGTCACAGCAGCAGAGAAACGTGTGGTTCTTTGTGACCACACATGTAGACCATTTTATTATTCTTGTGAAACACACATGCAGACCCAAGTCACAGCCGCCACTCCTAAGTCCTGTGGGTGTCATATGTAGCTTGGCCTTGGAGTGTGCTGGGATGTGGCTGCTGGATCAGTAGGATGTGAGACTTTAGCCAGGAAAGGGGGGCTTGGGGAGAGGAGGGTCATCTTGGCTATAAAGACTGGCCCTTTAGAGGCAACGCAGAGCCCAAGTAACAATGCCCAAGAGGTGCAGGCAACTTGAACTGGAACCCGGCCTTGCTGTCAGGAAGATCTGGTCTGGTGGGCGGGGAGGGCCACGGGAGCCTGGCAGAGGTCTATCAGTGAGTGGCAATGCCATGGTCCCTCCCCCAGACTGAGGCAGAAGCTCTCCCGGCGGCTGGGGCCTGACATGGACAATAGAGTTCAGTCTCCAGGGGGATGGATCTGGCAAAATATAGCCAGAGATCAAGGCAGGCATTGCTTTCAAGGGGGACATGTGCTGCAGAAACCCAGACAGGTGTGGGCAAAGACTGGTAACTAAGCCAGCTCACAAGTTTCCAGCTTGAGGGTAGGAAGCCTCTTCTAAACCCCGGGCTGGCCCTGCAGCAGGCAGCCCGCCATCTGCTTCTTTGGAAACAAAAGCTTACAGATTTTTAAAATTATTATGATGACTATGTTCTTACAAAATGTGAAAGTCAGGGGAGCTTATATTGATCTGAATGCAAACAACAGTGTTCAGGATGTCTGTCCTTGTTACAAAGATCCCCTTTCCATTATATGGGATTGATGTGTTTTGTGATAGAACCAAGTTTAAGACTTCCTTAACTGATATCTCACCTTTCTTGACTATTGTTGCTCTCCTTTTAACAAAGTGTTAAAGCCCCCAAAGGATGTGTTATTAAAGGTATTACTTTTCCCATAAATTTGTTCTGAAACAAAATTTCTCGAGAGCAAAACCCTAATGGCTTCTTAGAAAGCTCGGTAAGGCTTCTCCTCAGTGGAGTTCAGTTTTTAAAAATAATGAATGTACAATTATGTAAGTAAATGTGTTCCAGAGTAAAAGAAAAAAAAAATCTAATAGTTCTTAATTGTATTGGAAGGCAATATGTTGGGCTTTTTTTAAACCTAGGTTTTAAGGTTTATAAAAAAACGGCATGGAACAGTAGCATCAATATGCTGTGTTATGTAACCCTGGCCTTCTTTGCTGGCTTTAAATCACCAGATTTGGATTCAGTGTCATGAGACAGTCTCAGGAGAGAAAGGCAATAACCTTACTGTTGTCTGTGTTTATGGATTTGTGTGTGGGGGTATGTGTGTGTTTAACTCAGGCACAGACAACAGTACATATTGTGATTTCCAAAGGCAAAGGAAGTTGAAGAGGGTGAAAATGGGGGGAATAAATGGTGATGGAAGGAGACTTGACTTGGGGTGATGGACACATAATACAACATACAGATGATGTATTATAGAGTGGTACACCTAAAACCGACACAATTTTATTCACTAATGTCACCCCAATAAATTAAGTAAAAATAAAACAAAGGAGCCAACCACAAGAAGGACAATGAAAAAACAACAAAACAACCAACAAAAACAACAACAGAGAGAGAACAACATCAAGGAGAAAAATGCCTTAGCACTTGACTGCAAAGTGGGAAGACACAACTGTCAGAAGTATTAAAATCTTGCACCTATAAAAATGTTTGAAAACTATGTCACACGGGCACCATCATAGGAATTCATAGATGGATGCTGTGTTGAGCATCTCAAAAGAAAGGGCTAGATTCCAGCTTCCTGAATATCTCCAGAGGAATATTTTATGGCACGAACTCCAGAGTCTGCAGGCAAAACAGTGAGCTAGCTGTTCCCTGTGCTGGGAATGCTCTCCCCCCCTCTTCCCGTAGTGGCTTCTTCCTGGTGCTCCTATCTGAGCTACATGCTGTCTTCACAGACGCCTTCTTGCACCCTCTATGACATTACTGTATGCTCGTCTTCCAGTTTTTACTAGATGTATTTTCTTGTTCATTTGTTGCTGATCTGTCTCCAAGGAATGTAAACTACTTGAGAGCAGAGTCTGTCAAACTTGTTCTCTGCCGTATCCCCATAGTTCAGCCGTGGGCAAACTACGGCCCACAGGCCGGATCCGGCCCGTTTGAAATGAATAAAACTAAAAAAAAAAAAAAGACTGTACCCTTTTATGTAATGATGTTTACTTTGAATTTATATTAGTTCACACAAACACTCCATCCATGCTTTTGTTCCGGCCCTCCGGTCCAGTTTAAGAACCCATTGTGGCCCTCGAGTCATAAAGTTTGCCCACCCCTGCCATAGTTGGAACTCATAGTTGTAGTAGGTACTCAATAACTATTCCTTGACTAGATGGATGGGTGGGTGGGTGGATGGATAGATGGATGAACAGATGAATTACTTTACATAAGTAAATAATTAAAAACGAAAGGCAACAACCTTGCAGCATACAATAAGCAAGATAAATTAAAAATCTGTTTGCCTGGCCGGTGTTGCTCAGTGGTTGAGCAGTTGGCCTATGAACCAGGAGATCAGGAGGACATAGTTTGATTCCTAGTCAGGGCACATGCTCGGACTGGGGGCTCAATCCCCATTGGGGGCCTGCAGCAGGCAGCCAGTCAATGATTCTCTCTCATCATTGATGTTTTTTTATCTCTCTCCCTCTTCCTCTCTGAAATCAATAAAAATATATATACATATATATTTTAAATGTGTTCCTGACTGAATTTTTTTCTTCTTTTTCCACATACGAGATTTTAGTTTTAACTCAGCTTGGGTTAGTGTTGCAGACAACTTAATTACATACAAGGGCAAGGAGATTAGTAGTAAGGATAGTCCAACCCATTCAGTAACCTGAAAAGCATTGCGTATTTCAGGTTGTCCTGCTATGAATGTGAATATTGTTACTTCATGGCCCTGGTGTAATAAATTCTCTTCACTGCCCTTACCTGCTTCTTCTCTGAACTCCGGAAGTAATCTCCTGCTTCCTGGAATTGGCCTTCCTGCTCCCTGTTCTTGCTCCCTGCCAGTCCATCCTCCACACTGCAGCCAGGAAGAGACTGAAGAACAGATAGCTACTAGTACATTTGTAGCATTTTAGTTCTCAGGGCAAAAAACAAAGCTGTAAATGTTTTTTTGTTTTCAAAATTATTTTATTTTTTATAACTTTCTTAAAATATAATTCACATCCCCTACAATTCCTCGTTTAAAGTGTACAATTCACTGGTTTTAGTATATTCGCAGAGCTGTGCAGCCATCACCACAGTCATTTTAGAACATTTTCATCACCTCCGAAGGAAACCCTCCACCCTTTAGCTTAAACCCCACGCCTCCCATCCTTCCCAACCCTAGGCAACCACAAATCGGTTTTCTGTCTCTCTAGATGTGCCTGTTCTGGGCCTTCCAGACAAATGGAATCATAGGCTATGTGCTCTTTGCGACTAGACTTTCCTTCACTTGGCATAAGCTTCTCAAGGCTTACCTAGGCCATAGCATACATCCCTGCTTCCTTCCGTTCTGTTGCTGAACGATATTCATTGTATGAATGCACTACATTTTGCTTGCTCGTTAGGTGATGGACGCTTGAGCCATTTCCACTTGGGGCTATTATGAATAATGCCGCTATGAATGCTTGTTGTACAGGTTTTTGTGTGGACATATGTTTTCATTTCTCTGGGATATGTACCTAGGAGTGGAATTGCTGAGTCAAATGGAAACTTAACTTTTTGAGGAACTGCCAGACTGTTTCCAGAGTGCTTTTACATTTTATGTTTCCATCAGCAGTGTGAGGGGGCTCTGATTTATCTACGTTCTCGCGAACACTAGTTATTATCTGGCTTTTTATGTTAGCCATCTTACTCGGTGACGAGCTGGTATATCACTGTGGTTTTGATTTGCATTCTCTGATAGCTGAGGATCTCGAACATCTTTTCATGTGCTTATTAGGCGTTTGTCTTCTTGAGAGAAATGTTTATTCAGACCCTTTGCTCACTTTTGTTTGGGTTGTCTTTTTAGTATTGAGTTGTAAGAGTTCTTTATATGTTCTAGATGCGAGTCACTTATTAGATATATGATTTACAAATATTTTCTACTCTTTTATGGGTTGTCTTTTCACTTTCTTGATAGTGGTTTTTGAAATCAAATAGTTTTCAATATTGCTGAGGTCCAAACATTTTCTCGTTTGTTGCTTATATTTCTGATGTTTTACCAGTAAGACTCCATGGCCAGGTCCATAGTCATGAAGATTTACTCCTGTGTTTTCTCCTGAGATTTTTGTAGTTTGGGCTCTTGCATTTAGGTCTTTTGAGTTAATTTTTTAGTTAATTTTGAGTTAATTTTTGTACATGGTGTGAGGTCAGCAGCTGTATCATTTTACATCCCCAGCAGCAAAGCACAGGGTTCCAATTTCTCCACACCCTTCCCAACACTCATTATTTTCCTTTTTTTTTTTAGACATCCTCATGGGTGTGAAGTGATAGCTCATTGTGGTTTTGATCAGCATTTCTCTAATGATTAGTATTGTTGAGCATCTTTTTATGTGCCGGTGAGCCATTTGTATATTGTCTTAGGAAAAATAGCTGCTCAATTCCTTTGCCCATTTTTAAATTGGAGTGTTTATTTTGTTGTTGAATTATAGGAGTTCTTTATATATTCTGGATATCAATCTTTATCAGATATATGAGTTGTCAATATTTTCTCATGTAGGTGGGTTGCCTCTTCATTCTGTTAAGAGTGTCCTTTGAGGCATAAAAGATTTTAATCTTGACGAAGTCCAATTTATCTGTTTTTTTTTCTTTTGTTGCCGTGCTTTTGGTGTCATATCCAAGAAATCATTGCCAAATGTTGCTACCAATTTCTAAACCCTTGCCCTGGTGGCATTTAAACTACTCAGTGAATTGTTTAAGGAATTTTGAAGTTATTTCTATTTATCATCTTACTTTTGTAATTATGGGAGATTTTCATTCAATCCTAAACTTCATCTGAGTCTTTATTTTCCTGATTGCTGCCAAATGCATTTAACTGGAAATCAAAAGCATGGAAATAGCACATTGTCTTATGATACAATTGTTCCCCATGAGGAATAGCGATCAAAATTATTGCCAACTGCCTTTATTAGGAAAAGAAAATTCTTAACTGATTAAAGACTAGGGATATTGTATATCAACTATTCAATGGGTTTTTAACTTTTTTGCTTCCTTTTTTTTTTTTTAATACTGAATTTCACTTCGGCTCATATAAACTTCTAACACTTCAAAGACATTTTGCATTCTGAAAAGGGTTCCTTGTGGTTGTAACGTTCATTTGAAATTCAAATAACTCCTTGGAATTTGAAGCAAGCTGGAAGTTATGCACTATAGAAGAAGAGGGGGAAAATCCCTTAAATCATTGCTAATTTATCATGCTAGAAGATATTCTACCTTTGTATTTAGAGAGGAGCTGCTAATGCATCTTTTGAAGTCATCAAATAATAGATTCACTATCTATAGTAAACATCTTGGGCAATGTGAAAGGAATAATTTTTTAACCTATATCGTTCTTGTTTTAAACCACTATACATATGTCCAAGCAAGTTTTGTCCAAGCCCCTAATTTTGTAGTGTAGATGATATCAAAGACCCAATAGAAGCCTAAGACATGGTTCTCTTTCCTCAGAGTTCGCCATCTATTTATAGAGCCTGATGATACACATGACAATATAAAAGGACTAAGGCAGGGATCCTCAAACTTTTTAAACAGGGGGCCAGTTCACTGTCCCTCAGACCGTTGGAGGGCCGGACTATAGTTTAAAAAAAAAAACTATGAACAAATTCCTATGCACACAGCACATATCTTATTTTGAAGTAAAAAACCAAAATGGGAACAAATACAATATTTGTATTTGCATGTGGCCTGTGGTCTGTAGTTTGAGGACCCCTGGACTAAGGGATGCTCACTCTTTAGAGTCTGAGAAAGTAAAGATGGGCTACTAATCCTAATAAAGTCATTATTCATGTTTCAAACAACCCTCCCAAATGGATGCCAAGTAAATATTTGCTGAATGAACAAATGAATGAATGTATCAACCTAAAATGTTTTGCTGTTTGGGGTGTTTGTTTTTTAGTAAATATTGTACAAGTGCTATTTAGCGCA